>NC_136432.1:113165513-113753013 GCF_052849685.1 Lactuca virosa | reverse complement strand
TTATACAGAAACTGGTTTTTCAAAAGCGATTGGTGAAGCTAAGGAGATTGCTATTGAAATGGGTATTTATCCAATATTTCCACAAAAGCGTTTGATTGAAAGGAAAAAAAGGTTTGATGAGAGTTCAAGTAGTGAAGAAGTTTCATTTACACCTGAAGAGAATTTCAGAGTCAACTATTTCTTATACATTGTTGATCAAGCTATTTCTTCTCTTGAGATAAGATTTGATCAATTCAAAGAGTATGACAAAGTATTTGGTTTTTTATTTCCACATAAGTTGAGGGGGATTGAAGATAAAGATCTTAAGTCGTCTTGTCATCGTCTTGAAAAAGCACTCAAGTTTGAAGAAAGATTGGATATTGATGCCGAGGAACTTTATACGGAGTTGAAATTATTTGAGACATTGGAAACCAATGAATTTAGCAACCCTGTAGATGTTTTGAAGTTTTTGAAAGAACTTGATTATTTCCCAAATGCAAGCATTGCATATAGAATATTGTTGACTATTCCAGTAACGGTGGCATCTGCAAAAAGGAGTTTTTCAAAATTGAAGTTATTGAAATCTTACTTACGTTCCACAATATCCCAAGAAAGACTTAGCGGTTTGGCGATGATATCTATCGAGAACGAAATCAGAAAGTATAGACTACAAAGAGTTAATCAACCAATTTGCTATCAAGAATGCTAGGAGAACTTCACGGATCTTCGGTTAACTGTTACGATATGTAATTATTCATTAAGTACTATGGTTTTGATATGTTTATTTCTATAAAGTTTATCGCCATTTTAAAAAAATATTAGTTTATATAATTTAATTTGTTACACGTTAAGGACTAAGGGCCTTTTTTATTCGACTCGTCCTGGGCATTTGAATCCTCAGGGCCAGCCCTGTCCCCACCACCCCCACCACCACTCACCACCCATAATCATCCACCACCACCCACCACTTGCACCATTACCACCCACTACCCACCGATGCCCCCACCACCTCCACTACCCACCACCTACCGCCATCTACCACCACCATCAACCACCACCTACCACCAATACCCCCGCTACCCATCCCACTACCGCACCATCAACATGTACTACCTACCACCCACCACCATTCATCACCCAACACTCTCCACCACTACCTACCACGCACCACAAACCAACACCACCACCTACTACCTACCCACACTCCCAGCACCACACCATCACCACTGAAACATCCCGAAAATACAACCCAAAAATTTTTGTTTGAAAACATTACTAAACCATAATATCAAATATCAAAAGATAAAAACCATGAAATCGTGTATCTCAAATGTCATAATAAATTATCAAATCGGAACTAGTGTCAAGATCATATCAAAATATAAGAGTCAATCTCCCAGGCTAAACTGTGGTGTGTGTCATGCCATCATCCCGAGCCCTTCCCTTTGCTAGCTGAAGTACCTGAAACCAAAACTTAAACTGTAAGCACGAAGCTTAGTGAGCTCCCCCAAACTACCACATACCATACAATAACATATAAAGCACATGCTGGGACTTGCCCACTGCATCAGACCGAAGTTCGGAACTAACTAGGGTCTTGCCCACTGCATCGGACCGAAGTCCGGAACTGCATCGGACCAAAGTCCGGAACTAACTAGGGCCTTGCCCACTGCATCGGACCGAAGTCCGGAACTGCATCGGACCGAAGTCCGGAACTGACTAGGACCTTGCCCACTCCATCGGACCGAAGTCCGGAACTGCATCGGACCGAAGTCCGGAACTGACTGAACATAGCATAACATAATCATAGCATATAATATGAACACATATACTGCATACTGCATCGGACCATAGTCTGGAACACATAACACATACCATGCATGTATCACAAAGACACCAAGCATACTGAACTACTGCATCAGACTGTAGTCCGGAACTACTGCTAACTAAACGGGCAGGCATTGTGGCCGTAGACCCGTTCCTACTGGAAGGAAACTCACCTGCAATGCTGAACTCTGCCGATAACCCTCTGGCTGCTATCTGACAACTCTCTGAAACGTTGCTCCTCTAGCTCCCTGAGCTACCAATACCAATAATAATACTTAGCCTAAACTGTCCTCCAAAGATCAACTAAGTCAACTCTGGTCAAGGTCCTGGTCAAAGTCAACTTTCCAGTTGACCCGACTCGCCGAGTTGTTCTACCAACTCGCCGAGTCCATGCCTTTCTATCTCCAAAACAACCCCGACTCCACTCATCGAGTCTGGCAATAACTCGACGGTTCTCCTTCAACTAACACTTTGGGGCCATCTTCAACCGACTCGCCGAGTTCATCCTTGAACTCGTCGAGTTCATCATCATCGCATGAAAGTCTAGGCTTTGACTCGCCGAGTTGTATGAACAACTCGTCGAGTTCATCTAAGAAGATTGTCTTGGACTCGCCGAGTTCCTCATTAAACTCGTCGAGTGCTATAATCTTCATGACCATTGTGGGTCCTGACTGACTGAATCCTCACTAACCCCACTCACTGATCTGACTTATAACCATAAGGATTTGGGTTTGCAACCCGACTCGCCGAGTCCATGAACTGACTCGCCGAGTCCTCCTTGTGACATCTCTATTTTGTCGATTTCAGTCTATCCCAACCCTTCCAACTCATAGATCTGGACTCCTAATGCTAGCATTGCACGTAAAGTTGCTAACTTTACGTGCATGCAGGGTGTTATGAGGCTAGAACACCAAATCCAAGCTAATATGAAGTTCAAGGTTGTGAAATGAAGCCATGGCTGGGTAAAGCTACTCCTTCAGAGCCCCTAAGGCTCAAAAATGCTAAAATCTCAAGTCCTTTCTCGTCCTCAAAGGCTCAATGTTCGGATTGGCCTTGGAAATGGCCCAAAAGACAAAATCTAAGCTAGAAAGGGGATCTAGATGATTAACAGTCAAGGTATAAGCTTTTTACCTCTAAATGGTCTGAAATGCTACCCCAACTCTGGATCTATATTTCCTTCTTGCACCACCAAGGTCCTTCTTCTTTCTCCAAGCTTCAATTCACTCTCAAGGCAAGAAACTAGCTCAACAATGGAGTTGGGTGGCTAGGGTTTCGAGTTCTGGGCTATAGGGGCCACACATGAGCCCTAGGGAAGAGAATAAGATGCTTAAATAGGGTACCAAGTCCCGAAATTAGGTTTTCCCAACCCAGACCAGACTCGTCGAGTCCACTCGCCGACTCGTCGAGTCGGTCACTTACTCTTCCACACGGAGCCCGCTCCGACTCGTCGAGTTCTTCCTTGAACTCGACGAGTTGACTCCTTTGACTTAGGGCTTTTCTTTCCTTTCTTTGTCTTTCTGATTCTGGGTGTTACAACCACCAGTCACCATCCACCACCCACCAGTCTCTACCGTTACCTACTACCCACCACCCACCACCTATCACTACCTCGGCCATAACTATTAACCCACCACCAAAACTACCTACCACCCCGTTCGTCACTACTACCACCACCACCAACCACCACCCACCTACCTACAACCCCCACATGTCATATCCACCACGCTTAACCATCACGAACCACCTATCACCCATGACCCACATCACCCACCACCCCCACCCTTCACCCTTAACCCCCACCAACAACCACTACTACCACCACCCACCATCCATCGCTACTACCACACACCACCCACCATCCATCGCTACTACCACACACCACCCACTAACTACAACCACCACCACCACCACCAAATGTGATTAAATCCATATAATCACATAAATCACATGTAATTATATGTATTTAATCATATAAATCACTTATGATTAAATACATATAACCACATTTGATTATATGTATCGAATCACATATGATTTATATAGACAATATTCGTTTTCATGTTTTTAATTCATTAATTTTTTTTCATGTATTAAGTCACATGTGATAATATGTATTTAATCACATATGATTAATGTGGACAAAGAACAACTTTTAAATCTAGAGTACACAAAAAGAAATCTTGTGTACATAAATCACAGGTCATCAAATACACGAGAACAAATATTGAATAGACAAAGCAAAAATGTATATTGTTTACATAAATCATGTATATATATATATATATATATAGGCTTAGGTTATTCTATTCACACTAATTATTGTACATATATCGTATGCTATGAGAATTATTAAGAGAATAAGTTGTTTAGCAATGTGAATACGTTCAACCTTACAAAATATCGACATTTTCATGCATTCTCGCTAATTATTATTTATTTTTGTTCTCACGCATCGTTTTTCACTCATTTTCATTCTTACAGAATACGACTCATATAAAACATTCTGACAACATTCTGATAGAAATGAGAATAATAATAATAAGTGTATAATAACCTTATAAACGATTTAATTAGTGAAATTGTGTGATAATGACACTAGTTATGTAAGATTGAACGTATTTATATTATCAAACAACATATTTTCTTTATCATTCTCATAGCATACGATATATGTACGATAATTAGTTAGAATACTTGAACCTAGCTCTATGATTTATGTAGAGAAGTTTTATTTTCGCGTTCTCGATTCAATAGTTGTTGTTGTTTTTAATCACATGTGATTTTATGTATCTAATCACATGTGATTAAAAACAACAACTATATATATATATATATATATATATATATATATATATATATATATATATATATATATATATATAGTTGTTGTTTTTAATCACATGTGATTAGATACATAAAATCACATGTGATTAAAAACAACAACAACTATTGAATCGAGAACGCGAAAATAAAACTTCTCTACATAAATCATATGTTATTGGATACATATAATCACATATGAGCATCTAATTATATATGATTTATGTGGAAAAAAATCATTTTTTCATTCTTATTTAAATAGGTGTGCTCTTCTACTTAATCATATATGATTATATGTATCCAGTCACATATGATTTATATGGAAAAGATTCGTTTTCGTATTTTCCATTCAATTATTTTTCTCATATATTTAATCATATGTGATTATATATATACATATATATACATATACATATATATATATATATATATATATATATATATATATATATTATGGACACATATTTGTTTTCGTGTTTTTGATTCAATAGTTGTTCTAGTGTACATAATCACATGTGATTATACGAGGTTAATCACATATGATTTATATGGACAAGATTCGTTTTTGTCCATATAAATCATATATGATTAACTACACAAGAACTATTATTGAATCGGGAAAGTGAAAATGAATCTTATCCATATAAATCATATGTTATTAGATACATAATGAATCGACAATGCGAAAATGAATATTGTTCATATAAATCATATGTTATTGGATACATGTAATTAAATTTATTTAATCAGATATGATTTGTGTGGACACTATTTATTTTTGCGGTTTCGATTCAATAACTGGTCTCGTGTATTTAATCATATGTAATTTTATATATATATATATATATATATATATATATATATATATATATATATATATATATATAATCACATATGATTTATGTGGAAAATATTTATTTCCATGTCTTTGATTCGATATTTATTCTCGTGTATATTTATCACATGTGATTATGTATATCTAATCAAATATGACTAATATAGACAAGATTCATTTTTTTCATACAAATTATATGTTATTAGATACATATAATCACATGAGATTATATATATCCAATCACATATGATTAAAGTAGACAAAAAGAATTATTGAATCGGGAACGTGAAAATAAATCTTATCCATATAAAGCGTATGTGATTAGATACATATAATCAAATGTGAGTAAATACTTTTAATCTCATATGATTATATGTATCTAATAACATATAATTTATATGGAAAAAAAATAAATCTTGTCTGTATTAATCATATTTGACTAGATATACATAATCACATGTGAGAAATGTACACAAGAACAACTATTGAATCAAGGACGTAAAAATAAATCTTGTCCACATAAATCATATGTGATCAACTATTGAATCAACACCGCAAAAATAAATAGTGTCCACACAAATCATATCTGATTAAATAAATTTAATTACATGTATCCAATCACATATGATTTATGTGGACAAGATTTATTTTCGCATTGTCGATTCCAGTAGTTGTTATTTGTTAATCATATGTGATTAAATACATGTAATCATATGTGATGTATCTAATCACAAATAGTTTATATGAAAAAGAATCTTGTCTATATAAATCACATGTGATTCGATACATATTATATACATAAGAACAATTATTGTATTAAGAACACGAAAACAAATGTTTTCCACGTAATCATATGTGATTAATTACATGTAATCATATGTGAATAAAAACACGAGACCAACTACTGAATCGAAAACGCGAAAATGAATTTTTTTTTTTTTTTTACTTAAACCATATATGCTTATATACATATAATCATATGTGATTATATGTATCTAATCACATATGATTTATATGGACAATATTCATTTTCGTTTTCCCGATTCAATAAAAGTTCTTGTATAGTTAATCACATATGATTTTTATGGACATAAACGAATCTTGTCCATACTAATCATATGTGATTAACTATGTATAATCACATGTGATTATATACACGAGAACAACTATTGAATCAAAAACGCGAAAACAAATATGTAACCATAATAATGATATATGATTAAATAAATATAATCAAATATGATTAAACATATGAGAAAATTTATTGAATGGAAAATGGGAAAACGAATCTTTTCCATATAAATCATATGTGATTGGATATATATAATCATATATGATTAAGTAGATGAGCACAACTATTAAATTAAGAACGCAAAAATAAATTTTGTCTACATAAATCATATGTAATTAGATGCTCACATGTGATTATATGTATCTAATAACATATGATTTATATGGACAAGTTTCATTTTCGCATTCCCGATTCATCCCATATCAAAATGATCCACCGCATATTTTGGGTCTTCAATTCTCAAGTCAAATTTAACATTATGTTTTAATTATTTAACATCTCGGGTGAATATGGTAGTGTATTTACTTAACCAAACTACTAGTTTTGTACCGTACAGCAAATTTGGTACCACAAAATAGTAACATTATGCAAAACCATAAAAATCGTTTAGTGAAAAAGCCTTCTCATCTTTTTTTTTCTTCAAGTTATGCTAATATGCTCTAACAACACGTTGAGTCAATGTGGTTGTATATTTACCAAAGCAAACTGCTAATATACCAGTATATTGTTTCACAAAATAGGAACAATTTCTTAAACCCTAAAACCCATTTGGACAAAATGGTTTTTTTAACGTTTTCTCAAGTTAGGCTTTGATCATTTACAATGTTGGATCAATTTTGATAGAAAGTCTGCTTATCCAAACAGCTAGTTTGCTCTGTTTATACCCATACGGAAGGGTTTTTCAAGTTTTGTTCGATTGTCTATTTATTCAATGTTTATTTTCTACCTTGAAATATGTGTTGATTGGTTGATTTACAAGACAGCCTACAGCGGAATAATATTTAAAATTCGTCACATTAGGGAAAAAATGGAATTGAATAGAAAGAAGGAAAAGATAAGATATTAAAACATGTAAAACCATTTGTCATGCCCTCGAAACTATTAACTTGTAAATCAAGGATGATATGTTTGTTTGGATATGTCATATGTAATGTTACAACGACAATGAACTTTTACATTTAAGATGATTATCAATTAAGAGGTTGCAGAGGCCATCACATCGTCTGAATCCACTTTTAGCTGTTGGATAAAACATCAACAAAGATTGTAACTTTCACCTAGCTATTCCACAATTTTATATATGTAAAAAAGTTATACTTTACCTGATGAAAGTGCTTGAGTAGAGCTGTTTGTAAGAGGCTTCTTAGCTTTTCGCATTGATCAACCATATGGTCTGAACTGATTAAGTCCCCAAGCTTACACCACAACCGTTCAATTGTTGTGTATGGAAACCAGACTGCAGATGTCTTCTTCCTACCAACAACATCAGCTGGTCTCTGCAGACAAATATAAGAAATAATTAAAATTATTGAATTTTAAAAACAACACCTAGTAAAAGCTGATTAAAACTATAATAAAAACTAAAGACATTACATACCAGTGATGCAAGGGATTCAATATAATGAAGCAGGAGATTGGTAGCCTCTGGATATCTCCCATAATCAACATAAAGTTGGAACAATGATGCAGGGCTTGATTCTGCCCCAGACATGCCCCAACTTCCCTTCAGTGTTCCCTATCATTTGCAAATAAAACAAACATCACTAACTTCATTTCTTTAAAACATGGATTTTAATATGAGCATTTCATTTTAATACATAATGCTTGTATAGTTCACTAGACAGATAGGCATTCTAAAATCTAAATGATTTCTTAATTATAAATTTATAATCATTTCTAAGTGGCAGGAAACTCTCAGTTAATAGAATGTAAATTCAAAAATACTTGTAAGGTAGGCCCAAACAGACCATAAAGAAGTGGAAAATTACTAAAATACCTTGAACATCTGGACAAGCCAAAGAGGAAGTTCAATCAGTCGATCAGCACATAGAAGGGTTTCTGCAACAATAACTGGCAATCTTGGATGATATTTTTTATATTTTTCCTGCATTCATAGGATAAATTAAATCAATTATTATCGATATCAAAGCAATAATAAACAGGATACAAAAGTTGGGATAAATAGGAGTAAAAGGAGATACTAACTATGTATTGCTCAAGTGCATCCCACTGGTCATTTCCCTTTGAATATTGTGTTGCGGAAACCATGTCATGAGAATCATGAACAGCCTCATTGTTTGCTGATGTTAGAAGCAGACTCTGCTTTTTAAAATTATCCCTGGAATAAATATCAATAATTATAATCCTACTTCACTTCCATCTAAAGATAGATAATTACATGAAAAAAAGACAAGGGTTTTATTTCTTCATGCTACAACATTGCACTCTATAATATCTACCCAATTATAGCAATGTCAGTAAACAAATTTCACAATTATAAAAGGATAGATTCTTTAAAATATAATGTTCTAATAAGAAAAGGAAAAGTTTTCCAAAGTACAATGCCTGAATAAGAAAAAAAAAAAAAAGCAAGATGCCATATTACACAAATAAATAAAAGTAGGTTGCTATTTCTTGCATTTAGTCCAAAATACTTAAAATAACAAACGAAGAGGAAGAGTGAAACCTGGTGGGACAGCATTTGAGGGACATGGCAATAAAAACTCTTTCCAGTTCCCTGAGCAAGAATTTATTGTTCTTTCATCAGCAGTAAAAAGGTAAAAAGGTAACAAAGGAAGCACATGGAAAGAGTGAATTCTTTATAGAAAGTGAAAATCCAGCATACCTCTTTAATTCTGAACCCTTAAAGAATTTAAGAATTACTGTAAAAACCATATCATATAGATTTGACTGAACCAACAACTCAACCAAGTTTGGTGGAGGTTTCTCAATCCCTGAAAAAGTAGCAAAAAATACTATATTAATTCTCATGGCATTTACTAAACAATAACACAATATTAGATTACAACACTATTCTTCAAGACTATACAACCATTGCTTGCATATTATGGTGAGTGAGACTTAAGAGCAATCCCAATAAAGGAGTTTTTTCATACATGTATTCATTTTAATTTGTTAATTACTTAAATAAATTTAAATAACATGATAAATTATAAATTCAAATCTGCAAAATAATAAAAATGATGTAAATTAAAAAATTTATATTCTTTTTATAATAATAATAAAAAAAAATCCATATATATTATTTACTTAGTTTAATTTAGAGTATAATACAAAATGGTCCCTAGCTTTCTGATTTTTACCGCTTTCAATCCAAAATTATAACCGTTTTCAACTTCAGTTCTTATTTCAAGGTTTCATATCGAGTTTTGGTCCCATGGAACCTTGAAATAAGACCAAAAATCAATATGAAATCTTGAAATAAAGACCAAACTTGAAAAAAGTTACAATCTTGGAGTAAACATGAAAAAATCAGAAAGCACAGGGACCATTTTTGCAATTTTCTCTTTGTTTTATTTTCAAATACATTGATTTGTATGAAGATAATAAAAACTATATAACTTAAAAATGGTAACACACATAAATAAGCTGCACGCACAGAGGTTTTGTTACAGTGAAGATACATTAACATTTTAGAATGTTTGCTGACTTGGCGATGACATGGCACAAACAAGTAATAAAAAACAGTCTAAGAAGCCATTCAAATTTAGTACCAGTAAATGTCCATTTAATATTTGCCAATGAAAGCAAATACTCCGCTGACGTCAGCACAAACTCATTTTCAAGTTTCTCAATATCCATACAGGAATCCAGTTTCTGAACAGGGACATGATCATTAGCTTCTGCAAAAACAAACAAATTACATACATAAATGATAAATCAGATACTTTCCCAAATAGTAAAAGTAAGTTTTTTTTTTAAAAAAAATTACCCTGATCCTGAACTGTAGTTCTCGCCTTTTTACTTGGATATAAGTCTTTATGATTAGACTTCCCTTGAAGTGAAGGAGTGATCCATGCACACGATGGATGAACAAGATGAAGTGCATTTATAGTAGCAGAAAGACAATTCAGCCTTTCTTGCAAAGTCAATGATCTGAGCTGGCAATCTTTTAAAGTTGCTTCATTTTTCAGTTGAAGTGAATGAAGATACATATAAGTTGCAGCCTTACGCCAATTATGCTGATGCATTTCAAAGGCATATAGTAATTTATAAGGGTTTGGTTTCACCAAAACATCTGAACGCTCTGCCTGCAGAACAAACACATTTATAATTATTAAATGTCCAAAAAAGATTTATTACAATAAAAAAATAATTATATAAAATTAGTTTTTTTACACACCTTCCACGCAAGCTCCTGCTCTACTTTCTCAGCTAAACCAATTAATGGTAATTGGCCATCACAAAGAATCTATAACAAAAGATATGACAAAATTGTAATCT
The DNA here is from genome assembly GCF_052849685.1 of Lactuca virosa. Taxonomy (NCBI): domain Eukaryota; kingdom Viridiplantae; phylum Streptophyta; class Magnoliopsida; order Asterales; family Asteraceae; genus Lactuca; species Lactuca virosa. Next base: position 113,742,016 of record NC_136432.1, on the reverse strand, counting down.
TATATGACTTAAAACAAACTACTGAAAATATAACTATAACATAGTTAGAGAAAGTAACCTTAGTTGCACCACGCTCATAAAGAACAATGATAAAACGCCTCAAGCAGATGTATTTGCTTTCTTCATCTGGATTTGAAATAATGGCACAATATGCATCATGGTAATTGCTCAAATCAAGTGTAAACTTGAATACATTTGCCCAAAGTCTTCCTTTAGCAATATTTGGAGATTCGTTGAGAAAATCTGCCCCTGAATAAGTGTCTTTAAGGCCCAAAACTTCATCAACTTGTTCAAGTGCAGCAAGGGCAAATTGGCATGCTCCTGCACTCATGTTGTATTGCTCAAATATCTGCATTGCCCATTGATAGTAATGAAGTTTCCATGCTGCAGGGGAGACGTGATCAGCTGCAGACAAGTGCGTTATAAGAACCATGGGGTATCATATCAACAAAATATTCCACTTTTAAGCATCCAGAATTTTAGATATACTTACAGATGCCAAGGTGAGGCATTCCGGATTCATATGACAAATTCTGTAATGACTTTGATGCCCCTTGCAAAGATGCAGCTCTAGAAACACAATAACCATATCAGCTTTTAAAAGCACAGTGTTTTTTTACCATTAAGTGATGTATGGATGAATTGCTATATGGATGCATGATGTCAGTCTAGAATAAGTGCATTAAGTCAAAAAGAAAACACCACTATATATTTGTCTATTGTGAGTAAATGACCCTCTACCCTTCTGTACATATGAAGTCAAAAAGAAACACCCATATGTATTGTCCTTTTTTGAGCTTAATGAACTCTTTGAATGTGAGTATTGACTGTTTTACCCTTCTGTATGCATTAAGTCAAAAAGTATATATATGTCCCTTTCTTGGACTAAATGAACTGTCTAAATGTGAGTAAATGACTATTTTACCCTTTTGAATGTATTACGTCAAAATGTAACACCCCTAATACATTTGTCCCTTTTTTGGACAAAATGAAATGTCTGAATGCAAGTAAATGAACATTCTACCTTTTTGTATGTGTTAGGTACAAAAGAGACATCCCTATATATTTGTCCTTTTTTTACTAAATGAATGAACTGTTTAAATGTGAGTAAATGACCATTTTACCCCTCTGTATCTGTACCCATCAAACTAAAAGATGCTGAATGATAAATGATACATTAATAGATGATATGTCACATAATACATACCTAAAAAAGCAAGAAATAGCTTCATTAACTTTCTTTTCAGTAGAACCCCGTGGTGCTTGACGATGTGCTTGTGAAAGAAGACAACAGCCAAGAAGGTGAAGAAGAGTGCACCATTCATTGTTTACACCCTGAATACCACTAGATGTTTTCTCCTTGAGTATATTTTGGTTCACCATAGTAAGAAGATGCTTCAAAAACAAAAAAAAATAAATAAATATATAAACTTTTACTATGTTTCTTGATATTATAAAAAACTGTTTGTAATGATGCAAAGAAACAAACCTCAACAGCATCAAACTGCCCATGTTTAAGCAAGATCAAAGCAAGCATAGTTGAGTGAGTAGAAAAAGAAGATGACACGTCATCACTCCTTCCCCAAACTATCCGGCTTATGAAGTTTCTTACTGGAGCAATGAAAGAGTTGGGATTTGGAAGGTGTTTTGAATCAACACGGTTTTGATCTTTGAAAAAACTTTGATGATCAAGCAACAGAATAAAAGCCAATGTAAAGTCACATTTTCCAAGCTTGTCATTCCATGATCTTCGATCAATGCTGTTATCTGATGGAGCACAGGAAATGTGAAAGTTAAAAATATAGACTAAAAATATGATTAGGTGAAGAGTTTATAAAATATGGTTACCAATTTGTAATAAGGAGAGTTGAGAACTAAAATCTTCTATGGCAGGTGATTCAGAAGGTGTGGTTGAGAAGAAATGTATTATATGCCACTCAGTAATAATTTCTTGGATCAATGGAAATAATTCGAGTTGCACCCTGGAAACATCATCAGGTGACATATTTATCTGCATATGTAAATTTAAAGAATAAGGTTCTAGCTTTCTTTTGACTTTTTTCTTGTATGTATGTATGTATGTATGTATGCATAAACATTGCTTTTTCTAGAATAAAACATCAAGTGCTGACCTGGCCACCCAACTTCACCATGTAGCTCAGCAGCAATAGTATCCCCACTGCAGATTCAAACATCACTTGAGCAACTTGTGAAGTTGCTTGAACTGTTATGCAAGTACTAATATCAAAAACAGCTTCAGAACCCAATTTCTGTTCATTCTTTTGAGGGACTAAATAGTTCAAGTATTTCAATACAACATCTACAACTTTGTCCCATGTTGAAGCTTTTTTGTAGAGACCATGAAGAGATAAGAACATATGCACAGAGAACTTCCTTAATGCTTTGTGGTCATCAATTTCCTTTTTCCAAGCAGTATCAACACCTAACTCTGAGACATGAACAGCTGCTATTGAAGAAGTGTATCCGGTTTCTAGAACCTTCAAGAAACGTGTAACAATGTCTTCAGGGGACATAGATTGTTCACTGAAGAAAGATTCATAAAATAAAGCAGGGGTGCCTTTTCCTAGCTGTTGGCTAAGGTTATTTGTGCATGCCAAAACTTCACAAAGTAATTCCTGTTCAAGATCATTTGATAAGTTGATCCTAGAGCTTGCAGATTCACCAAGTTCATCAAAAGATCCTATATAGCAAAGAAAATGTTGAGAATGTTATGTAGAATTAAACATTGTGTTCAATGTTTATGCATAAAGCAATTTATCCATACAGAACAAACAAAAAAAGCTAAAAATAGTGTGTTATTTTGGCTATAACTGAAATCACAACTACATTTTGATTCCTAAAAAAGCTAAAAAGCCAAAATGTACAAAAATGTTTTCACATTTTAATGGCTAGGTTTTGCAATTCTTCCATTCTTTGGTTTCAGTAGAGCATGCCCTAAGTAGAAACTATTTGAACTCTTGGAATTTTTTTTTGGGTAATCAATGTATAAAAAGAACTCAATATGTAAATCTCTAAAAAAAAGCTTTATATGTAAACATACCAAGGGCAAGAAGCTCTATATCCTCCAAACAACGCAATAGAGAAACTGATGATTTTCTTATTAAACCAATCGCACCACTTGATGAATCAAAAAGTAATCCACATGCTGCATTCTTCTTATCCCAATTGTAAAAATAGTGTTCACAGAAGCTTCTCCAGCAGTTTATAAGTGATAGTGGATTCCTGGAAACACCCTATCACAATTAACATGGTTAACAAAGCTACCTTCACAAAAAGAATAACAATAACAACATAATTATAGTTTAAAAATTGTAGTTACAACTTCAAACCTCATGCTCTATTAGAGAAATAATCTCCTTTTTTAGTCCATCAGCAGTTAAAGAGTGAAACTCAGAATCAGTAAAGTGTCTGTTGTGATCTTGTAGTGTTTCTCGGATAACAGAATTATGAAAAATGCCTGGAAGAAATAGCATACGCATGAAGACTGAAGACACACGAGGGGCAATTTGGTCCTGCAAAATGTTGAAACATACAATTAACTTCTAGTTATCATAATTTCACCACATGCAAAGAAGATGGAGACAAATTACAGGAAATAGCAACACACTTTACTCTTTTTACCAATATAGGCAATGTAATGTGTTTTTTAACAATAATAAATACATTTTTTACTCATAATAGAAACATACTTGCATCTGTTTCCTGATAATAGCAATATGTAACATAAAACTTGTAAGCATTGTACAAGCTTCTGGTTATATATTGCTATTATCAGTAAAAAATGTAAATACATTGCTATTATTGGTAAAAAAAATTAAATGGCAAAAACTTCACACTTCACAGCACCTTTGTGGATGAATATAGTGAATGAGCAAGCCAAAGAAGATCATATGCAGCATGGTTAGAACTTTGAAATAGTTGTTCAGCAACAACTGTTTCTTGTAAGCAAAAGCGTTGCTCGAATTCCCTAACAACATTTGCAAAAAATAATCAAATATTATAATCAACTAAAAATAGAAATTCAAACCAAAAGTGTGACACAAGTCAATAAAATCACTAATAAAAACAGTAGAAAGTAAACAAATAGAAGCCTTACCCACTCTCACGTGGACTTAACAAGTTGTGCAAAACCAGTCCCTGTTCTTTGAGTATCCAAATTTTATTTGAAGAAAGTTTGACATCAATGAGTGGACCCTGACAAAATCCCAATGATAATAGTTAGACATTTTATATCAAAAAATTTAATTTTGAGGAAGGAAGATATGATAATCTGACTCACCCCTTCCATGGAGATGTTCATTGTTGAAGGCTCAATAAAATAATTAGTCTTCCCACCTAGACTAAGATGCAAATTGTATACAGATATCATCTCCATATCAACCTCCTATAAGTTTAAGAGGGAAAAATGTATTTATAAGTGTCCTTAAAGAGAGCTCAAAGCAATTAACTTACATATTATAGAAGTCACTTTGAATCTGGACCTAACTATTTTTATAATAAGGATGAATTAAGTAGCAATAAAATCACTAATATGATAAAACAAGATCTAGGATGAAATCATTATAGAAAAGAGTTATTAGTTTAAAAGAATTGGAAATACCGGCTTAGGCTTATGCAGAACTGCAAGAGGTACTATACTTGTATCATGGTTATTTTCTCCTGCCCATAACCTCATGAATGTAGCTCCTAAAATCATACAAAAAGAAATTAATGACAAATTGACATAACCACAATATTCTTCATTACTTCAGATACAAGAATAGATTAACATCAAAGCATGTTTCCATTATTGCCCTTGCTGGAAAGCAGAAAAGGGTTCAAAATAACTATAATGTTGCATTTAGAAGGTCCTTTTTTCAGATAAAAAGCTCATGGATTAAGAAATTCCATTAACAAAGATTGATATTGCAAAAAAAAAAAAAGGATAACAGGACTTGCCTTCCAATGACGAAACATTCATGGTATAACTCAGAAGTCTGCTAAAGCTCTTAAGGTCCCACACTTGTAAAACTCCATCTAAATGTAGCACAAGGAGAAACCTTTTCCCTTGAATATGTAAACATACCAGATCCTTCACAGGAGCTATGGTCCTCCTGTATGATAATTAAGAAAACAGGTTAATCAAGTTGTATGGAATATTTCTCTATTACAATCCATAAGTAATAAAAAAACACCAATAGTATATACTTTATATTTTACTATATTCTAAAATGATAAATAATTGCATAAAACAGTCCCAAATCATATTTTACAATAGAAGTTAAAAATTACCTCGACATTAAACTCCACAATCGACCAAAACTGGAATCATCTCTTAGTTCATGCAAAAAACCTAAGATTTAATTGAAGTATCGTTAGAAACTATGTTGATTTTCCACATGTCATAGGAATCCATGACAGTTAATAAACAACATGACAGATAGTAGCATGTGACAAGACCACACACAATAGCACATCCTTTCAGACTTATGTAAATATGTAAATATGCTACTCCACTACCTGATTCTAAACCTCCATATTAATAAAAACACATCTGAAAGCAAATTTATGTAAATATGTAGTATGTACACTGAGAATGTGAGAAAAAGGTAGCCTATAACCTGGATCACTAGGATCAAGAAAGCCAAGTCTGAAACAACCAACCAATCCGGTCCTTCCACCTATTACAAGACACCCCATGGTTGCTGATATGGCTGTAATTGCTCCATAATCACCATAATTTTGAATAGAAAACTCAACAACATCACTTGGTGGGAAAGCAGTGCATGATGCATAGTTAGTTATATCAGTCAGTCTAATAAGGTATGCAACTCCAGCAATAGTCAATGCATAAAGCATGTACGGGTTCTCAAGTGAAGTAGGGACCTACAAAAGAAGATATCACATCAGTATGATATATTTGCACGTAAAACATAACTTTGAAATGAAATTAAAAGGGGCTGCAAAACATAGAAAAGAAAAAGAAAAAACCTCTTTTTTGCATATATAAGCAAATGGGCATAGAGCATTAGCGAATTCAAGCCGCAATCCAACCCTTGGAAATTCTTCAAAACTGTGGAATTCGACTATCTCCAGGACATTTGGATAACTCTGGTCTATTCTCCTGTTATATCACAAGTCATCAGCATGAGACGCATGTGCATACTGTTTATCTTGGTATACTAACTTTGATGATTTTTATAAGATTATGTTTTAATTCAAAGTTTTATATTGAGTACCCTTTATAATATATTACAACTTGATGATAGATTCATGATGGATGTCCCACCCATGTGTCACGATCTACTGCAATTATAATCTTATTTTAACCATAGGCACTTCTAGATGCTAACAAAATTGGAGCTTTTATTAGCAGGTATGTGTTGCTAGTAGGTACCCCCATACTTAAAATCTCAATAGTTGCTAAATGTTTACAATGACAATTTGGTTATGTTGAAACTTGTGCTTCATAGCAAGAGAAGGAACTGACTAGAGCAAAAAGGGCTCAGTGATATGGTGTATGTGAGCCTGTGAGGTACAATCAAACTCATCAGGAGCAACATTCTCCTCTTATACTCCATCCACTTGCATATGTAACATCAACAATTGCAATGAACAGATTGCTAAACATTACCAGCATTAACATTATTGATCATTATACATGAACTTTTAAGATAGTATCTGGTTACATGGCAACTAGGAGCGTTAAATCAAAAACGAAGTTGTATGAATCTTTATATGACTGATTATGTTGACTTTTCATGGTCCAATTTTAGAATTGGCAGCATACATAAAGCTGCTATGAAGTCAAATCGACATGTTTATCTCTTTACTGAACACAGAGTATGCAAGGGGCAAGGGGGCAAGGGTTTAGCCGTACACTATTAAGAAAAACAAAGCGAATGAAAGTATATGTTTAGCAGCAACACAGTAAGAATGCTTTAGGTTTACCAAATGAAATAGGTAGGAGGGTCTCCAATACTGCAGCATGATGATACGTCGACAGTAAGAGGAGCAAAGGGCTCAGGCGATGGTGGAGGCGGCATAGAAGTAGAGGTTGAAGGGACAGCGATGTTGAACCATTTGATAGAATCGCTGCCGATTATCGGAACCTCCATGCCGGCAAAAGACGATCGACCTGCCATCGATCGTGGTGGAGCCACGGAGGGTTTGTGCTGAAAACCTAGTCTAGTAACTGTAGTAGAGCGAGGGAAGGGTTTAGGGAGGGTATGGAGGGAGATCCGGGGTAGAAATTTTAAATGATAAATATGATAATTTCCAATCCATTGTAAGTTTGTAACGATACTTTTTTAATCAGGCTTAGGGGCTGTTTGATTTAAACTTATCGGGTCCGGTCAGTGCTGACTGCCGACTCGGCCAGCAGTCGGATGTTTGATAAATACATAATATAGGTGATTCGGTCAGCCCAATCAACTTACCCGGTAAGCAAAAAAAAACTTCTGACTGTAAAATAAAGCTACGCGTTTTTGCCCTTTGCCCTCGCTCGCCTCCTTCACCACTCGCCAGTACCCTAGACAAAAGGTGCTCCCCTCCATCGCCAACACCTGCTGATCGCCTCCTCCATCGCGATTTCATCTCCTGCCCCGTCTTCTCCGGCGACGACGCACACAGGCCGGCGATTCCTCTGCACCGGCGACGAGCAGGTAAGATTTCTGAGTTATTATTTTTTTTTTTGCTTTTCTTTTTCTGAAATCACAAAACCCTTCATGTCTCTTGTCAAATTAGTGATTTCATTCTGAAATCAAACTTTGAAATTACTGCTTTCATTGTTCTTGGATTCAATTAGTTTAAGGGGTTAGATCAACCCTCCTTTGCTCAAATCAATTTTTACAGCCAGTCGACCAATCATTCCTCCTCTGCTTAAATCGATTTTATGGCCATTTAATTTGTTTGTTGAATTTGTATGTTTTTAGCATGTTTGTGGTTCTGCGGTAATCTGACCAAATTGTCCATATAAATAGCAGCACATGACCAAATTGCCCCTGTAAATAGCAGCACATATAAAAATTCTGTTTATTGAAAGAACTTATGTTGAAATGAACTTATGTTGAATATGTTGTACATGTTGGATTCAATTAGTTTAAGGGGTTGCTGAAATGAACTTGATTTATTTGTAAATGTGTGTTATGTGGATGATTAGCTATTTTTTTTTTCCTTTTTACAATACACATGACAGATAAAAGAATTAGGGTTAGTTGGAAGTCGGAATTGGTGGACAAAACTTTTTTGGAAGCATGTATACAAGAATTAACAAGCAATGGCCGGGAGGGTAGTGGCCTAAAAGCAAGCTCATGGGCTGTGGTCGCGGAGAAATTGAAAACAGATCATAATTTTGTTGTCGATAAAAAACAAATGAAAAACCGATACGAGTATTTAAAAGCAAAGTATGCAGTGTGGTTAAAACTTAAAAACAAAACAGGAAATATTTATGATCCTGTAACGAATTCTTTTAACATGACTAATGAAGAATGGGAAGCGGAACCGAAGGTACATATATGCATATTTTTTAAATTAGATTATTTTTTTTAATACTTTAATAATATTTATTAAATTTTCAAACAGTCGAACAAGTATGTAGATAAGCTGAGAAATGCACCCCTCCCTTGCCCTGAACTTTGTACCCAACTATTTGAAGGGGCGACCTCGACCGGTGTTCACAGTTGGGGGCCATCTTCGACACTACCTCATCCCAATGAAACCTTCAGTACACATGATTTTGAGGATACAGAGATGGAAGAGCCAGCACCTCATGCAGATACCCCAAGCTCAACAGTACCTCAACCTACTAGTGAGGAATCATCTGGGCGGACAAAAAACAAGGGGGGCAAACGAAATGGTCCTAAAGAAACCACACTTGATGATGAGTTGAAAGAAGTTGGAAAAGAAATTATCAAGGCTGCACAAGCATTCACAGAAGCAAATAATCTTGACAAGGAGATGGATGCTTGTATGGCGAAGTTGACAAGCTTGAAGTGGGGAGAATATGATCCGAAATACACCACTGCTCTTATGTTATTTGCTGAAAGTGCTGGTAATAGGAAAATTTGGTTGCGGCTTAACTTGTCAACTTATGAGTCGTGGGTAACAAATGCGGGAAGAAAGTTTGGATTAGTTGGTTGACTTTAGTATGTTATGGTTCATTGTTTGACATTAGTATGTTATGGTTCATTGTTTGACATTAGTATGTTATGGTTCATTGTTTGACATTAGTATGCTATGGTTTAGTTATGTTATGGATTGTTTTCTTAGGTGCAGTTATGTTATATGAATTTATATGTTATGGAATGTTATGCTTTTAGTATTTACATGTTACAGTTTGTTATGTTATGGATTGTTATGTTATTGAGTGTTATGTTATTGATTTAAATGTAATTTGTATTTGATATCTAACAGGACACATGGATAAAGAAGGTGAATTTTTATATTTCCTTATATTCTCGTGGTATTGGTTGATGTTGGTCCGACAAAGGCAAAGAATAGTTAAAAGAATAAGAGCTAGCGAACAAGTAGCAAAGGGGTATGTGTATACGCAAGATTTGATACACGGATGTCCTATACAATGTTACGATATGATACGTCTTTCACAATATGCATTTGTACTATTATGCAATCACTTTACACAAAGAAATTGGTTGCAATGTAGTAGGATGATAAGCGTTGAAGAGAAGATGGCTATGTTTTTACATGTTATAGGACATAATGAACGTTTTCGAGCCGTTAAAGAAAGATTTCATCACTCCACACAAACAATTCACCAATGTTTTCATGAGGTCTTACGTGCAATGATGTGTTTTGCACGAGAAATTATAGTACCAACCTCGTCTAATCCAACAAGAAATACCTCAGAAGGACATAGACGGCTAATGCACATATTTCCCGGAGCAATAGGTGCACTAGATGGAACACTTGTACATGCAATTGTGCCTGTTTATCAACAAACTCGTTATAGGGGAAGAGGAAAAGGTGAATGTTATCAAAATGTAATTGGAATTTGTAATTTTGATATGATATTCACCTTTGTATGGGCTGGATGGGAGGGCATAGCACATGATTCTAAAGTTTTGAAAAAAGTTGCATTTAACCCGACTTCCGGATTTCCATTCCCTCCACCAGGTTTGTAACTTTACTATACGTTTTATTATCTATATTATTTATATGATAAATTTGTCAATCATCTACAGATAAATATTACCTTTGTGATGCTGCATACACCAACACCCGTGGATTTATGGCTCCATACCGCAATACTAGGTATTGGTTAGCTGATTTTCGAAGAAACAGAACTTTACCAAAGAAAGAAAGGTTCAATCATGCTCATGCACAACTTAGAAATATCATTGAACGTGCTTATGGTGTATTGAAGGCGAGATTTCCAATTTTAAAACAAATGGCTCCTTATCCTTTTCCAGTGCAAAGAGACATAGTCATTGCTTGTGTTGCGGTCCATAATTTTATAAGGAAATACGATATTAAAGATGAATTATTTACGAACTTTGAACAAAACACTATGGTTACTCCTAATGTGGGTGGTGGAGGAAGTGAGGGCCAAAACATAGAAGGCATAGAATAGGGTTCAGAAACCGTTGACTATATGACTGCTTTGCGTGACCAGATTACTAATCAATTATTTTCAAATGGTTGACGTTAAATGATGTACTTTTTTTATTATGTATGACAATCTGTATTTGGATTTTGTATTACACTTTGTATTTGGATTTTAATTGATGCATGTTTAATTTGGATTTTATATGATAATTTGTGTTTTTATAATTTTTCTTATCCAGCACAAGAAACAACACAAGGGTAATATGGTCATTTTTTTCATTCAGCACAACCATTCAGATAAATAATCAAACAGCATAAACTCAGTCAGATATGGACTCAGTCAGCATTTCTAACCTAGTCAGCTTCTAACTCAGTCAGCTCTAACCCAGTCAGCAACTATCAAACGACCCCTTAGTTGATCATCATATATTAATCTCTGTAATTATTTTCTCATACAATAATTACTAATAATAAAAGGTGGAAAAAATCTTTCGAATTTCAAGTGAATAAGTCATTACATATTTAGTAGATTTTTATATACATTATTTGATTTGTTCACAAAATACCATTATATATTATTGACAACGGTGAGTCAGAACGTTCGAATAATATAAGTCATTTCATCGACATCAATTCAATTTTGGCCACTTAAACTCCCTATTTACATACAGTTATTAGGGTAGTTATTTTCATGTTGGGTCAAGCGGTTTTTCAACCTATACAACACGTTATCAATAGGTTTCAATTATGGCCCTTAGGGCAGTTCTTCTAGCGTTTGTCTCAAACTCCTTCTACGATAGTTTCATTTATGGACATGACTGCTACAATTCAGGATTATGAGGCATATATAAATCATCGATGTCAAGATAATTTCATCACGAACATCGATTTCTTCATCAGGGAGTAAATAAGTGTCGATCAGCTAATGTATGCATCATTCGTGGACAAAACATGTTCCGATAAGGTATTTGTATGTGAAAAAATTCAACAAGAGGTAACTATAATGAAAATATCGTATCAAAGTGCTTGGAAATTTTAGTCTTTTTTACATCGGGTAAGTAATTTCATATGTTCGTATGTTCTATTTTACAACAATGGTAATATAAAGTTTTTTTTTTGTTTCATGAAGAATGTATAAGCTTTTTCGGACAATACAAAGATCGAATTTTTTAGGGCAATTTCAAATCAGAATCGGATTATTGAGTATAGCATATACTTCATATTGGGGTTTTTAGGTTACAATCAATTTGTACATGCGGAATTTCACTTAACTCTTAAGGATACATGTAACCTAAATTAGATCTATGTCTTTTCCCAATTAATAGCAACATATTTATGAAACAAAAACTATAAACCCTGTGAAATCAAATTCATGAATAGAACCACATACATCTTGCTTGATTCGAAACAAACTAACCAAAAGCCTTGTACTCTCCTTTGAAAACTAACTCCAAAAGTATGGCCGCCTCTAATGCGTCGCACCCAAAACTCAAAAAGCACTAGCATTAAAGGAGAGAGAGGAGAGGATGGAGAATTTCAAATTCTCTTATGTATGAAGGTTAGGCCGAAAATACCAAGGGTGTATCCATTTATATAGTTGTCTGATAATCCCAAAAACCCTAGAAATCCTAGATTTGAACTTAAAATAATAATATTTCAAATCAGTATTTATCTAATTTCCTTTTATTAGTTGGAGGCTTCTAGAAGCTCTACCAAGAGCCTCCAAAACGGTCCAAGGCTAATAGGATTCTAGATCTTTTCTTTTGTTCAACTGTTGAACAATTGCAGCTCAGTCATTGCACCTTTAATTAATTATAATTAACCCATAATTAATTCCAAATTCATTCTGATTCATTCTTAATTAATTATTATTATTTCTAATTAATATATTAATCATATAATATAATTAAATCATTTATCTCTCTCCTTTGATCAATCCAAGTTATTTATTTGTTATGAGGGCAACCTAAAAACGACTTTACTTTTATTTATCAACATTATACCAATTTAGTTAGGACCTTAAACACCTTAATCTAACAATCTCCCACTAGGATAAGTTGCTAACTACAACTACAGGTACAACTCCGAATAAACAATAAAGAGTGTTTTCCAAGGACACTACCAAACTACTATTAGATGTTGGTCACAAAAAATAAGTTGATAAGCTAAAAAGCTTAAAAAATAAGCTAAAACAAATACCCCTGAAGTCACAGAGTATGCGAGGGTCAAGGGGGGCAAGGGTTTAGCCATACACTATTAAGAAAACCAAATCAAATGAAAGTGTATATTTAGCAACAACACAATAATAATGCATTAGGTTTACCAAATGAAATAGGAAGGAAGGTCTCCAATGTTGCAGCATGTTGATACGTCTTCGGTAGGAGGAGCAATGTAACACCCAAATTTTCAAAACAATTTTTCACATTTTATAAAACACGTTTTCATTCATAATCGTTATAAAAACACCATTGTATCACATAACATCATCTCCCAAGATCATAATAAAATCTCCCCGCGTGTGTACTGATCAAGCCGGCGCCTTCCCGCGATCCTCGCTGGTACCTGAGACACATAACACAACACTGTAAGCATAAATGCCTAGTGAGTTCCCCAAAATACCACACATAACACATATTAGCCACTCGAGGCTATAACTCTGTTTGACACTCTGGTCAAAGTGTCTCTGTGGGACCCCCCAGTCCCATAACTCTGTGGGCCCTCTGGCCCTAACTCTATGGGTCCTCTGACCCTAACTCTATGGACCTTCCGGTCCTAACTCTGAAAACTCTGTAACATACATAGCATATAACACATAGAAATCACATCATGCAAAAGCATACACAATACTCTGTCTCATAGCTCTAATTACCACTCTAGGTAAAGTATAGTGAGAAGACTCACCTCGATAAAGCTCGAACTCTGTAAAGTCGGGTCTAGCCTCCGCCTAATCATATGAAATAAACACTCTGAATCAATACATCTCTCAAGGCTAGACTATTCCTCCTCTTAGTACTCTCAGAAGGGTAAAAGACCATTTTACCCCTCTCATGGCTCAAAGACCCTAAAGTTGACCAAACCCTAAAAGTCAATAAAGGTCAACGGTCAAACTTTGACCCGACTCGCCGAGTGCACTTGGGCGACTCGGCGAGTCTACACGTGCCCACTATCTTTCTGATCTCGCATGACACGTCGAGTCTTTCCCCTTACTCGACGGGTGACACCTGGCATGAATCGCGGGGCCACCCCGACTCAACTCGCCGAGTCTGTTCATGGACTCGGCGAGTTCCGCCTTGAACTCCAGTCCTCTAATTCCCTCCGACTCACTGAGTCAACCCTATGCTCCACGAGTCGTCACAGATTGCGAGTCGCGGGGCTACCCGACTCTACTCGTCGAGTCCGTTCATGGACTCGGCGAGTTCATTCCATGCACATCCTCAAACAACTTCCTGAGGTCAGATCCAGTCCTCTAACCAATAGATCTATCATTCCCAAACCCAATAACCACGTAAAGTTTTCCATCTTGATGCACATACAACATCTATTTGATCATATATGATGATTTAGCCCCAAATACCATAACTCAAGGTCATAGCCTCCATTGTTATTCAAAAAGCTTAATGAATAAGGCTCTCTGGACCTCTATGGATCCAGATCCAAAGCCTCCTCATCATAAGGGACTATTTGGGCTTCAAATCTAAGCAACAAAGGGTCTAAGAAACCCTAAATCCATATGATCATCATAAGAACAGAAGGGGAGTCGAATTACTACCTCAAATGTGAAGATCTTAGCTCCAAATCCACAGAATAGCAATCTCCTATGCTTCCTCTTGGCTAGTACCTCCTTCTTCTTGCTAAACAACACTCCCAAGGTAAAAAAAAATGGCTTCCTTCCTCTCCCAAAACGCTCAAGCACTCTAGGGTTTCTCTCTATGACTGGTGACCTCAAATGGCGGCCATAAGGGCCTTTAAATAGTCCCCAAACCCGAGAAATTAGGGTTTCATTAAACAGCGTGGACTCGCCGAGTCCACGTATGGACTCGCCGAGTCCAGTCATTAACCCGGATGGAGATTCGCGACTCTACTCGGCGAGTCTGAGCGCCTACTCGCCGAGTCTCTCTCCAAAACTCAATAAAATACATAATTTAAGATACCTGGGAATCCGGATGTTACAAGCAAAGGGCTCAGGCGATGGTGTAGGCGGCATCGAAGTAGAGGTTGAAGGGACAACGATGTTGAACCATTTCATAGAATCGATGTTGATTATCAGAACCTCCATACCAGCAAAAGACAACCCGAGCTGTCATCGACTGTGGTGGACCACAGAGGGTTTGTGCTGAAAACCTAGTCTAAAATGTAGGAGGTCGAGGGAAGGGTTTAGGGAGGGTATGGAGGGAGATCCGAGGTAGAAATTAAATGAAAAATATGAAAATTTCAATTCCATTGTAAGTTTTTTTTAATGAGACTTAGTTTGATCATCTTATATTAATCTCTTTAATTATTTTCTCCTACAATAATTACTAATAACAAAAGGTAGAAAATTTTCTTTCAAATTTTAAGTGAACAAGTCATGTTTATAAATTTTAGAGAATTTTGCTAATTTAGTCAAATTTACTAATTACTTTGCTCAAAATAGTCAAAAAAATCATTTTTTGGAAAAATAGTCATTAAAATCACAGATCCCATATGCGATTTCGACATTCCATCTACTATTTGGTGGGGTCAATATGTTATTCGGTGAGTTCATCTATTATTTCCTCCATATCCATATGCTATTTGTCGAAGGTTATAAAAAGACTGTTTTTTCGAAATCTATTCCACCAAATCGCAAATGGGTTTTGCTCCATCTGTGATATGTTCTCATCCCATCAAAATTATTGAATTTTTTTTAAATACTTAGGTTTGACTACAAATTTGGTAAGGTTGACTACGAAATATGAAATTGTTGACTATAAATTCGTACAAATTGGTGGATTTTATATAAAAATTAGCAAAAAAAAAAAACTTAACTTATTAGTTACTTCTTTAGAAATCTTGTTTAGGTTCAATAAGAGAGATATTCCCAAGTTGGAAGATGGAAAAATTAGGGTTTTCCAAATTTATACATTGGATAGCAAAATCGCAAATGAACCTGGTCAAACTCGTAGATGGAAGTCCATCTGTGAATGTACAAGTCTTTGATGCACAGGTCGTGCATGAATGACTTGTATATTCGCAGTTGGACTTCTGATTTCATAGATGGTCCTAATTACTTGTGATTTTAGTGGCTATTTTGCATAATTTTCTAATTTTTTACTATTTTGTACAAAGTATTTAACAAATTTGGCTATATTTACAAATTTCCATTACATATTTAGTAGTTTTGTATACACATAATCGTTATATTTATTTAGTTTATGCACATATAACCATTATATTTATTTATTTTGTTCACAAAATACCATTGTATATATTATTGTCGACGGTGAGTCAATAATCGTCGGTATAATATGAGTCATTTGATCTACATCAAATTCAATCATGGCCACTTAAACTCCCAACTTACAGTTATTAGGACAATTATTCTCATGTTGTATCAATCGGTTTCTCAACCTATACAACCCACGCTGTCAATCGGTTCCAGTTATAACCCTTAGGGAAGTTCTTCTTGTGCTTGTCCCAAACTCCTTCCAAGATAGTTTCAGTTATGGCCATGACTGCTACACTTCAGGATTTTGCGCCCTATGTAATTAATGATGTCAAGATAATTTCATCACCAACATCGATTTCTTCATTATTCATGGAGCAAATAAGTACCGATCAACTAATTTATGCATCAGGGATAAAACATGTTCTGATAAGGTAAATGTATGTGAAGAAATTCGACAAAAGGTAACTATAATGCAAATATCTTATCAGTTGTTATCTGTGTTTGGAAATTTTAGTTTTTTACATTAGGTAAATAATTTCATATACTCGTATGTTCATTATGTATTTTCATTATGTATTTTACAATAATGGTAATGTAAAGTTTTATATTTTTTGTTTCATGACGAATGTTGAAGCTTTTTTGGATAATGCAAATATTGAATCCTTTGAGGGCAATTTCAAATCGGAATCGGATTGCGACAGTGTCGAGATCATTAAGTATAACATGTACTTTGGTCCATACAAGTCGCAAATGGAGAGAGTTCCTGTTGAAGAGGTATGGTACGGTGTAAAGTTACAAAAATAACATTTTATAATGGTTTGTTATTATTTCGGATTTTTTAATGAAAAAAAGAAGAAAAATGATATTAATTAAATATTACTATTTCTAATTAATATATTATTCTCATAATATATTAAAAAATTATTTATTTCAATTTATTAATCAAATAAAAAATCAACCTCCATCTCCAAAAATCATCATGTATGGTTGCTAGTCTCAAGGGCAACCCAAAAGGACTATGCTACTATAAATTTAAGTATATACCAATTATAGTTATGCGCTTAAACATCTAATCCAACGCAAACATGTAGCAAGAATCAAAGAGTAAAATAGAGATGTTCTTCAAGTGTTATTGGGCTTCAAAATGCTCCAAAATCTCTAGAGAGTTCTCCAAAAACTAGACGTGAAGAAGTCCCCAAAAGATGCACACCAACTTTCCCCATATAGCATAAAAGATAGATTTTTTTAATTGCGCCTGCAGGGCCTTGTGCGGATGGGTTGCGCAGGTGGTACCTGAAATGGGCTCTTTTGTGATTTGGGCCTCTAATGACTTAGCCCTTTGCATTTGGCCCTTTTGCTGAAATTCAGTAAATATGTAATATATTTACATAAATGTCACCGAGAATTTTAGGATTTTTCCAACATTTTTGATTAAATCTCAACCACTTATTTTTTTTAATAAGGAGCAAAGATTTGTCCTCGCGGTCCTCACTAAATTTTGAGTCCTCACCGGATCATATATATATATATATATATATATATATATATAGAGAGAGAGAGAGAGAGAGAGAGACAACTAGGTTCAAATGTTTCTAGCATTAATTATTGTGTGCATGTATGCACCAATGAGAATTGAGAAAATAATAAATCATTAAATAAATCATGTAAGGGTATTATAGTAATCTTTGCATATTTAATTATGGTAATTCATTAACTTCCTAAAACCTAGTCATCTCCCTTTTTTATCTTCAAACGATCGACTTCAAATGTAACATCCATAAAATTCGAGCCAATTTAAAACTTTTTAAATCATATAAAATCATTCAGTTATTACAATTTGTTTTCAAAATAGTTTAAACATCAGAGTTCCCAGAAATCATAATCATAAATTGAGGAAGTGTACGGTCACGCCTTCGCCATCTCGCGGTCATCCGCTGAACCTGAAACAATAAACCGAAACTGTAAGCTCGAAAGCTTAGTGAGTTACCCCCAAAATACCCATACACACGAAAATACACATACAATACTAAACAACATACACTGGGTCCAATCATCCGTCGGGATGGAATACCTAGGCTCTTCAACCACCGGGTTGGAATGCCAACATACTATGGGTCCAATCAACCATTGGGTTGGAATACCCCCAGGCCTCAACCATCAGGGTTGGAATGCCCACCTACTATGAGTCCAATCATCCTCGGGATGGAATACTCTCGGCCCACAACCATCGGGTTGGAATGCCCATACACAATACATATATAACATATACTATGGGTCCAATCATTCATCGGGATGGAATACCCCAGGCCCACAACCATCGGGTTGGAATGCACACATGCTATGAGTCCAATCATCCTGGAGATGGAATACTCTCGGCCCACAACCATCGGGTTGGAATGCCCATAACCAATCAAACATGTGCACCTATATCAGATAACCATATAACAGTCTATAGAGACAACATACTAGGGTCCTATCATCCTCGGGATGGAATACCCTCAACTACCAATCAATCATGTGCACATATAACAGGTAATCTCCTACCAGCATACAGACAGTCAGACCAAGCTACATGTCACTAAGCATACATGCCCCACAGTGTAAACAATCTTAGGCTAAAGGACTCGATTCCACAACGGTTAGACTCAGACAAGAGCTGCGAAGTAGAACCCAACCCTTCAGCCTAAGATCCTTTAAACCATGTAAACTAGCACATACAGATAGTCATACAGACGTAACAGATCACTGATCATAACATCATCCTAAAACCAGGATACAGATCTAACATAGCATCACAACAAGTAATTACAAGATAACTAGGATAACAATCCAAAGGGCCGACCTTGGTGCCTTAGACTCTTGAGTATAGTGAGGATAACTCACCTCGCAATGTCGATCTGAACTGAAGAATCAAATTCCCGACTCATTGGCTCACCAAAATCCCGAACTATCCAAATAACGAATAATAAGTCAATAAATGGGGATACTAATTAATCTGACCAAGAGTCCTTCAACCAATCATAGTCCATTTTGCCTTTCCTCTAATTTGGTCCAAGGCCCAATACCAAATCCATGATCCACAAGTTCACATATACAAGGCCCATTATTGGCCCAATCTTCCAAATTGGGCCCAACTCCCTAATTGGACCTAAGTCCAAGATCCATTATCAAAACTTGGCCAAAAACCTCATATTCATAAAGTCCAGCAAAGGCCCAAATCCAACTAGTCCATAAACAGCCCAAACATGTGACAACCCGAAATTTTCATTTGTATAAACTCTTCAGTCAAGCACTACAAATAATAGTCAAATTCATTTTTGTAAATTTTTAGCCGGTTTAAAGTCCGTTTGGGTGTTTTTAAAATAAATACGTCAAACGAACAAATAAAAGGAAGTATCTTCTAGGAAGTAATGTGTAACAAATAAACATTTCTCACCATAACAAGGTGTTTACGGCCAAACTTTGGGAGTTTGGGCCGTAAACTCCTCTTGGTCGTGAGCTCATGCTTAAGGCATGAGTTTACTCCTCACTTCCTCACTTCTCACTTCCAAGCTCAAGAACACCCACATTTCTCTCTCAAGTATCATAACATATTTCTTCCAATCTTCCAAAAATGTAAGTGTTTCCTTCTCTTGATTTGTTGTTATAACACCTCATCTAGTAGTTATACATGATTTCATCCATGAAATCTTCTCTTTTTCATAGATCTTCAAGTGTTCTTCAAAACACCAAGAACACCAAGAACACACACTAGTGTTCTTGGGCCTTAAACACTCTTGTAAGCTTCCTATAAGTAAGTACACCCCTCTTAACTAGTTATGTAATTAGATTACTTGCTAAACCATTGAAAAACACCAAGAATCCCCAAGAACACATGGGTTTACAGCCAAGGCAATCTCCTTGGGCCGTAAACACCATTAGGTGATGCATAAGTGCCACCATTACCTTCTAGGGCTTGGATATTGGACTAGAACCTTGCATGCATGAGCTAAGTACCTTAAATCACGAAATGGTAGGAGTTACAAGGGGTTTACGGCCGTAAACCCACTAGGACCGTAAACCCTAGGCCGTAAACTCCATGAGAGTTGGTCTTTGGGCCGTAAACTCTAAAAGGTGGTGAAATTGTGCCCCTATTACTTCCTAAGGCTTGGACTTGATCATAGGACACTTAACCTTGACTTGTAGATCCCTAAAGCACAACATGGTACCAATTACCATGAGTTTACGGCCGTAAACTCATGGGGGAAGTGACCATTGGCCGTAAACTCATGTGGTGTTACCATATGGGCAGTAAACTCCAATGTGAGGCCATACTATCTTTAGATGCAACCTTTAGGTACTCCTAACACTTGAATCAAGGTGTTATCCATGTTTTAGGGTGACCTTACTTGATTAATTAGTTGTTAAATGACTAATTAGATACATATATGTGTCATTACATGTTAAATAGGATCCGTGTGTGTACAAGTCTTCACTTGACACTTAGCATCCTACCCGGCACTTCCATCCAAATCACTCACTACAGGTGAGTTCATACCCCTTAATCAACCTTTGAAATGATTTTAAATGCTTTTATGGGGGGGGGGGAATACAAGTTGAAACATTCTAGTCATGGTTTTAATCACATGTGATTAATGACTAGAACAAAGAGAAAGATTTACTCTTACTTTCAAGATTGCTATCAAACTTATGGATTTCAAGCACTTCAAAAACTTTTACTAAACTCTTTTAGAAGTTAAAACTGTTTTCAAACTCTTTTAAACTTACATTATTGTCAAAACTCATATCTATACTAATATATTTATATAAGTAAGAGTTGAAGGACTTAGGACTGATAGCTCGCCTTATTTCCTGTTCCTTGTTTGGTTGTGGACTTAGGGTATCCTGTTATTTGTCCGAATGTCGTTGAAAACTTAGTTATATATATCGTATATATGTGTTTGGATATAAAAGCTTTCACTTCAGTTCAGTACCTTTGAGTAGCAGAGCATACAACCAACATTACTATTTAACTATAATAAGTATAGTTAAGGAGTTACTACTTACTACTACTATTACAACGACACATACAAAAGTCAGTACAGTTATGAGTCATTCACACTATACACTATACAAGAGAACACACTATACACTATACAAGAGAATATACTATATACTAGTACAGAGAAAACACCACTACACTATGGTTTATTATACAAACATTTGAATACTATAAATAAAATGTGACATACTACTTCTCGATATGACACATCATTGTGGTATCACCTTGTAACCAGAGTCTCCTGGAGGGAGAGCGGGCATTGTGTGTATAGATCTATACGGGACAGACACTCCCACACCCCGACTGCTAGCTACAGTCCCAACCGATAAGGCCAAGGGGTGACAGAATGTCACCATACTACATATGACACCGGAGGGTCATCAGTTATTCAGCCGTCGATCAGCATGGTTACATACGAGTTCACATTCAAACCTTTAATTAACCAATTAAGAATTAAAGGTCTAACAGACTCTCCGAGGCGTATTGTTCATTTTAATACCACCTGGAGTCTGCATTTCATTTCTTAGACTCTCCGAGGCGTATTGTTCATTTAATACCACCTAGAGTTTGCATTTTATTCCTTTAAAACTCCCCGAGGTGTACTGTACATTTAGTATTACCTGGAGTCTGTGTTTCATTACCTTATAACCAACAGTATCACTGCTGAGGTAAAACATTATTTTCCTATTACATTTACTTGTGACCTTGTCACATACACATTAAAGTAAACTATATTTTCACAATGATAGTTTCACTGGGGAAAACTCTTACATTACAAAAGAACAAAACATACAAACATTTGGGTCTTGGTAGAAGACTACATTTTCAGTAGAAAATATAGGATTTTCCAGAGAGTTCAACTATTTACAAACATTTACAAACAGCTACGAGCATGTATACTACGTTGTTACAAACAATTTTCATACAAGCAATGACACTAATACTTATGAACTCACCAGCGTTATGCTGATAAACTCTTTCAAAATAACTTGTATTCTCAGGTCATCAGTAGGCAGGTACAGATGAAGCTTTTGAGAAGATGGAGCACATACAAGACTCATCTTTTATTTTGATTATACATTTTTGGTGTCTTACATACTATTCAGAACACGCTTGTATCAAAATTATTCTATTAATGCAATGGATGTTGTTGCTGATGGGTTTCAGCATTCTAACACTCCTATGGTGTACATGCAACCCTAGAAACCTTGGATCTATGTTTGACTAAGATACATGCAAATAATTATTTTTCCAAGGTTCTTATCCTAACTAGCATGGCATGGGGTACTTGAATCAAATAAAACTAGTAGAATTACTTACCTTGTAGTAGTAGTTGATTGCTTGGAGTTTGAGAGCCTAGCACCAATAATGTGGATGCCTCAAATGGAAGTCACAAATCACCACAAACTTGGAAACTTGAGAGAATAGTCACAAACTTCTTGAAATCGGCCCTCTTAGTTTACACACATCAACTAGTGCAATTTCAAGAACCAAAGCCTCCTTTATATAGTGTGGTGGATTAGGGTTACATCCATGTAAACCCTAATACCCATGTCTTTTCATTTCCATGAGATCCATAGGTTAAAGCTCCATGGAGTATCCATGGACTTTCCATGCAAGCCTAGCTTATTCCAAATAAGCATTAGCCCACACTATATAAATACAAGAGCCCATATTTAATTAGTCATACTTTTGATCTCTAAATTAATTCTAGATTAATTATAGATCAATACTAATTAAATAATATGATTTTATATTAAT
Source organism: Lactuca virosa (assembly GCF_052849685.1). Taxonomy (NCBI): domain Eukaryota; kingdom Viridiplantae; phylum Streptophyta; class Magnoliopsida; order Asterales; family Asteraceae; genus Lactuca; species Lactuca virosa. The sequence continues at coordinate 113,719,241 of NC_136432.1, read as the reverse complement.
ATATTAGGACTTATAATATATTAATAAATCATAACTTATACTATTCTCAAACGATTATCCATAAATTGTTCGGGTGAAGTGCAACCCAAATGGACCATGCCGGGTCGGGTCAAGTACATACCAAATATAGTTATGGACTTAGACACTATATCCAACAGTCTTCCACTTGGATAAGTCTAATAACTATAGTTGCAAGTATGACTTCAGGAACCGATCAGCAATCGTAGCTCTTTAAACTCTGTTGAACTATGAAGCGCCATTTTAGATAAGTGATCATATAATCCTCTGTTCTAGATATCAGCCGGACAAATACATGGAACATGGTCTTGCTTATTGTCCAGCATTTGTTTCCCGATTTCCGATTTGTTTGACATAGAACTTAACTGAACACATCAATTTAGTTCTGACCGGGCCCGGTACATAGGTCAAACCAAAATCATCGAGGGGCCCAGATATCGCTTCTAATCCTAGAAGGAACAGATAAACTTCGACTCATATGTTTGCTCTACTACTTGTTGAATTACACACAAAAGCACGGTTTATAACATCGAGTTACCAATGCGTTTTCGTGCAATCAATGCATAACCAACTCATAGGCAACAAATCATATCTCTAGGTTTGAAGACTTATATGATATTACCGTCTCACAATCACTCGAGATAAATTCCATGAAGTGATACAAGTGAGCGTGGGTTGAATCCAATACTCATAATGTAACACCCAAATTTTCAAAACAATTTTTCACTTTTTAAAACCATATAAATTCATCCACAATTGCTTTCAAAAACAATGTATCAATTTTATCTCACTACAAATCCCAAGATCAAATCATAATAAACTCTGCGGGTGTGTGTACAGATCATGCCGGCGCCTTCCCGCGATCACCACTGGTACCTGAAACACATAACACATAACACCGTAAGCATAAAGCTTAGTGAGTTCCCCAAAATACCACTCTAACATATATTAGCCACTCGAGGCTATGACTCTGCTGACCCTCTGGTCAGTGTGTCTCAGTGGGACCCTCCAGTCCCAACTCTCTGTGGGCTCTCTAGCCCTAACTCTATGGACCCAAAGGTCCTAACTCTGATAACTCTGGATCATGCATATCACATATCACAATAAATCTCAACACATAAATAGCCTACAAATACACTGGCACATAACTATAGAACATAACACACATTAGCCACTCGAGGCTATAACTCTGTGGGCCCTTGGGCCCTAACTCTGTGGACCCTCTGGTCCTAGCTCTTTGGACCTTCCGGTCCTAACTCTGGTATACACACAGCATAAATCACATAGAAATAATGTCGTGCCACAAATCACATAGATAGCATACAATAACTCTGTCACATAACTCTGTTACCACTCTAGGTAAAGTATAGTGAGAAGACTCACCTCGGGTAACTCGGTAAAGCTCGAACTCTGTAAAATCGGGTCTAGCCTCCGCCTAATCATATGAAATAAACACTCTAAATCAATACATCTCTCAAGGCTAGACTATTCCTCCTCTTAGTACTCTCAGAAGGGTAAAAGACCATTTTACCCCTCCCATGGCTCCAAGACCCTAAAGTTGACCAAACCCTAAAAGTCAACAAAAATCAACCCTCCGGGTTACGCTGCGCGTACCAAACATGTACGCTGGGCGTACCCGGCGTCCTCACAGAAACGGGGTGCGCGACCCCTTACGCTGCGCGTACTGGGATTACGCCCCGCGTAACTCCCAGCTTCAGTCCTTTAGCTCTTGAGGTCTTAAACAGTTAAGACTCACATCCAACTTTTAGATCTGACCGTTTCTAAACCTCTTAATCCATAAAGTCGATGACTTTAAGCCTTTGCATGGCTGAACAAGTCACTAACACCCAAAATATACCACTTATAGCCCTAGAAAGCTCAAAACTCTAGCATGTCCTCATATCAACGACCAAGATGGAAACTTTATGGATCTAAAACACAAATACCACTGAAAGGGGACAGATCTAGGTCCATGGAGCACATTACGCTCATAAAGTCTCCACCTTTGGGACTTTTAACCCTAAAATGGTCCATGAAGCAACAAACCAAATGAAGAGGAAAGTGTTGAACTTTATACCTCCAAATGCAGCTCCTTCCTCTGTAGATCTCAGATACAAACTTGCACTTCAAACTCTAGTCTCCACAAACTCCTCTCCTTCTTCTTCACTAGCACACCAAGGCACTTTTAGCTCCAAAATCACACACACTCACTAAGAACGATGAAAAGTTCTCTCTTAGGGTTTTACTCACTGCTATGGAGGCTGAGAAATGAGCCTTAGCATCCAATATATAGGGCACAAGTTAGAAATTAGGGTTTGCACTTGGACACATTACGCCCAGCGTAACCCTGAGTACGCCCAGCGTACTCAGGCGAGTCCGCGTCCAAAATAAGCGCATGAGTACGCGCAGCGTACTCTTGAGTACGCCCAGCGTACTCATTTGCTACCAATTCCTCTTAAGGGCTTAACTTGACACTTTGAATAAAAGAAGGGCTAAATAGTTGTACCTGAATTTCGGGATGTTACAATTCTCCCCCACTAGAACTAGACTTCGCCCTCGAAGTCTCACTCAACAAATAACTCTGGATATTGCTCGCGCATCTCTAACTCCGGCTCCCAGGTCATTTCAGAACCCTTCCGATGTTGCCACTGGACTTGAACCAATGGCACCTCCTTGTTTCTCAAAGTCTTGATCCTTCGATCCACAATCGCAACCGGTCTCTCAACATAATTCAGGCTCGCATCCACCTGAATGTCCTCTAACGGAACCACTGCCGACTCATCAGCGATACACTTCCTCAACTGAGACACGTGGAAGGTATCGTGAATCTGGCTCAACTCCGTAGGTAGCTCCAAACGATACGCTACCCTGCCCACCCTGGCAGTCACCCTGAAAGGACCAATATGCCGAGGTCCCAACTTACCCCTCTTCCTGAATCGGATCACCCCCTTCCAAGGAGATACCTTCAGGAGTACTAAGTCACCAACCTGGAATTCAAGCTCGGATCGTCGCCTATCCGCATAACTCTTCTGGCGACTCTGAGTGGTTCAACAACCTCTGTCTGACCCGCTGAATCTGCTCAGTCGTCTGAAGTACTATCTCTGTACTACCCATCACACGCTGCCCGACCTCACCCCAACAAATGGGAGTCCGACACCTCCTCCCATACAACAGCTCAAAGGGTGGCATACTGATGCTCAAATGATGGCTGTTGTTATAGGAAAACTCAACCAAGGGTAAATACGTGTCCCAACTTCCTCCGAAGTCCAATACACATGCCCGAAGCATGTCCTCGAGCGTCCGAATCGTCCGCCGGCTCTGCCCGTCTGTCTGTGGGTGGTAGGCGGTACTGAAATGCAACCTCGTACCCAACTGGAGATCGACTCAACCCCGACCTCTGTCATCTGATACTCATCGTTGGACCCTTCGGTCCGGTCTATATCGTTGGACCCTTCGGTCCGGTCTGTACAACACATCACCAGGACTCAACTCAACTCAAGAGTTTGGTCCGCCCGTAGTTGGAATCGCTCGTTCCAATGACTCATTCAACTCATAGCTTGGGGACCCGCAACCCATGCGTACTTTACTTATCCAATCCCTTCGGATTGGATGTCCACACTTACTTAGAATGTAATGATTCCCAATCATTGAGGAGACCCCGGTCTCACCCCTGGTCCGACCACCAGGCTCCCAAAACTCATGCGTAGGGCTTTTCAAGCCTAAAACCCTCCTGTGTCATGCTCAGATCAAGAAGGCTTCCTCATAACAACCTCTCGCTAATTAGTGCGTATTACGGCTCCCCATAACATCACCACAACCTCCTACTGACTAGTGAGTACTACGGCTCCCCATAGTATCACAACAACCTCTCTCTGACTAGTGAGTACTACGGCTCCCCATAGTATCACAACAACCTCTCTCTGACTAGTGAGTACTACGGCTCCCCATAGTATCACAACAACCTCTCTCTGACTAGTGAGTACTACGGCTCCCCATAGTATCACAACAACCTCTCTCTGACTAGTGAGTACTACGGCTCCCCATAGTATCACAACAACCTCTCTCTGACTAGTGAGTACTACGGCTCCCCATAATATCACAACAACCTCTCTCTGACTAGTGAGTACTACGGCTTCCCGTAACATCACAACACCCTTCCCTAGTAGCTCCTGAAGCTGCGAGGATAACTACTGCGTCTCTGGCGGCGCAAGGCGATAAGGCGCCTTGGCGATAGGCGCTGCCCCCGGAACCAACTCGATGCGAAACTCTACTTGCCTCTCGGGAGGCACACCCGACAACTCCTCGGGAAAAACATCCGGGGACTCTCGCACTATCGGAACGTCATCCATCGAACTTGGCCTCCCAGCGGCCTCTCGTGTGTCCATCACATAGGACACATACCCGCTGCAGCCTTGCTGAAAACTCTGTCTCGCTCTGGCGGTTGAACAAAACGCCGACCCACATCAGTTACCCTCGTTGTACACCGTAAGTACTCCCCCACCGGGGTCTCGTATCGTCACCAACTGTCGCTCGCAGTCTATGACAGCCCCAAATCGGCTTAACCCAACCATGCCCACTATGACACACACGTCCCCTATCGATATCGGGACCAGATCTATCGGGGACTCAACACCGAAGATCTCGAGTACACATCCTCGACTCACATTCATAACATACTCCGCTCGCTCGTCCGCTATGGAAACTCGTAGAGGTCGACTCAACGCCTCTCGTCGGCTACTGATGTGCCGACCAAACGTTATTGACACAAATGATCGACTCGCTCCCGAGTCAATTATCACCAAAACAGGTACGGAACCCACAAAAAGTACCAGCCACAACATCGGGCGATGCGCGGAACTCCTTCGCTGTCAACTGTAAAGCTCTCCCGCGAGCCTTCGGTGCCTCGACCTTCGCTGGCCGAACCTCGGTAACTCTAGCAGCAGGTGCGGATTCCTCAATTCAAATACTCGGTTCTTCCCCGCTTAGGGTTCGAACCACCACCAATTGGTGCACCAACACTCTATCCCTCATGCTGTCTCCACCAGTAACATCGCACCTAATTCCGCAAGGTGCTATGCAACGCTTGATGATTTCTCTGACAAGGATCAAACAACTCCAGATACCAAGGTCTCGTATGCAACCTTCAGAACTTACCATCGTGACTACCTCTAGTCATTCAGGACCTCACACTATACTCTCACCGGACCTCCCAACTGTCCCGTGTTAGCACTAACTCTGGATCTGGAAATAATGAGCCATCATACTCCTCATCCTTAACTCCTTGCCCAACGTTCCAACATGCCCCTTATCATAAGAGCAGAAACCACATTTCCACTCCTTATACCTCTCAAGAACCATAGGAGTCACTGCCCTGATATACCCCTCTTGATCGCCCAACACTGCGGCTAACACATGCCCTATTATACTCAAATAGGGTGTATCCTGATCCTTGACCATTTCAGTCTTCACTGTCAACCTGCTCAAGCTATACCATTCCCTCGCGACAGACCTACTGTCGGATACTCTGATTGAAAAGTCACCATCAGTGCGATTCCACAGGGCTCACCCCAACTCAGAAACCGAAATCTCAACACCCCTTACGTCTCCCATAAGAAACGGAAATAGCACCACTCGGGTCACGGAAAGTGACATATCTACTATCGGCCGGCTCTCCAGCTCAGATCGTACCCCTCCATAATGCACCGTCCCTACTCATCTCTTAGTCTTGTGACTCCACTGGCATATCACCAACAAATCCCTTAGAGCTAACTTGTTTTCCCTATCAAGGGATGCTCCACTAAAACTCGTTCTCCCTGGCCTTCTGGGCCCATACTCCTTCACATCCGACCTTGGTCTAGATAATCGCTGCGGAATAACCGGCAAAACCAGAAGCACTCATCGCCACATTTCATGGTACTCGAACCATGTCCTCTCTTCTCAACCCGCCTCAAATCATGGTACTCGAACCACAAAATCACCCCTCGATCTGCCACCAATCATGGTACTCGAACCATGACATCACCTCTTGATCTGCTACCAATCATGGTACCCGAACCATGACATCACTTCTCGACCTGTCACCAATCATGGTACTCGAACCATGACATCACCTCTCGATCTGCTACTAATCATGGTACTCCAACCATGACATCACCTCTCGATCTGTCACCAATCATGGTACTCGAACCATGACATCACCTCTCGATCTGCTACTAATCATGGTACTCGAACCATGACATCACCTCTCATTTTGCCACCAATCATGGTACTCGAACCATGACATCACCTCTCGATCTGCTACTAATCATGGTACTCGAACCATGACATCACCCCTCGATCCGCTACTCACAATCCTCCGGATCGCCACGGTCATTTCGTCAAAATCGTACTGCGAATCTCTTCATCGCTAATACCGCTGCCCTCCGGCGTGTGCGGTGTTCCAACCATGATGTCTCTGAAACACAATATGAAGATACCAGAGACTCGATCGAGTATACTCGCACTCGATAACTCAACCCTACTTGTTCCTGAGTACCCAATGGATTCTTACTTAGGGTGCGCGCTGCTCCGGTGTCTTCAGTAGTACGGGCCCTATACTACCGTCCACACCGCATCAGTATTCACTCTAAGTCCTCCTCCTTGGATCCCAAGTCCCAAGCACTCTACTCTCTTTAACCATATGCTACTCACTAGCAGCTCTCTCATAACTCCTCGCTGCTATCTAAACACTCTCAAGTATCCCTAGCAGCAAAACTCCTAGACTAAGGCATCACATATCAGGCTACTCTAGTCCTAATAAGCATACCTAGTCTACTCTAGCATGCATAGCATAACTCATCGCATATCATAACATAATATATCTCATAACACTAATTGCAAGGGTATTTTGGGAATTCACCGTTCGGGCGCTGGCTGATCGTACACACGGATCTGCTCTGTTTGTCTCAAAAATCTTTACTCTTGTGAAAAATTTTGCAAATTTTATTTTGAAAATCTCTCAATTCCTCAGTTTGAGTTCAGATACGCTCGAAGATGTATCCGAATCCCTCAAACCAAGGCTCTGATACCAACTTGTAACACCCAAATTTTCAAAACAATTTTTCACTTTTTAAAACCATATAAATTCATCCACAATTGCTTTCAAAAACAATGTATCAATTTTATCTCACTACAAATCCCAAGATCAAATCATAATAAACTCTGCGGGTGTGTGTACAGATCATGCCGGCGCCTTCCCGCGATCACCACTGGTACCTGAAACACATAACACATAACACCGTAAGCATAAAGCTTAGTGAGTTCCCCAAAATACCACTCTAACACATATTAGCCACTCAAGGCTATGACTCTGCTGACCCTCTGGTCAGTGTGTCTCAGTGGGACCCTCCAGTCCCAACTCTCTGTGGGCTCTCTAGCCCTAACTCTATGGACCCAAAGGTCCTAACTCTGGTAACTCTGGATCATGCATATCACATATCACAATAAATCTCAACACATAAATAGCCTACAAATACACTGGCACATAACTATAGAACATAACACACATTAGCCACTCGAGGCTATAACTCTGTGGGCCCTTGGGCCCTAACTCTGTGGACCCTCTGGTCCTAGCTCTTTGGACCTTCCGGTCCTAACTCTGGTATACACACAGCATAAATCACATAGAAATAATGTCGTGCCACAAATCACATAGATAGCATACAATAACTCTGTCACATAACTCTGTTACCACTCTAGGTAAAGTATAGTGAGAAGACTCACCTCGGGTAACTCGGTAAAGCTCGAACTCTGTAAAATCGGGTCTAGCCTCCGCCTAATCATATGAAATAAACACTCTAAATCAATACATCTCTCAAGGCTAGACTATTCCTCCTCTTAGTACTCTCAGAAGGGTAAAAGACCATTTTACCCCTCCCATGGCTCCAAGACCCTAAAGTTGACCAAACCCTAAAAGTCAACAAAAATCAACCCTCCGGGTTACGCTGCGCGTACCAAACATGTACGCTAGGCGTACCCGGCGTCCTCATAGAAACGGGGTGCGCGACCCCTTACGCTGCGCGTACTGGGATTACGCCCCGCGTAACTCCCAGCTTCAGTCCTTTAGCTCTTGAGGTCTTAAACAGTTAAGACTCACATCCAACTTTTAGATCTGACCGTTTCTAAACCTCTTAATCCATAAAGTCGATGACTTTAAGCCTTTGCATGGCTGAACAAGTCACTAACACCCAAAATATACCACTTATAGCCCTAGAAAGCTCAAAACTCTAGCATGTCCTCATATCAACGACCAAGATGGAAACTTTATGGATCTAAAACACAAATACCACTGAAAGGGGACAGATCTAGGTCCATGGAGCACATTACGCTCATAAAGTCTCCACCTTTGGGACTTTTAACCCTAAAATGGTCCATGAAGCAACAAACCAAATGAAGAGGAAAGTTTTGAACTTTATACCTCCAAATGCAGCTCCTTCCTCTGTAGATCTCAGATCCAAACTTGCACTTCAAACTCTAGTCTCCACAAACTCCTCTCCTTCTTCTTCACTAGCACACCAAGGCACTTTTAGCTCCAAAATCACACACACTCACTAAGAACGATGAAAAGTTCTCTCTTAGGGTTTTACTCACTGCTATGGAGGCTGAGAAATGAGCCTTAGCATCCAATATATAGGGCACAAGTCAGAAATTAGGGTTTGCACCTGGACACATTACGCCCAACGTAACCCTGAGTACGCCCAGCGTACTCAGGCGAGTCCGCGTCCAAAATAAGCGCATGAGTACGCGCAGCGTACTCTTGAGTACGCCCAGCGTACTCATTTGCTACCAATTCCTCTTAAGGGCTTAACTTGACACTTTGAATAAAAGAAGGGCTAAATAGTTGTACCTGAATTTCGGGATGTTACACATAACTTATGAGCACTCATGAGTGCTGTAGCCCCGCTTTGTCTAACATCTTAGACCTCTACAAGCCAACCCATGACAGTCTTGATTCATATCTACTTCCAACATATGACCGACTGTGGAGAGTTTGAATAATATGATATAAACCATAACATAATTATTCTGGAAGTCAAAAGATGCAAAAAGAAATAATAGTAAACGATTGACAAGAGATAGCAACACTTTACTCATAAATAACAGCTTTTATTTATCATCAAATGTCAATTACATTTTACAAATTTCAAGATTATCTAACTACTAAAACTAATATCATCCTTCAACCCTATGCTCCGAGCATGCTGGAGATGCTTAGCTCAAGTCAGTCCCTTCGTGAGGGGATCTGCTGGGTTCTCATCCGATGATACCCTCTTTGCCACGAGGATTCCTTCTTCTATTCGATGTCTGATGAAGTGATATTTTCTGTCAATGTTTCTGGATCTCCCATGATCTCTTGGTTCCTTGGCTAAGGCAACCGCACTATTGCTGTCACAGAAAATCTCCATTGGCTCCTTTATAGCTGGTACAACTCCAAGGTCTCCGATGAAGTTCTTTAGCCATATAGCCTCCTTTGCTGCCTCGCTTGCTGCTATATACTCTGATTCACAAGTGGAATCAGCCACTGTCTCCTGCTTGGAACTTTTCCAAGTAATTGCCCCTCCGTTTAGAGTAAAGACACAGCCCGACTGAGAGCGAAAATTATCCCTGTCAGTCTGAAAGCTAGCATCACTATACCCTACAACTCTCAAGTCCTCACTGCCACCGAGGGTAAGGACCCAGTCCTTAGTCCTCCGTAGGTACTTGAGGATATTCTTTACCGCAGTCCAGTGTGCCTTGCCAGGGTTCCCCTGATACCTGCTAACCATGCTCAAAGCAAAGGCTACATCAGGTCGAGTACACGTCATAGCATACATGATCGATCCTACAGCTGAAGCATAAGATATTCGACTCATTTCTGCTATCTCAGCCTGAGTACTAGGGCTTTGTGTCTTACTCAATCTGGCGTTACTCTGGATGGGTAACTCTCCTTTCTTGGAGTTATGCATGTTGAACCTTTTCAACACTTTGTCCACATAGGTGCTTTGACTAAGTCCAATTAGTATTTTACTCCTGTTTCTCAAAATCCTTATCCCTAGGACATAGGCAGCTTCTCCAAGATCCTTCATAGAGAAACACTTCCCAAGCCAGGACTTTACTTCCTGCAGGGTTGGGATGTCATTTCCTATGAGTAGCATGTCATCCACATACAGTACCAAAAAGCTGACTATACTCCCACTAGCCTTGATATAGACACAAGATTCATCTTCACTCCTTGAAAATCCAAATTCTTTGACTTTCTCATCAAAGCAAATATTCCATCTGTGAGGTGCCTGTTTTAATCCATAAATGGATTTCTCGAGCTTACACACTCTACTGGGGTACTCTGTACTGACAAAACCCTCTGGCTGAACCATGTAAACATCTTCAGCCAACTTTCCATTAAGGAAAGCGGTTTTGACATCCATTTGCCATATTTCATAATCATGAAATGCAGCAATGGCTAACAGAACCCTAATAGACTTAATCTTGGCCACTGGTGAAAAGGTCTCATCATAATCAACTCCCGGAGTTTGAGAATAACCCTTTGCAACCAGTCGTGCCTTATAAGTGTGTACATTACCATCCATGTCGGTCTTCTTCTTGAAGATCCATTTGCACCCAACTATCTTACGATCAGGTACATTGTCAACCAAGTTCCAAACTTGATTGTCATACATGGACTGTCTCTCGCTATCCATAGCCTCTTTCCATTTAGCAGCCTCAGGGCCTGCCATGGCTTCCGTGTAGCTGTTAGGCTCATCCAGATTTACCAGTGTGTTATCACTGATAAGTGTCTCACCTTCTGCAGTAATATGAAAACCATAATAATGCTCAGGTGCATTCCTAACTCTGGTGGAACGCCTCAGAGGTATAGATTCTTCAGTCGGCTCAACAGGAGTTTCCTCCTCAAGTTGAGGGCTAGGGTTTGAGGTTCCTTCACCACTTGACTCTTGAATTTCCTCAAGGTCAATTTGCCTCCCACTGTCTCCTTGGCTCATGAATTCTCTCTCTCGAAAGAATCCTCTTCTTGCTACAAAGACCACATTATCACTGGGTCTGTAGAAGATGTAACCAAAGGATTTCTATGGGTAGCCGATGAAAATACACCTTTCACTTCAGGGTTCGAGTTTATCATGAGTCTCGCGTCTCACGAAAGCCTCGCAACCCCAAATCTTGATGTGGTCTAGATTGGGAACTTTTCCAGTCCACACCTCGTGAGGTGTTTTGGCAACCTTCTTTGTAGGGACTAGATTAAGGATATGGGTGGCAGTCTCTAAGGCATACCCCCAAAATGAGATTGGTAGCGAAGCTCGACTCATCATGGAACGAACCATGTCCAACAAGGTCCGATTGCGCCTCTCAGCTACACCATTCAACTGTGGTGTCCTAGGAGGTGTCAATTGTGAGACAATCCCACATTCCTTAAGAAAGTCAAGGAACTCAGTACTAAGATACTCACCACCACGATCGGATCGAAGCATCTTAATGTTCCTGCCCAATTGATTCTCCACTTCTTGCTTAAACTCTTTGAATTTCTCAAAGGTTTCTGACTTATGCTTGATTAGGTAGACATATCCATATCTACTAAAATCATCAGTAAAAGTCACATAGAACCGATTAGCATCTCTTGTGGCGGTTCTGAAGGGTCCACACACATCCGTGTGTATGAGGTCCAACAAACCTTCACCCCTAGCACAAGTGCTAGTAAAAGCTGACTTTGTCATTTTACCAAGCAAACAAGATTCACAACTATCATTTGACTTTAGGTCAAATGACTCCAAGACTCCATCCTTTTGGAGTTGGCCTATGCGTTTCTTGCTTACATGTCCAAGACGACAATGCCATAAGGATGCTTTATCTAAGCTAGTGGAAGAGTTAATACACAATACATTATTTCCTAGATTATCTACAACATATACAGTTTCATACACGCCATCACAAGGTAATGCTTTAAAATAAAGAACATTATTAAATAAAGCATCAATAATACCATTATTATAATCAAAATAAAAGGTAAAACCTTGTTTATACAATGCATGAAAGGAAATAACATTTCTTGCCATTTCTGGCGAATAATAACATTTATTCAAATCTAATGTAAACCCACTATTTAGCACTAAGGAATAAACTCCTATCTTGGTGACAGGTGAAGCTTTCCTGTTTCTCATGATCAAGTTTATCTTTCCCTGCTCCACATTCTCACTTCTTTTTAGTCCCTGCAAATCACAACATATGTGAATACCACAACCTATATCAAGGACCCAAGACTTAGAATGAGGTGAGTTATTAGACAATATAGTGTATATACCTGCATGGTTGGGTTTTACTTTCCCATCCTTCAAATCTTGCTGGTACTTTGGGCAGTTTCGCTTCCAGTGTGACTTTTCATGGCAATAGAAGCATTCAGCCTCATTAGGGTTAGCAGAAGGAGTGACAAAACCTTTCTTGGTTTTGCTTGAAGAGGAGCCTTCAAGGGTCTTACCCTTGGTACCCTTAGAAGGGTTCTTTCTCTTCTTCCCTTTGCCATGCCCGATTGCCAAGACATTGGCCGCAGTTGTGAAGCTTTCCTGTTTCTCATGATCAAGTTTATCTTTCCCTGCTCCACATTCTCACTTCTTTTTAGTCCCTGCAAATCACAACATATGTGAATACCACAACCTATATCAAGGACCCAAGACTTAGAATGAGGTGAGTTATTAGACAATATAGTGTATATACCTGCATGGTTGGGTTTTACTTTCCCATCCTTCAAATCTTGCTGGTACTTTGGGCAGTTTCGCTTCCAGTGCGACTTTTCAAGGCAATAGAAGCATTCAGCCTCATTAGGGTTAGCAGAAGGAGTGACAAAACCTTTCTTGGTTTTGCTTGAAGAGGAGCCTTCAAGGGTCTTACCATTGGTACCCTTAGAAGGGTTCTTTCTCTTCTTCCCTTTGCCATGCCCGATTGCCAAGACATTGGCCGCAGTTGGAGTAGGAGTAGGAGTAGTAACAACCGACTTACCCTTTAGACCACTTTCGGCGGTCTTCAAGAGTCCTTGAAGTTTGCTGAGGGTGACTTCTTCCTTGTTCATGTGATATGTCATGCGGAATTGATCATAACATGATGGCAAGGAGTGCAAAATGATGTCTATTGCTAACTCCTCAGGGAAGTTCACATTCAGCTTCAGTAAACGGTCCATATACCTTTGCATTTTCTACATGTGGCCCGTGATGGGTTCACCATCCTTCATTCGGGTTGTTATCATGGAGGAGATTATTTCATATCGCTTTTGACGAGCACTTTGATGGTAGCGGTCCATCAAGTCCTGGTGCATCTCAAAAGGATAATAGTCCTCATAGGACTTTTGGAGCTCGGCTGTCATGGTGGCCATCATGATGCATGCCACTTTTGTAGCATCTCTTTCATGTACCTCATATTCAGCAAGCTCTTCAGGAGTAGCAGTTGGCTCGGGTACCTTCAGCTCCTTGTCGAGAACATATTCTTTGTTCTCATACCGAGTGACGATCCTGATGTTTCTGATCCAATCTGTAAAGTTGGTGATATCGCAATAATTCTACATATATTTCGAGCGATATTTATGTATTTTTAGCTATATTTTGGTATGATTTAAGATAAAAGGTACTTATAAAGTTTGAAATTCCATTTTACAGCTAAAAATCATTTCCGAAGAAAAAGGAGAAGAAAATGTGCAAAAATCCGCAAAAAGAAGTGAAAGAAATTACACGAAGAAAAACGAGATCAAAAAGCAAAGAATTCAAAAATAGCCGCGTTGGAAAGACGAGAAAACAAAATAAAAATATAAAAAAAAGAATTTAAATTAATTAATGAGGTTTAATTAAAATAAATTATTGGGAATTAATTATTTAATTTCTAAATAATTTATATTAATTAAATTAATTTAATTTAATTTAATTTGCAAAAGAAAAAAAAAAGAAAAAAAAATTAAAAGAAACAAAACTCGGAATGAGCCCAAATTCGGAGCCCAAAACCTGGAGCCCAAACCCGGAGCCCAAGTCTCGATTCGCGACCCTGACCCAGATCCGGAAAAGGCGAGACCCTAAGTCCGAAAGATCCTACCCGCGTCCACATACACTCACAGCCATATCCGATTATTCTGATCCGGTACCCGGCTCCGATCCGGGTTAGGATCCGCGCTTTTTATCGCTCATGACGTCATTCGTGACGTCATTCACGCGATCCATGAACAGACTTCGATCCAGGCTCCGACCCGACTCCGATTCGTTTCCTCTCACATAAAGTCCGCGTGTCGACCCGTTCCGACCCGGTTTCCGACCCAGAATTCGATCCGGTACTGTTCAATAGCTAAACGACGTCGTTTTATGCTCCAGATTTGCCAATTCCGATTCCATTCCATTTTTAACCATTTTTTCTCCACTTTTTCCTATTTTAAACCCATTCCTTTCCAACCAATACTCAATAATTCACCACCTTTAAACTTTCCAACCTTTTATTCCCATCTTTTTAATTCTTTTGAATTCTTTTTCATTAGATCCAATCTCAATTTATTTCTTTTTGGTATTTAATTCTCCTAATTTTTACTATAAATACCACCATTTTTCACCAAAAAAAGAGAAAAGAAAAGAGAAGACATTGCAATTATGCATTTTGATACACAAATTTCTTCCAATCTTTGAACCAATTTTCTACAATTGGGGATTCAAGAGTCAAAGAGCTAAGGAATTGAAGATTGCAGTGGCATTAGGGACTACATCGGGTTTGTTTTATCGAAATGTTTAACATTCTCAATATGTTTTCTATGTATGTTGTAACTTTAATTATGGGCTAAAATTCCCTTTGCTTTCACTTGGATAATGAAACCTTGAAAATATGATTTGATTTATATTATTCGGATATTAATTGTTATTTATTTTATCATGCATATTTGATCATTTATTTTTATACGTTGAATTTTTGTAATTAATTTTCCTATAACTAAGTTAATATTTTTAAAGGATCAATTTAAATATATTATCTTGAATCATAAATTTTTCATGACCATTGATATTTATGACTAGTGATGGACAAAATCCTAGGATTAGGTAAAATAAAATAGTAAAAATTTAACATGTATATTTTGTATCGTATGACCAACTTACGATTCTTATTAGTTTTACGACCACTAAAATTAATAGTTTGATCAAATGTTTGCATGATACGAATTAATTATTGTTAATAAAATTGTTAATTGCATGACCATTGTTTTTAATTATTTTTATTATCAAAACGGTAAAAAATTAGATCATGATTTTTAACCAATTTTAGAAATCGGTAAATAACTAATAATATCCATTGCACTTAATATAAATCATTTATTACTAAAAGGTGGAATTAAATCTAAGTGAAAGCATCCTTATCATTCTTGATTCTTAAAAACCAATTCTTGTTCTATATTTATTTTTACACTTTAATCGTTAAAATTCTCATTATTTGTCTCGTTACTAAAAATTCTCCCACGTTACTTATCTTTTAAGTTAATTAGCGACAAATAGTCTAAACGTAAATCATACTCGTTTCCCCAAGTGTTCGACATCCGTTCTTACCATTGCTATATTACAATTACAATTAGGTACACTTGCCTAAGTCGTGTAGTAAATTCTAACATCGGTAATTTCGACCGTATAAATTTAAAACTAGAGTGAATTTTTACGCATCAAGTTTTTGGCGCCGTTGCCGGGGAAACGGTTTTATTTGGTTTAGTCTTATTGTTTGTTAGTTAACGTAAAAATTTTTTTTTTTTTTAAATTTAAGAAAAAAAAAATATATTAAAATAAAATTAATAAAAAAAAGGACGAAATTTATTTAAAATACTAAAGCTTACTTACTAAAAATTAAAAAAAAAAAAATTTTAAAAAAAAAATAATAATAATTTTTATATATTTTTTTTATCTTTTAATTTAGTATTGCATAAATTTCCTTAGTTAAGTTAATTATAGGTTGTTGAATTTCCTTAGTTAATTATAGATTGTTAAATTTACTAATAAAAAAAAATTTAAAAATATATTAAAAAAAATTATATTTAAAAAAAAAAAATTAAAAAAAATAATAATAATAATAATAAAATATATATAAAAAAATGGTATCAGAGCCATGTTTATATTGCATGAATAACCTTATTTAATTCGCGTGTAATACGAGTAATTCTACTTACCAGAACAGAGTTTGGAATTGGTACGTTGGTTTTGGTTGCTGGATTTTAGAAAAGTTATATTTATAATATACACCGAAATGATCCTGCCTCCCGGCTGCCTCTCTCTGTCTGTTCTCTATTTGATAGTCAAAGTATTACACAAAAATTAAATAAATAATTTATGCAATATAATCAATTCAATTTAAGATAGAATTTCCCTAATATATGACCCGAAG
The DNA here is from genome assembly GCF_052849685.1 of Lactuca virosa. Lineage (NCBI taxonomy): Eukaryota > Viridiplantae > Streptophyta > Magnoliopsida > Asterales > Asteraceae > Lactuca > Lactuca virosa. The sequence continues at coordinate 113,702,822 of NC_136432.1, read as the reverse complement.
TTCAAATTTCACTGTCGTTCCACCTTTAGAAGAAAAAGGGAAAGAGGATATACCCCTCCAACTCACTGAAAACAATTAAGTGAGGGGTAGAGTCTGGCTCATGACTCATTCAAAAAGAAGCGCTTGCGGGAGGCAACCCGATGTTTGTTTTGATTTTTGAATTTGGTGTGTTTATTTTCAGTATGTTTGGTGTGAATTTTCTTTTTAGTTTGTGTTTTTGTTTTCAATAAAAGTGCTTTTTAATGGTTTTATTTTTCTGTGAAAGTTACTTTTCAGTTTAGAAACACGTGATGGTCAGAATGGTGTAAAGTAAATTTCTGAAGTGCAAATTACAATTGGAGCAATGGCATCACATAAGTGTGGGGTGATTCCCCACAAAGAGCAGGATGGAGAACTGAAGCTAACACTGACCAACGGGAGAGCATTATTCGAAGGATGAAGCAAGTGTTCGGCCGACACAAGTCAAATCCAATTCACTCAGCGAAAAGGAGTAATTGATCTAATAACGTAATGTGTACTTGGCCAGTATACAAAGCGTTAAATTCAAGAATCGCGAAGAGAATCCCAATAATTGCATTACGCGACGTGTCTAAATCTTATACGGGACACGTAAATGCACCTGTTCAGAGAAATTGTGCGGAAAAAGATTCAGATGCCACACTTGCCTAAATCTCCAACTGGTTCAAAAAGAAAAGATTTACATGCACTTCAACATCACAAACAGAAAAGTACACTCAACACTTGTCCTATGCAAATCAGGATTTCGACCTCGCCACTGCAATACCCCAAGGGAGTCTGTTCCTTTTTCTCCCTTTTTACTTTTATGTTCTTTAATTTTGCATACAATGGGGACATTGTATGATTTAAGTGTGGGGTAGGGGGTCGAATAAGGAAACCAAGCATTTTTTGATAAAAATTGAAAAATTGAATTTTTTTTGCTAGATTCACATTTATTGAATAATGGTTTAATTCAGAAATCTAGTAAAAATTAAAAAGTTTTATTGTGTTGAAACCTAAGTTGCCAACGTTGTGTGGGATGATCCAATGTGAACTTAAATGTTTAATTGAACCAATAGTATGTTATAGTACATTTGTGGCTTCCCTGTCCTAGTGAAATCATGGAACAAAAACACAACCTTGCTTAGTTTGAGGGCCATAATACGTTTAGTTACTTTAGTATTATCATTATACTTTTAATGAGAATTTATAAGTCCTTGTCCTACCCGTTTGGCTAACGACCCTCCACCGATCAAGGAAGCGGTGGGTGAGAGTGGACACCCATTAAGTTGCCATTTTATAGGCAACAACCTTATACCCCCATTATAGACCGACTTCGTGAATGAGGTGTACTAGCGGTAAGACGACTTGATCTTATACATATATAAATATTATTAAACTTATAATATTATAAAGTATAAGGGTTGAATTTTAACTTTTAAAATTCTAGGGGTTGGAACTAAAGTTTTTAATATGACTTTACATGTTCCAAAACTTGAGGGCAAGTTTTGTAAACTTTCAAAACTTTTTCATTTTTCATAACTTATGAGTTAATGGTTATTAAAAATGAAGACTCTTCATTTTTGTAACCTATGTGTTCTTTTAATGGTTATTTATAAATGTGACTTTTGGTTATCCATAACTTAAGAACTAGTTATGGACTCCATTAAAACACATAAAGATCAAGAATTAATCTAATCAATTATTAGCACATAATTTCTATGATCTTCTAAACTCATATGTTTATGAATGTTCATATCAAAAATTTCAAGAATCGTAAGTACATATACAAAACTTGAAATTTTGATACGAGCTTTTGAACAAAACTTCGATTTTCAAGTTTTTTTTTTTTTTTTTTTTTTTTTTTTTTTTTTTTTTTTGCATCAAGTATCAAATAAACAAACCAGGCTTTGATACCACTGATGGGTTTTCAGCATTCTAACACTCCTATGGTGTACATGCAACCCTAGAAACCTTGGATCTATGTTTGACTAAGATACATGCAAATAATTATTTTTCTAAGGTTCTTATCCTAACTAGCATGGCATGGGGTACTTGAATCAAATAAAACTAGTAGAATTACTTACCTTGTAGTAGTAGTTGATTGCTTGGAGTTTGAGAGCCTAGCACCAATAATGCGGATGCCTCAAATGGAAGTCACAAATCACCACAAACTTGGAAACTTGAGAGAATAGTCACAAACTTCTTGAAATCGGCCCTCTTAGTTTACACACATCAACTAGTGCAATTTCAAGAACCAAAGCCTCCTTTATATAGTGTGGTGGATTAGGGTTACATCCATGTAAACCCTAATACCCATGTCTTTTCATTTCCATGAGATCCATTGGTTAAAGCTCCATGGAGTATCCATGGACTTTCCATGCAAGCCTAGCCCATTCCAAATAAGCATTAGCCCACACTATATAAATACAAGAGCCCATATTTAATTAGTCATACTTTTGATCTCTAAATTAATTCTAGATTAATCATAGATCAATACTAATTAAATAATATGATTTTATATTAATATATTAGGACTTATAATATATTAATAAATCATAACTTATACTATTCTCAAACGATTATCCATAAATTGTTCGGGTGAAGTGCAACCCAAATTGACCATGCAGAGTCGGGTCAAGTACATACCAAATATAGTTATGGACTTAGACACTATATCCAACAGTTGCTTGTTTACTATTATGCTTTGTTATGATACTGTACATGACGCTCCACCCCCGAACGTTTCCGCCGTTCCGGTTTTGGGGTGTGACAAAACACGAAGCCCGACTCGCCAAAGGCCCAACAGAGGGTATACGTTGGGCGTACTTCGCCTTGTGTTGACCACCATCGGGGTGGTTGACCCAGTACGTTGGGGGTACTGGATTTACGTGGGGCGTACTTTAGCTGTTCTTAAAATTCTAATAAGTGCTTAATGACTTAAGCACTTAAGCACAAATTTCAGATCCATCGACCAAATGTGCCTTAGAATCATAAAGTCTTGAACTTTATCACTTTGGACGTCCAGAAAGTTTTTAATAGATGGTCTTAATCCATTAAGACCATTCTACTACATGCATGAGACACCTTTAGCTATTGGGACATCATTTTTATCGCTTAGGAACCTTTCAAGAGTCTGAAAGGACAGCTCATTTCGTCCAAATCATAACATGCACCAACTTGGGGACTTTTGGGACAAGAGTGGTTCCATAAAGCTAGAATGGCTAGATCTATATCATTCAAGCATAAAGTTTGAAGCTTTTTACCTTCTGGAGCTTCTAGGGCACAAACCAACTTCAGATCTACAAGCTTGATATTCTTCTCCGACTCCTTGATGCAAAACCTTCTTCTTAAAACACTCAAGAAACACTCAATAAGCTCATACACTCAAGGAAATGGCTAGGGTTTGGGGAAAACGACTCTAAGCAGTGGATGCTGAGGTAAGGGAGGGTTATGTGCTCATAATGTTGCTTATATAGCCCCCAAACCCTAAATATTAGGGTTTCCTTCTGACATGAGTACGCCCAGCGTACACAAGTGTACGCCTAGCGTACTATTGCGTGCCTAGTATGCTCAGCGTACCCTTATGTACGCAGCGTACTCCTCCTGATCCCAAAATTGCAACTTAGCCCTTGGGCTTATCATGGTTTCACCCTTCCATTCCTAGGGACTATAAATAACAAAACTTGGGATGTTACATCAAAAATCTGTAGCCTCACCTCAACCGACAACTTCACCGCCGCTCCTCTATCAGCCGACCATCACCACCTCGAAATCAAAGCTTTCAGTTTCATCTTGCATTTCTGCATCACCTTTGTAACAAACGATGTACATCAAAACCATCACAACGACCTTATACCACCGAAGGATCTGATCAGCAACCCATCACCCACAATCATCACAACGACCTCGTTGATTTCGTATTCCATCACCGAAATTGGTGTATAGCTGTCGTCGTACACCACATCATAGCCCTGGTATGTTGTTAATCTTTCTTCTACTTGATTTCTAACCCTAAACACGATTTTGGGGATGAAGGAAAAATGAAACCCGATTATGGGGATAATTTCTAACCCTATAGTCTGGTTGCAACTTTTTTTTGTTTATGTTTTTAGTTTTCTCTCTAACAATAAATTTGAAGGCTTTTGCTCCAACAAGAAATTCGAAAAATTAAAAGTATAACTTTTATGTACAGAGCAGTGGTCTTGATTGGATAATTACCAAAAAAATTTGATTATGGGTGTATCTGACAGCAATTCTGCCGGAATGGAAGATCAAGTTCCAATTTTGTTAGAATGGAATCTCGATTTTATGGCATGGAATCTCAAATTACTCGTTAGTATTTGAAGGTATACACTCTTTTATTGTAAATTTAGTCACATTCATGTATTTATTAATTACATATGTTATATGTTTCATCAAATGGAGTATAAAGATCTGAGCATCCGATTTTGCCCGCCAATTGTTTGTTAAAATGCTTGAATCAAATATTTCAGCCAATTTTTTTGTAATCTTTGAACTATCATATCTCTCTCATACTAGCTTGGAATGATTTGAAATTTTTTTCTGCATGTTCTCCTTTGTGTTAGCTACAAGTTAGGTTCTGAAGTCATTTTAATTGGATTAATATTGGTTGAGTTACAGTCCTTCGAACATTGGATGTTACAACTATATTTTTAGCACTTCTACTTTGTTCAAAAAAAATTGTGATCTTTGAACTGTCATATTTCACACATTCTTGCTTGTAATAATATGACTTTTTTCCAATGTATTGTCCTCTGTGTTAGCTACAATGTAGGCTCTAGAATCATTGTAATTAGATTTAAATCGATTATTTGGATCAAATGACCCGGGGAATACTTGATCAAGTGACTCGAGTATTACATTCTGTTAGAATAAATTGAAAATATTTACTGTCTAACACATTCTATTAGAATTTATAGTTCTATTCATTTAGAATATACTAAAACTTTTAATATTTTAAAGTTGATTATGTTTTCTTTGTGGATATATATTTTGAAGAGGCTGTCATTGATGTGGAAAAAGAAGAAAACACGAAGAACGAGAGTATTCTAGCAGAATGTATTCTGCCAGAATGTATAAAGTGTTTCTTAACAAGAATATTCTTTCAGAATGGATTAGTGTTTTTGTTAGATTTTGATGTTTTTATTTTTATTTTTTAACCATTCTTAGTTTTAATCTTTAAGATTAAATGTAATTCTTAAACCATTATTAATCATTTTTTCATAATGAATGTAATAATTGTTTAGTGTAACACCCTGTTCTGAAAATATCCGTTTGTGGATTTCAGAGGCCAAGGCTAGGGGCGTTTTGGTCTTTTATGGGTTTTTAGTTTTTATTCGAGAGGTTTTGGGCCGGGGTGTGTTTCTAGAAGCGTAGGGCTTCTCGCCACCTTTTCATGGAAATAAAGTTCGTCGGAAACGGACTTGGAATGAAGGAGTTATGACACTTTGAAGTTATTGACGTTATTGGCCCTTAATGGAAATAGATGACAAAGAAGGACCATGCATGCAAGGTGGTAAGTGTCACACCCCCAAACCGGAAGGGTGGAAACGTTCGGGGGTGGAGGACGTCATATGTAGTATCACAACAATTGTATCATAGTAATCAAAGTAAATACAACCATTACATTGAATATATATAAAAGATATATACATCTGTTTGATTTATATATATATATATATATATATATATATATATATATATATATACACATCAAAAGTAGCAAAATATAAAGACGTGACTCCGAAAGCTCCGTCTTCTCCAAAATCCAGTGGGTGTACCTGTCTTAACGGTCCCCTGAGAATACAAGTGATTTTGAAAGTGTATCAACATTTAAGTTGGTGAGTTCATAAGTATGTTTGTAGGTATAAATCTGTAAGGGATTTCATTGTAAAAGATGTTCATGTGTTTTTCCCAGAAAATCCTATATTTTCTGTAATGTGTTTTTATATCTCAAGATAGTATAATGCATATGTATATGGATAAAGACACTGTAATTTGTAATTCCCTGGTAACACCAGTTGTTTGTAAAAATGCATTTTTGTAGTTTATTACATTGTTGTAGTTTTATTTATAATAAAACTAAGTGAAGTTGTTTACCATTGATACATTAATTGTTTAATTTAGTACCAAATTTATGAGTTGTTATAACCATACTTGACCATTGAATTGCCCGAACGACGTTATTCAGGCGTCGGAATCGAAATGACTTTGTCTCCCCAGTGACTGTATCTAAGAGTCAGGGTGCGGGATTGTCAGTCCCGTATAGATCTATACACAAACTTACGTTCTCCCTCCAGGAGACTCTGGTTATAATCTCAGGACTTTTGTTAGTACTTAGATAAGTACGCGAAGAATGCTCACTCATAAAATGCTATACCGACGATTAAGTGTAGAATAAAATGAATATTTTGAATTTAAACGACTATTTGTTCGCACGTTCCATAAACTATACCTATTATAGTTTATAAAAATGATCCATTGGAAATGTGATTATTCTAAAACGTTTTCCTTTACTCAGCATATTACAAAGGATTAAAATATTGAACTAGTGTTTATATAAATAACAATATTTATATATAAAAGCATATTTTTGTAAGAACGATGGTTGCAACTGTTTAAAATAGTTTATCGTCATTTGAAATTGTTTGTAACCGTTGAAATCGTTGAAGACGTTTGAAATCATTTGAATGTTTACACAAATTTAATGGTATTGTGCTTGTATTCCCCCTATAAGCATTGAAAAATATTGAAAACGTAGGGGTATGAACTCACCTTGAATGCACATTAATTGGAGTTAGCGAGTTGTAGCGACGATTCCCCGGGTATGCGTATGCGCTAATAACGTTGCCCTAAAATAATTATATTTGACGTCGCATTTAAATTAATAATAATATTAATTTAATTGATGTGTTAAAGAGTTAATTAAGTGTGAGGGGACTTACAAATAAATTGGAGATATGTGGGGGGGGGGGTTAAATTGGAAAGTTGGAAATATGGGTTTATGGTGGAAAAATGGGTTTACGGTTGGATGCTTGGGGTTTTATGGTTGGATCATATGGAATTATGAAGATTCGAAAGCCACATGAAGATTTGAAGGTGCATATGAATGTTCTTGGTGGATGGTTTGAAGGAATGGGACCGTAAACACTTGAAGATTAAGAGAATTTGACACTGTTCACACTAGCAAATTTGAGAGACTTTTGAGGGTGTTTACGGTTGAAATTGGGTGAAATGGATTAATCAAAGCGTAAACCCATATATATAGAAGGTGTTTACGGTTGAAAAGATATTGGGCCTAAGGTGTTTATGGATGGCTTATTGGACTTGAATTAAAAGTTAGCCCATTAAGGGGGTGTTTACGGTTGAATTGAACCGTGAACACATGTTTCTTTTCCACTTTGGCCATAAACTACATCACTCCTTCAAGATTGGAGCGTGAACTACAATTTGGGAGTTAATGCTTGACCGAGAACTCATTTATTCCATTAATTATTTTGGGTGAAACTCATTTATTGGTCATATTTATGTTTTAAACCCCTAGTCTTTTAACTTATGTTTATTTATAACACTCTAAATTAGCTTAGTTTTCAACCCATGCTTCTTTGTTAACTCTTTAAACAAGCCTTTTAAACCTTGCATTATCTTGTATTAACTAAGTTTCAGACTTGTATTTGTTTGCATTAAACCTATTTTGTATATATATATATATATATATATATATATATATATATATATATATATATATATATATATATATATTAAATAAACATGCTCCCTAGGCATTTAAATAATTTATAGCAACAGTTTAGACTTTTATTGATTCCGAAACAACGGGTTGTCACATCATCCCCGCGTTAGAGGGAATTTTCGTCCCGAAATTCAAACATAGAATACGAATCATGGAATCGGAAAAAGATGCGGATATTTCTGTTTCATCTGATCTTCGCGCTCGCAAGTGAATTCAGGTCCCCGCTTGGCATTCCAGCGGACCTTCACTATTGGTATGCGACTTTGCTTCGTTCGTTTGATTTCCCGATCCATGATTTCGACTGGTTCTTCCACGAAATTTAGGTTCTCGTTGATCTCAATCTCATCAATAGGGATCACAAGGGTTTCGTCGGATAGACACTTTTTAAGGTTCGACACGTGGAAGACGGGATGAATGTTGCTAAGCTCTTAGGGTAAACGAAGTTTGTATGCCACGGGACCGATCCTAGCAAGGATCTCGAACGGTCCTATGTATCTTGGATTTAGCTTTCCACGCTTTCCAAATCGTATCATGCCCTTCTAGGGTGAGACCTTCAACAGGACGCGGTCACCAACCTGGAACTCCAAAGGTTTTCGTCTTTTATCGGCGTAGTTCTTTTGTCTATCTCTTGAAGCTTTTAGTCGTTCTCGGATTTGTACGATCTTTTCTGTGGTTTCTCGGATGATTTCTGGGCCAGTGAGAGAGCTATCTGAGACTTGACCTCTAGCTAAATGCGTGTCACCCACCTCATCCCAGCACAGAGGGGATCTGCACTTACGACCATAGAGGGCTTCAAACGGCGCAACCTTGATGCTAGAATGATAGATGTTGTTGTAGGAGAACTCAGCCAAGGGAAAATGAGTATCCCATGACTTACCAAAGTCGATAACGCACACTCTCAGCATGTCTTCTAGGGTTTGAATGGTTCTCTCACTCTGCCCGTCCGTCTGTGGATGGTAAGTGAAGGGTTTTGAGCATTCTAATACTCCTATGGTGTACATGCAACCCTATAAACCTTGGATCTATGTTTTCTCTATTATACATGCAAATATTCAATATTCCAAGGTTTCATCCTAACTAGCATAATAAGAAGTAACTATACTACAAGAATCTAGTAGAATGACATACCTTTTGATGGAGCTTGAAGTCTTGAAACTTTAAGAGCCTAGTGCCTCAAGTGTTGCACCTCAAATGGTTCACAAAACACGAAGAACCCTTGGAATAACTAGAGAATAAGGATACTTAGGTTCACACTCATGAAATCGGTTTGCCCTCTTTTTGTACACACACTGGTGTCTAGCACTCAACAACCATTTCATGAACCATAGACCTCTTTATATAGTGTGGAGGATTAGAGTTACATTCATGTAAACCCTAATACCCATGACCTTTCATTTCCATAGGATCCATGGGTTAAACACTCCATGGACTATCCATGAAAGCTTAGCCCAACCTAAATGAACTTGGTCCACCACACACACACACACACACACATATATATATATATATATATATATAAGAGTCCATATTTAATTAGTTCCTTTTTTATCACTAGATTAATTCTAAATTAATTCTTGATCAGTACTAATTAAATAATATGATTTCATATTAATATACTAGAACTTATAATATATTAATATAAATCATAAGTATCTTTTTTCTCATTTTGTCTATGCAATTGTTACGATGCCATGCAACCCAAATGGACCATGCCAAATCGGGTCAAGTACATACCAATTATAGTTATGGACTTAGACACTAATCCAACATTCTCTCACTTGGATAAGTCTAAAACTATTATTGTGTATGACTCCAAAACCTGACTAGCAATCGTAGCTCTTAAAGCCAGTGTCGTACTCTGAACAAATCTATGACGCGTCCATTAGATAAGGGATCATATATTCCTCCATTCTAGATATCATATGGACTGAGACATGGATTATAATCATTCTCTCTGTCCATTTGTTGTTTCCCGATTTCCGATTTATGAAGACCGACTAATTGAACAAATTAAATCAGTCCAGGCTTGGCCAAACACTTCGGGGTGTCATCACTAAATCATCGAGGGGCCCACAGATATCGCTTTTATCCCATCAAGGGTAAAAAGATTGGATAAACTTTGACTCATATGCTTGTCCTACTACTTGTTGAATCATACACAAAGGCACGTTTTATAACATTAACTTACCAATGCGTTTTCGTACAATCAATGTATAACCAACTCATAGGCAACAACTCATATCTCTAGGTTTGAAGAATATAAAATATCATCGTCTCATGATCACTCGTGATAAAATCCATGAAGTGAGTCAAATGAGCGTGGGTTTAATCCAATACTTAGAACTTATGAGCACTCATGAATGTTGTATCAACTCTTGTTATGTCCAATACCTTGGACATCTACAAACCAGCTTCATGACAGTCTTGCCTTAATATCTACTTCCAACATATTATCGATTGTGGATGGTTTGAATAACTTAGTCATTCAGGAAGAATGGCCTAGTTATTCTTGAAGTCAAAGCATGCAAAGTGAAACACAAGAATAATCGAATCCAATATGGTCTCAGAACTTATGAATATAAATAGAACACCTTTTATTTATCACCATATTGATTACACATTATTCGTTGTATAATGTTTCAAATTTATCAACTTAATACTTGAATTAAAACAATAGTTGCCCCATGCTCCAAGCATGTACACTATGTTTTCTAAACACTAGTCATGCCATACACCAAGTATGCACAGTATGTTTGTCTATGATCTTTACTTTGTGGAATAGATCAATTGAACATAATTTCAATGATTCTCATTTCACAATCCCAAATCCTTACCGCAAATGCAAGAATTCCAAATTACTGCCATTTACCGAAATCTGTTAGATTTTAAACTTATATGCACTGATCCTCTGTAATGATTATGCACAAAGTCACAAAGACTTGTCAAAAGACATTACAGAGTATTCCAATGGAGATCAACTCCATGGAAACGAAGTCTCATAATCAAAGTACATTGCTTTGAACATACTTCTTGCATTAAGTTTTCTAATATTACAAAGATTGAATAGTTTCCACCCATGGAGACATTTCCATGGGCCCATTTTGACTATCACTTCTGAACAAGAGTTGCCTCCTTTCAGAATATGTCAATATGGTCCTTCCAAAATTAACACTATACTTCAAACTGTCCCTGAGCAACCAATCTTTGGTAAACCTTAGATTGTCCTCGACAATTGCTTAATCATTTTAGTCATATCCAATTCTAGACCTTTTCCCCTCTTAATGCCCCCAGACACTTTGGAAAATTTAGAAAGGATAAATATTATAGCACATGCAATCGATCCTATACCCGAAGCATATGGGACACGATTCATGATGTCTCACGTAAAGACATGATTCTAGACCAGTCTTTTGCTACAATATTTTTTTTATTTTCCATGTTTTCATAATTCGACTATGAAGAGGGATGTCGTAATCATAATCGAATTTTGAGAACGCACTATATATAGAATTTCCTCAAGTTGAGCCATTCCAACATAAAATTCATATATATATATATATATATATATATATATATATATATATATATATATATATATATATATATATATCATTGACTAAATATGATTAAAATCTCACGATCTAAGCTTTTAGATTTGAAATGAAGTATAATTTCCTCTCCCTTAATTATAGCAAAACAACTTTTCCCAATTGAAACTTTTGTTTTCTATAATTGACATTGCTAACTTGCAACACTTATTATAATTATCATACTCCCACTTGCATGAAGATTATTAACATAACACTTATGCTCCCACTAGCTTTGACATGTACTCAGAAATCAGTTGGACTTCTAGAAATCAATACTTTATTGACTTTCTTACCAAAGATCAGATTTCTGATACGAGATGCTTTGATAAAACTTTATCAAAATCATACACCTTTCCTTAGATAGCACACATGTGTGCTAAACAATTTCAGAACTATGAAAAGGGATGTCGTAATCATAGTCTCAATTGTTTAGACCTTTGCCATTTCTTACAAGTCCATGTTAGTGTGCCGGTTAACCGCACATGCTCCATTAACGACTTTGAGAATGCAAATATCACAATTGTTATCTACTTAAAACCTCTTAGTGAAAGCATTTCCTCACCATCATTTTCATGAATCGGAGAGAAACCTTATGACACTTAGATTTTATGGTGTATGTGTTCCTTTCCATGTGAATTTGTCAAAACCATAATCACAAGACACGGTTATTGACAAATTCATATGGACTGAACTTGTGCAGTCTTAACTTCTTGCCACCTGGCAGCACAAGGGCCTGACATTGCTTCCAAGTTGTTATGCAATCAATTGAGAACTCTCAGAACTCATATGCAAAGCCAACTTTAACTAGAATGGGCACAGAAACAGGAATATGTCAACACGAAAGGTTATAAACCTCAAGTCGTGTGCTAGTGATAAACTACAGGTTTTATTATTGATTAGACTCTTTCAAGATCTTTTAGACTCCCACTGTCCTCTTGACATATAAGAATCTCTTGCCAAGACCCATTTCTCGACAAACAAATATTCAACAGATAGTGTGGATTCTTATCAAGACAAACACTTCACACAATTGGCCTAAGTTGGTCTCAATTTTATCCAAAACATCACAACTTACCAATTTCAAATGTACAAGAGTAGGACACATTTTCCTCTTACATTTGATAAGTGTTAATAAACCTTCTTGAAGATGTGTCACTCAAATTACAATCTTGGAGTATGACTCTAAGACTTGTTTTGGAACTAAGTATGATTCATCTTTTGATTTAACCAATTCAACAATTCACGATTCCTCTTCTTAGTCAAACAAATGCACTAAGATGTCTTTAGAGAATCAATTGTGATATGGTTTCATAATCATTAAGATGATTATAAAACATGATACTAAAGTACTCTCCCATCTTTTCAGATTTGAGAAACTTTTATCTTTCTGCCAAATTTAATTCTTCTCATTCGTTCTGCCATACATCGAAACTTTTCCAATGCTTCAGAATTATACTTAAACTTGTAAGTATAACCATATTTACTAAACTTTAGTAAATCATGACGAATAGTCTTATTGATCTTTTTGTGGTGGACTTGACCAGTGCACAAGTATGTGTACTCGATCCCTTAGTCCTTCACTTGACTCACATATACATGTGAACAAGGAACTAGTCTTAATTTTCCAAAGATGAAAATTCTCATTCACCATACAATACAACTTGCATAATTCCAAGTTTCCATCCAACTGAAACTTGGTTGATGAGAATCTTTCCTTATTTGGTAAATTATGACACTACCACAAACGAAAGAATCAAATCTATTTTCCATTGTTGTTATCAATGAAATCATATAAACAACAATTTTTTCACAAATGTCACTGTAAGGATATTTAAAATAAATAAAAACAAAATTTTGCTTTTATTTAAAACTTGCGGAAAAACTTATCCTTACAATGCAAATGCATATGAAAACTATGTTGTCATATATTCCTAAGCAATCTATCACAACTCTTAAGCAGCAGCTCAAAAATTCTGATCATCGAACCATGCGATCGAAATCCATCTTCGCGATCAGAATCAACTTACTCTTCTTTAAGCTTCCTCTCTTTTCTTTGATTCTTAAACCTTCAACATGTGACCCAGTCACATCATGTAATAGGAATCTCCAAATAGGAACTTAATAGAGTTAGACAGTGGAATTACCAGAAGTAGAATCAAACTTTTTGACTTGACCAACCTTATGATCTTTCAGGTAAACAGGGAAGCTACGCAACTAATGCCCATTCCTTTGGCAATATAAGCATATGGACTCTTTGGGAATGGTACACGAGACTGTCTCAAACTTAGCCTTTCTCTTTACCATTTGGTAAACCGAGTTAACTATTGCCGATCCCTTTCCATTGGGAAGAGAAAGCTTTTCTGGAATTCCAATGTTACCATTGTCAATGTCCATGGAAGTTTGGGAAGTTGATCTTCTAATCAAATTTTCTTTAACAGTCCTCCAAATCATTGCTGATTCAGCAGTACCAAGCAAATAAATAAGATCATTAAGGGTCATGTCATAGTCTGTTTCATAGTAGTCCCAAAGGAAACTCACTATGTGACTTAGACAGTGATTGAACAACCAACTTTCTCAAGACTTTGACACCCAACTCTCCTGGCTTGTCAATATGTGACTTTATCTCCAAGATGTGAGCACACATAGACCTTGCTTGCCAATAGGGCTTGAGTGACCTTGAACTATTCAAGAACTTGTGGGATAGGGAGAATAATTGGAGGAGGTGGAGGAAGAGAAGTATGATTTCCATTATCCAACCACGGAACATCATATTCATTAGGAAAGCTTGTTCCAAGGGATTTGGGAAGATCATAAATGTCAAAACCAGACATCTAATATGGGAAATATTCAAGTCAGTTGATTTAAGTCCTTAATATAACACCCAATATGAAATATTAAGGCTAGGACCCAACACAATATTTTATAACTTGGAAGAGGGATGCCGTAATCCAAGCTATAAAATATTTGAAGGTAGGCGAATGACGATTCACCAATTTCCACCATAAAAAACGAAATAATTTATTAGGTTTTAATTGGATTTGAAACTCCTAGATCTTTTGAGATTCATTGAACTTTTCAATGGCATGTTTCAATCTCGATTGTGCCCTCTCAAGTTTTGTGACTGGGATGTCGAGGATCACAAAACAAGGTGTGAATAACCATGCAAATATACTTGGTACCCTTAATATTTATCACTTAATCGATGTGCCGGTTAACCACACGCGCTCCACCGATCCTATGATAAACATTAAGTTACCCTTTGCCTACCTTGTTAAATCCAGGTTAGCGTGCCGGTTAACCACACGCGCTCCACTAACGACTTAAGCAAGGTGCAAAGTTTAATTTCATGGGTTAGCACCAAATTCACATTTTCCTAAAGTAACTAAGATTGGGAATTTATAAACGGTTTAGTTACTTTATATTTATCATTATACTTATAATAAAGGGAGAAATATAGTCCTTGTCCTACCCGTTCGGCTAATGACCCTCCACCAGTCAAGGAAGCGGTGGGTGAGAGTGGACACCCATTAAACTGCCATTTTATAGGCAGTAACCTTATACCCCCCTTATAGACCGGCTTCGTGAATGAGGCCTACTAACGGTAAGACCGACTTTGATCTTATACATATATACTATTAACTTATAATACTATAAAGTATAAGGGTTGAATTTTAACTTTTAAAATTCTAGGGGTTGGAACTAAAGTTTTTAAAGTGACTTTACATGTTCCAAAACTTGATGGCAAGTTTTGTAACTTTCAAAACTTTTCATCTTTCATAACTTATGAGTTAATGATTTATTAAAATGAAGTCTCTTCATTTTCATGTAACTTATGTGTTTCTTTAATGGACTTTAAAAGAGTGACTTTTGGTAATCCATAACTCGAGGACAAATTATGGATTCCATTAAACACATCAAGATCAAGAATTAAACTAACAAACTATTTGAAAATAATTCCTATGATCTTCTAAACTCATAAGTGTATGAATATCCATATCAACAATTTCAAGAATCATAAATAAACCATAAAAAACTTGAAAATTTGATAATAGCCATTGAAAATGGATTAGCATAAACATTACACCATCTAAAACAAGTTTTATAAGACCAAAACAGTTTAGGGTAATGTTTATAGTCCATTTCCAGCAGCCAAACTCGAAAAAATGCAAACTGGAAGACAAACTCGTCGAGTTCTATAAGGAACTCGTCGAGTTCATGTATTAACTCATGAACTCGGCGAGTTTTTGGCCAGAACTCGTCGAGTTTTCCAGTCTGGGCAGATTTTTGGTTTTGAAAAATAAGTTGCATCAAGTATAAATGAAAACAAGCCTAGGCTCTGATACCACTTAAGGGTTTTGAGCATTCTAACACTCCTATGGTGTACATGCAACCCTATAAACCTTGGATCTATGTTTTCTCCATTATACATGCAAATATTCAATATTCCAAGGTTTCATCCTAACTAGCATAATAAGAAGTAACTATACTACAAGAATCTAGTAGAATGACATACATTTTCATGGAGCTTGAAGTCTTGAACCTTTAAGAGCCTAGTTCCTCAAGTGTTGCACCTCAAATGGTTCACACAACACCAAGAACCTTTGAAAAACTAGAGAATAAAGATACTTAGGTTCACACTCATGAAATCGGTTTGCCCTCTTTGTGTACACACACTAGTGTCTAGCACTCAACAACCATTTCATGAACCATAACCCTCTTTATATAGTGTGGAGGATTAGGGTTACATTCATGTAAACCCTAATACCCATGACCTTTCATTTCCATAGGATCCATGGGTTAAACACTCCATGGACTATCCATGAAAGCTTAGCCCAACCTATATATATATATATATATATATATATATATATATATATATAAGAGTCCATATTCAATTAGTTCATTTTTTTATCACTAGATTAATTATAAATTAATTGTTGATCAATACTAATTAAATAATATGATTTCATATTAATATATTAGAACTTATAGTATATTAATATAAATCATAAGTATCTTTTTTCTCATTTTATTTATCCAATTGTTCCGATGCCATGCAACCCAAATGGACCATGCCAATTCGGGTCAAGTACATACCAATTATAGTTATGGACTTAAACACTAATCCAACAGTAAGTTGTGCTCATATCCAGCTTAGTTCCAAGAGCCTTCTACAAAGACTGCCAAAATCTCGAGGTGACTCTGCTATCTCGATCGGAGATAATGGACACATGCACACCATGCAGTCAAACTATCTCTTGGATATAGATTCGGGTCAGTCTCTCCATTTTGTATGTTTCCTTAATTGGCAGGAAGTGGGCAGACTTAGACAATTTGTCGACGATTACCCAGATACTATCATGGCCACTCTGGGTCTTGGGCAATTTTGTGATGAAATCCATCACAATTCCTTCCCACTTCCACTAAGGTATTTCTGGCTGTTGAAGTAGACCTGAGGGCTTCTGATATTCCACCTTCACCTTGGCGCAAGTCAGACACTTGCCCACGAAGGTAGCAATCTCTGCTTTCATGTTTGGCCACCAATAGAGCTTTTTGAGATCCAGATACATCTTATCCGAACCTGGGTGAACGGAGTATCTAGTCTTGTGAGCTTTGTTCTTGACAACCTCCCTATAACCACCGAACTTTGGGGTCCAGATCCGGTTCATGAACTAGTAAACTCCTTTTCCCTTGATCTCCAGGTTCTTTTCCATTCCCCTCTGGCTTCATCCGACATGTTCTCTGGTTTTAAGGCTTCCTGCTGCGCCTCTCTGATTTGAGCGCACAGATGGGAATGGATGGTCATTGTCAGCGCCTTCACTCTACGACCTGAATATTCCCTCCGGCTGAGGGCATCTGCTACCACATTGACCTTGTTGGGATGATAGCGTATTTCGCACTCATAATCGTTGAGTAACTCTATCCATCGCCATTGCCTCATGTTCAACTCTTTCTGATCGAAGATATGTTGTAGGCTCTTATGGTCAGTGAAGATGGTACACTTGGTTCCGTAGAGATAATGTCTCCAAATTTTTAATGCAAAGACCACTACTCCCAACTCCAAATCGTGAGTTGTATAATTGGCTTCGTGTGCTTTCAGCTGTCTCGAGGCATATGCAATGACCTTTCCTCGCTGCATGAGCATACAGCCTAGACGTTGATTGGACGCATCGCAGTAGACAATAAAGTCCTTCGTCCCTTCTGGCAGGGATAAGATAGGTGCGCTGCATAAGGCCTGCTTCACTGTTTGGAACGTAGTGTCTTGCTTTTCTCCCCAACTAAAGGGTACACCTGTGACATCCCCATTTTCATGGCCAGAAAAGACCGATTTTGTTTATGCTTTATAAAAACCAGAGTACTTCTTTTAATAAAAATGTTGCGGAATTTGTTCCCATAAAAACGTGATAAATGCATTATCAAAGCATTTCCGAAGAAATGTATTTTTATTCATTTTAAAACCTTGGGATGTCATCGTCAATACATGAACATAAGCATAAACAGAACTTACATTTATTTACACTAGTGATCTACATCCCTTTTAAATCTCTCAGTGCAATGTAACTTCATATCGACACTTGTGATACAAATAAACTGAGTGGGTCAGGTTGGGAAACCTGGTGAGTACATAGGGTTTTCAACCTACAATAATATAATTATTATGTTTAATCATCAAACAATTAACCCAATTACCCATCCCCATTATCTTATTTACTCTTAAGGATCTACCCTAAGAATCAACTATTTCTTGTTCATTCATTCCTAAGGATCATCATAAGGAATAGGCATGAAATCCATCGTTGCCAGGGTTTACTCAACGGGCACTAAATCCATAGTTGTCAGGGTTTGCTCAATAGACACTAAATCCATAGTTGTCAGGGTTTACTCAGCAGGCACTAAATCCATAGCTGCCAGGGTTTACTCAGCATGCACTAAATCCATAGCTGCCAGGGCTATTTCGTTTATCAATAGTATAGTTTCCGAGAAATCCACTCGCAATACATGTCAATGGCTTTTTAGAGTACACCGGTGAACACATCGTTCACAACACCTACAGGTTGCGAGCCTGCTAGTGTTCCATTGGACTGTCTAGAATCGTCTGTGATTGTCATCTATACTCTGCTAGATGACGGGGCCAACATTTGGGTACAAGGCTTCTCACATCGTCCACCTCTCACCCTCACCTCATGGTCTATATCACCTCTCAACTCATCATCCAACTCATATTTCATCTACCCATGTTTTACCCAACATATTATGTAGATATAAATACATATACAGTTTAAATCATATAAAACTTGTATAAAATCGTTCATCCAACATAGATAACAAGTATACAGATAATATGCACACATAGCACGTAGTTTATATAAAATACTTCATATCTATGTGTATGATGAAAGGGACCATGCACTCACCTGATAAGGTGATGACTCGGTACTCGGACAACACTTCGTTACTGTTAAAACAATTTCACTCGGACAAAACCTAGTATCATTACCACTAGAGTTTAGTCTAACGTTAACCGCGACTAATTAATAGCCTAGCTATTATTATTATTATATAAGCGTTAAATAACACTCAATATAACTCATAATAATAGCCCAAATATTTATTATAAGGTCCTAATAACAATACTAATATTAATCATAAGCTATACTTAAAGTAGGGTAAGCATAACTCACTTATATTGGGGTTTAGCGAATAACCGGGCTCTGCGCGGGCAGAACTTCTGAGCTGAAAACTCTTCTTCTCGAGGCCTTCTGGTGCTTCGGGACTCGCTACTAACTCCTAAGAAAGGCTAGAGAAAAGTCTTGAGGCTTTGGGGGTGTTTGGGAGAGAAGTTGAGAAAAGGTGTGAAGAAAAATGAGGAAAAACGCCTCTATTTATAGCCTGCCAGCACCGAGTACGCTGAGCGTACTCAAAAGTTACGCTGAGCGTAATGAGGTTTTAAGGGTTACGCTAAGTGTACTCAAAGTTACGCTGGGCGTAATGTGCCACGTGTCGCGATCTCATGCAAATCCGTGGGGAAGAAGGTGTGGCCCAGATTGTGTCACGTGTCACTCGCAGATTACTCCAAAAACTAATTATCTTCTAAAATCCGTAACTTTCGCATACAAGCTCTGTTTTTGACGTTCTTTATATCCACGCATAGGCGAGACCGTACTCTACAACTTTTGTTTAGACTCCGTTGGCTAGTTTTGACTTTATTTTTAAAGTTATATTTTTAACAGGCCGGGACAGGATTGATCCGTTAAAAATTCATAACTTCTTCATTCGACGTCCGTTTTTGTCTCTCTTTTTATCGATACGCTACTATTAACGAGATCTTCGATTCTCGTTTAGGTTGCGTCGGCTAAAAACCGCTCGATCTAATATTCGAACTTCGGGCTGTACACTGCTAAGCCCAAACTTCGAAAAATCATAACTTCCTCATACGAAGTCAGATTTGGGCGTTCTTTTTATGGACGCTCTCGGTTTAATGTTTTCTATGACTTTCGTGTAGGTTTCTAAGGCTAAAAGTCACTCTATCGTAAATTCACTATTTACGTCTCCCGGTGCCGTGCCGGTTTTGCCGTAAAACTTCGACGGGTCATAACTTCTTCGTTATTACTCGGATTTCGGCGTTCTTTATATGTACGGAAACCTTGAGACATATTTTACAACTTGGTTAAGATTATTTATTCTAAATAATCTTTTTTTCGAAAAGTCGTTTTCGACCCCTATTATCTCTAAATTGACTAGCCCAGATCTACGGGCGTTACAACACCCTTCTGAGTCAGGGTGGTTAAAGGCTTAGAAATCCTGAAGAAATTTTGGATAAACCTGCGATAGTAGCCAACGAGACCCAAGAATTAACGGATTTCTGTGGGTGTCTTCGGTGCTGACCAATTCTCAATCGCCTTGATTTAGGAAGGGTCCACGTGTATGCCTTCCTCGCTAACCACGTGACCGAGGAAAGTTACATTTCTGATCCAAAATTCACACTTAGAGAATTTTGCGTACAGTTTCTCCGCCCTTAGGGTTTCCAACACTAGTCTCAAGTGTTGTCTATGATCTTCCTCACTCCGAGACTAGACAAGTATATCATCAATGAATACTATCACAAACATGTCTAGGAAAGAGCGGCACACCCGATTCATCAGATCCATGAATATCGCGGGTGCGTTGGTTAGACCAAAGGGCATCACTATAAAGTCATAGTGACCATACCGAGTCCGAAATGCTGTCTTGGGAACATCACCCTCATGGACTCGTAACTGATGGTACCCTGATCTTAGATCTATCTTGGAAAAGTAGTTAGCTCCTTGAAGTTGATCGAAGAGGTCGTCGATTCAGGGAAGAGGGTAACTGTTTTTGATGGTAAGCTTGTTTAGTTCACGATAATCTATACACATCCGAAAGGAACCATCCTTCTTTTTCACGAATAGGATCGGGGATCCCCAAGGCGAGGAACTTGGTCTGATGAATCCCTTTTTGAGTAGTTCATTGAGTTGGCTGGATAACTCTTGCATTTCTGTCGGCGCTAGACGGTAATGAGATTTAGCTACGAGGTTAGCTGCGGGGATTAAGTCGATTCGAAACTCGACTTGGCGCTCGGGAGGGATTCCAGGGAGATCTTCAGGGAAAACATCAGGAAAGTTGCATACTTCAGGGATGCTCTCGAGGTCTTTAACTTCCTATTTCTCATTAACGACATGGGCTAGGAATGCATGGCACTCCTTTTGCAGATATTCTAGCCTTTGATGCACGAAATGATACGAAGGTTTGAGCTAATTTTATCACCATAGATAATAAGGGCTTCACCGGATGGTAGATTGAGACGAATGGCTTTTTCATAACAGAGGATATCAGCACGATTGGGGCTCAACCAATCCATGCCAATGATGACATCGAAGCTTTTTATGGAAACCGGCATGAGGTCGATTAAAAAGGAATGGTCGTTTAGGGTAAGGGTACAACCTATGAATACATCGTTAGTGCTCTCCTTCTTTCCGTTAGCCATCTCGACGGTAAATGTTTCACTTAAAGGTTGAGATTTATGCTTGAGTAGATGTTTAAATGCATGACTAACAAAACTTCTCTCCGCACCAGAATCGAAAAGAATGCATACATAAGAGTTGTCGAGGAGGAACGTACCTGAAACGACGGTGGGATCAACAATTGCCTCCTCCTGGCCCATTGCTAGCACATTTCCCGTTTTGCCAGCAGTTGTTGCCTTGGGACAATTTCTCTTGAAATGTCCGACCTCCCCACAGCCATAACAGGCTTGGCTAATGCCCGCTTCAGTAGCCTGGTTGGTTGATTGAGCTGGTGTCTTGCATAATAGCGCTATGTGCCCCTTTCTGCCACACTTGTTGCATTAAATCTCTCTACAAACTCCCAAATGATGGAAGTTGCATTTGTTGCACAAAGGCAGTTTTCCAGCATAACGGTTGGGTGTTGTTGGAGTACTGGGAGCAACAGCAGGAGTAGTGGTGGCATGAACTGCCACTACTTGTTGTTTCTTGGAGGATTCCTGTGAAGACTGGCTTTTACGCTTGTTCCAGAATTTTTTCTTCCCACCACTCTCCTTTGGTGGTTCGGGAATGGCTGCTACTGCATCAAGATCAACCCCATGATTTATAAGAGTTTGTGATAAAAATTTGGCGCTGTCGAAAGTGGAAGGTTTAGCAGCTAAAACATTCCCTTGAGTTGGGGGTGTCAATCCCCAAATGTATCTCTCGATTTTCTTGCTTTCCGGGGTGACCATCCCGGGACAGAGAAGAACCAGGTCGCAAAACCTAGCTATGTACGTAGCAATGTCGGAACCTTTCATCTTTAGGTTCCAGAGCTCGTGCTCTAACTTTTGCATCTCGCCCCTCGGGCAATACTCCATAAGCATGAGTTCCTTCAAACTCTCCCAACCCATGGCATTGGCTACCGACAGGGTTAAGGATTTGACCCGACTATTCCACCAAGTCAATGCTCTATCAGTAAAGGTGCAAGCGGCAAACTTCACCTTGCTTGCCTCAGAACATGTGCAAATCTCGAAAATTGATTCGATCTTCTTGAACCACCGGGTTAGGGCAATGACTCCTCCATTGCCGTCGAAAGATTTAGGCTTTGCATTCATGAAATCTTATAGGAACACTCCTTCGGGTGTCCCTGACTGCCGTCAAGATTCTGGGAATGGGTACCACTTCCTGATTCGCTAGCACCACCAGGGTTTATTTGCGCAATCGCGGCAGCCACAGCGGCTGTAATTGATGCCTGGAACAAGGCAGGATCGAACTGAGGAGGTGGTGGCGGCGGAGGGTCGTTGTTCTTCCTGTCGGGTCTCTTTTTGGGAGACATCTTTTCTCTAAAAAGATACAAGGGGAAAATGACGATAAGCCTCCTATATGATCATGAATCTAATATTTTCGAGCAAGATACATTTTAATTCTATAACGATAATAAAGACCTATAATGATAGCTACTAACAATAACGAGGAATTGCAGGTCTTTCGATTATAAGGATTTGTACTAGTAGTGATGACTCTGTGCAGTGTTATAGTACCATAAAATACTCCTATAGTATTTTAACTATGTGTTTTCATTAGTATAGGATTTGGTGAGTTTTAGACTTGTCGCGACACCCCAGTCACTCCCAAACACATGTTGGTCATATCTCGGACAAATATAGTTGATCAGGTTATATTGACCCAACATATGACTACATACTGCCCAGGTTTAACCGTAGTGTCCAACTCGTCCTAAATACTTTTATGTAGTTCTTACTATGTCATATCTTCTTGTACGTATGTATACTTGTATACTCCTTGTAAAAATACTTGTATTTTTAAAGTATACTTTCAGTTTCAGAGCGCTTCGGCCCTTTAGTGTTTATAGTTGTATACTATGTAAGGTTCGGTATACTTATTTCACTATAAACAATGGCTCTGATACCAATCTGTCACACCCCCAAACCGGAACGGCGGAAATGTTCGGGGGTGGAGGACGTCATATGTAGTATCACAACAATTGTATCATAGTAATCAAAGTAAATACAACCATTACATTGAATATATACAAAAGATATATACATCTGTTTGATTTATATATATATATATATATATATACACACACACACACACACACACACATCAAAAGTAGCAAAATATAAACACGTGACTACGAAAGCTCCGTCTTCTCAAAAATCCAGTGGGTGTACCTGTCTTAACGGTCCCCTGAGAATACAAGTGATTTTGAAAGTGTATCAACATTTAAGTTGGTGAGTTCATAAGTATGTTTGTAGGTATAAATCTGTAAGATGTTTCATTGTAAAAGATGTTCATGTGTTTTTCCCAGAAAATCCTATATTTTCTGTAAATGTGTTTTTGTATCTCAAGATAGTATAATGCATATGTATATGGATAAAGACACTGTAATTTGTAATTCCCTGGTAACACCAGTTGTTTGTAAAAATGCATTTTTGTAGTTTATTACATTGTTGTAGTTTTATTTATAATAAAACTAAGTGAAGTTGTTTACCATTCATACATTAATCGTTTAATTTAGTACCAAATTTATGAGTTGTTATAACCATACTTGACCATTGAATTGCCTGAACGACGTTCTTCAGGCGTCAGAATCGAAATGACTTTGTCACCTCGGTGACTGTAGCTAAGAGTCAGGGTGCGGGATTATCAGTCTCGTAGAAATCTATACACAAACTCACGTTCTCCCTCCAGGAGACTCTGGTTATAATATCAGGACTTTTGTTATTACTTCGATAAGTACGCGAAGAATGCTCACTCATAAAATGCTATACCGACGATTAAGTGTAGAATAAAATGAATCCTTTAAATTTAAACGACTATTTGTTCACACGTTCCATAAACTATACCAATGACAGTTTATATGTTTATTCGCATTGTATCTATGTATCATGCATTGATAATGTAATTGTTCCATAAACTATACCTATTATAGTTTATAAAAATGATCCATTGGAAATGTGATTATTCTAAAATGTTTTCCTTTGCTCAGCATATTACAAAGGATTAAAATATTGAACTCGTGTTTATATAAATAACAATATTTATATATAAAAGCATATTATTGTAAGAATGATGGTTGCAACTGTTTAAAATAGTTTATCGTCATTTGAAATTGTTTGTAACCGTTGAAATCGTTAAAGACGTTTGAAATCATTTGAATGTTTACACAAATTTAATGGTGTTGTGCTTGTATTCCCCCTATAAACATTGAAAAATATTGAAAACATAGGGGTATGAACTCACCTTGAATGCGCGTTAACTGGAGTTAGCGAGTTGTAGCGACGATTCCCCGGGTATGCGTATGCGCTAATAACGTTGCCCTAAAATAATTATATTTGACGTCTCATTTAAACTAATAATAATATTAATTTAATTGATGTGTTAAACAGTTAATTAAGTGTGAGGGGACTTACAAATAAATTGGAGAAATGTGGGGGGGGGGGGGTTAAATTGGAAAGTGGGAAATATGGGTTTATGGTGGAAAAATGGGTTTACGGTTGGATGCTTGGGGGTTTACGGTTGGATCATATGGAATTTTGAATATTTGAAGGCCACATGAAGATTTGAAGGTGCATATGAATGTTCTTGGTGGATTGTTTGAAGGAATGAGACCGTAAACACTTGAAGATTGAGAGAATTTGACACTGTTCACACTAGAAAATTTGAGAGTTTTGAGGGTGTTTACGGTTGAAATTGGGTGAAATGAATTAATCAAAGCGTAAATCCATATATATAGAAGGTGTTTATGGTTGAAAAGATATTGGGCCTAAGGTGTTTACGGATGGCTTATTGGACTTGAATTAAAAGTTAGCCCATTAAGGGGGTGTTTACGGTTGAATCGAACCGTGAACACATGTTTCTTTTCCACTTTGGCCGTAAACTACATCAATCCTTCAAGATTGGACCGTGAACTCCAATTTGGGAGTTAATGCTTGACCGAGAAATCATTTATTCCATTAATTATTTTGGGTGAAACTCATATATTGGTCATATTTATGTTTTAATCCCCTAGTCTTTTAACTTATGTGTATTTATAACACTCTAAATTAGCTTAGTTTTCAACCCATGCTTCTTTGTTAACTCTTTAAACAAGCCTTTTAAACCTTGCATTATCTTGTATTAACTAAGTTTCAGACTTGTATTTGTTTGCATTAAACCTATTTTGTATATATATACTTATATATAGATTTAATATATATAGATTTAAATAAACATGCTCCCTAGGCATTTAAAGAACTTATAGCAACAGTTTAGACTTTTATTGATTCCAAAACAACGGGTTGTCACATCATCCCCCCGTTAGAGGGAATTTTATTGATTCCAAAACAACGGATTGCCATCAGCCAGTACGCTTAGCGTACATAGATTTACGCCCCGCGTACGTATCAGATTTGGGCTTTGCGTTTTTGGGCCTCGGTTTGGGCCAATTTTTGGGTGTTTGGGATTGATGGGCCATCAGAAGTAAGATAATATGGGCCAAGGAAATGTTTGGGCTTAGGGTAAGGCCCATTAAAGGGATTGGGCCAATTTAGCAAATTGGGCCATTATTGGGCCACTAGTGGGCTTGGGAAGCTCACCTAGTGTTGGGCCTTTTTCATTATGGTTTGGGCCTTAGTTATAGACCAAGTTGGCCTTGGGGTAGAATGGTTATTTTAACCTAGGAAGGATTATTGTATTGGACTAAGTGATGTTTGGTATTGGTAGTTCGGGAAGCCGAAGGGTCAGCAGCTCGGGAATTGCCGGTCAGCAGCTAAAGGGGTATCAGTAGGGTTCAGCAGTGCGAGGTGAGTCTCCTCACTGTGTGCATGGGTCTACGGCCACAATGCCGGCCCATTATGTTTGTGTATAGTAGGAAGACCCGGGGGTTAGCCCTAGGCATTATTATGATATATGTTCCAGATTACGATCCGATGTTGGGCGAGGCCCGAGGTATGTTAGTATGCTAGTTATATTTGTTGTCTGTGTGATACTTGTATGTGCCTGGTAGAGAGGTGAGTGTGGGGGAGGCCCGAGGTCCCGCATCTCATCACTAGCTGAGTATGGACGGGGTTCCGTATCTCATTATTAGCAGAGCAGGGGCGATGCCCGAGTTAGGAGGGAGGTGAGTGTGGGCGGGGGCCCGTATCTCACTATCAGCAGGGCTGTGGACGGGGTTCCATGACTCATCGGTAGCAGGATAGGGGCGAGGCCCAAGTTAGGTGAGGCCTTAGATCAGGAGTAAAGTAGAGTATGTTTAGCTATTTGTTATGTGTTATGTTATATGTTTGTATATGTTTTTTATTGGCGAGGCCCAGAGACAGGCGGGGCCTAAGAGAAACATATCTGTATACCGAGCGGGGCTTGATGCCGGGTGGGGCCCGATGCCGGAGCTAGTCCGATGTCGGGCAAGTCCCGATGCAGCGGGCGGGGGCCCAATATGTGGTTATGTATGTGGTATGTGGTAGGTTGGGGAACTCACTAAGCTTCGTGCTTACGATTTTCAGTTTTGGTTTCAGGTACTTCCGGTAGTGGAGGGAAGAGCTCGGGATGATCGCATGACACACACCAAGAAGTTTTTAGCCTGTGATGTTTACTCTAATAAAATAAATATGTTTGGAATGATACTTGATTTCATATAAGGATTATGTATGACTTGATTATGGTTGATTAATGATTTTAAAACAAAATTTTTGGTCATGATTTTTGGGATGTTACATTTAGTCTTATTCTTTACGAATTAATATAATTAGCGATTCTTAAAAAATAAAATCCGTATTCTTTAGAAAATGTTATTCTTGATAATATGTTGTATAATTCTTTAAGCATGTTAATTATAAAAAATATATTGAATGACTCATATTCCGCAAGAATAAAATCGAAAATATATTTACTAGTTTATGTTTGACTGTCTGTCATTCTGACAGAATAAAATCGATTAGTATTAGAAATTATAATAGAATTAAATTTGAATTAATTTAAAAAAATCAGATTAAAAAAAAGGAAAATAATTATCCCTTAAAATCCGGAAATTACCTTTTTTAATATCGGTTAATTGACCAAAACACCATTCTGCTGAAATTTGTGTGATTATATGGTATATGTTACCGTATTGTAATATCGTAGACCCTCAGATCATGATCATTGGTTTTATTTATCCATTGGTCCAGAATTGTGCTTACGGGCACACAATAGATGTAAGAAACAAAATAATCTAGCCATATATATATATATATATATATATATATATATATATATATATATATATATATATATATATATATATATATATATATATATATCTACCTTAATAAATGAATCTTTTTTTGACACGTAGCACTTCCACAAATCATTTTCTATCATAGTGAATTTCCTCATATACCGTTGCTTCGTTTAAATATCGGCTTATATTTTGCATCGTTCAATTCAAACCCTTTTAAAATCAAGGTCGTAATTAGGTAAAACCACACTTTCTAAATCGAAGCCGGAAGATCAGCAACCAAATTAGGGATTTCGCCTATTTAATTTTTCCACTCTTGATACATTCTTCGATATTCAAATTTTGAATTGTTCTACAAACAATATTTCTCTCGATGCTATCTAAAAGGTGAAAACCCTAGACTTCGGTCACCTCTTCATTGATTTGTTCTCATATCTTCAATGTTTTAACAATCCCACTGTAATTTTCTTGATTAAGTTAATTTTATCGATTCGTTGTCCAAACTTTTGTGTTTATTTATTTGCGACTCTTAAATTCATAGGTTATCACAATGTCATAGAAAATTTCATCTTCTCAGCAACTGTTTTGTTTAGATATATCTTCGATGAATTGCTTCAATTTCTGCAGAGCAAGTGTTCGATGTTTTCATAAATTGATTTCTTAATAATTTTATTTCATATTTATTGAGAAGGTTTGCAGCTCTTGATCTATATCATATATGGCATGGCGATTAAAGCTCACTTTCCACATTCACATATTTATTTTTGCAAAACTTAAAAAAAAATACTAATTGAAACTCTTATGCTTGGAAAGATTTAACTACTAACATAAAGTATGTTGTCATTTTGTTTAGAAAGATTTTGTTTAGTTTTGTTTCAAAAAACATCTAGATTTTCTTGCTAGTGTTTGTGCTGAAGGTATTTTATTTTGATTTGATTTTAACGAATTTAAAACGGCTATATATGGGTTGGCTACGTCATTCGAACACAAACCTTAAAACAAACGAATGTTTGTTTGTATTGGAGATTTTTTGGGTTTTGAAAACAGTTTTAATTCATTATTTGGATAAAATATAAATAGATACATTTTTAAACAAATAAATTTCATTTTTTTATCTGATGATTAAAGGAATTGATTCTAGAAGTCTAAGGCTGTTATGAGCAAGTTGAGGAGGCAATGATGGGGTAAGTATTCTCTATATTATTAAAACTCCATTTGAAAACATTATAGTTAATTTTGTTGTGACTTGAAAAGTTTGATTAGAAATCCAAAAACACGAAAAAATGGTAAATATAAAGGTTGGCCATTTTTTATATTAGTATTGTCTTATGTGAGTTTTTGCTTTCTATCTTATGATTTTACAAGTATTATTCAATCTTTTTAGCATATTTTGATCTTTATACAAACATAACTTAATACTAAGGAATTGAAGGTATTGCTATAATTTTTTATTTTTTAAATAATATTAAGTTGTTGACATCATATACTTGGTTTTGTTGTTATCTCAGGGTAAAATGGTGAGGTGTTCAATATCTCAAGAACAACATAAGTTATTCATTGGTAATGCTCCTAGAAGTTGGACACCAGAAGACAAAGAGAAAGTTATGAGAAAGGTTGGACCTGCGATCAATTAAGTAGAGCTGCTAAATGTTTAATAAATACTACTAATTGATTGTTGGATATATTATAATTTTTCTCAACACCCTTAAATTGCGTATTCCGTTGCAGGATCAATGAAATTCTAGGAGGAACTGTGGATTTGCTTAATTGAGTTTAATAAACATGCATGTGCAGAGTATTCCACACAAAAGGTGTTGAAACCAAGATGTAAGTTGATGAGAATGCTCCAACTGTCAGATGGGTTAACCCCACAAACGCCAAGTCTTCAACTTTCTCTCATACGAATATTTCATATTTTGTTTTTCTATATTTATTATAATAGACTTAAAGTCATCATATGAGAGCTTGCTTATATAGGTAAAGGGAGTGTATGTGAAGAATTTACCAAAGAATGTGAATTAAGATGAGTTAAAAAATATATCTGAACTGAAATCCGTTTCACATTTGGATTCAAAAAATTTGTTTTTTTTAATTTAAACAATTATGTGTGGCTTTTCATTCATATTTCATTACTGTTATAGTGTATTTTATTTGAATTTGGTGGTGTCTTTTTGGGGTTTTCTTTGAAGATGTAATAGAGCATTTGTATTAGTAAATGATATTTGAAATATATAAATAAAAATGATGGGTTGGTTTATTAGTTATAATGAAATATATTTTTAAATGAAAACCCTATGTTTTCAACACTGTTAGCTTAAATGGGTCATAATTGAAATGAGAAAGTTGTGATGCATTCATTCAAATTGCTAATTCTATAAAAATAGTAGATTTTTGTATTTAAATAAAAAATATATATTAATTTAAAATAATCAATTTAAAAGTCTAAACAAAACTTATATCTTATTAGTTTAATAAAAATTTATAAACCTTTTACCCGTTGTTTCACGGGTTGTAACTTAGTATATATATATATATATATATATATATATATATATATATATATATATATATATATATATATATACTTAAGTTATTATATTCTAACTAATTATTGTATGGATGTAGAAATGATTGTCGACCAATCATTTTAGTTATTTTAAGAAAGACATTTATCCATATTATTGAATTAAAAAAAAACCAGAATAATACCATTTAATTAAAAATGGGTAAAAATATACATTTTCATTACTGTCGAATCAGGAAACAAAAATTTAAAAATGTAATTTTCGAATTTTACGGGATTTTTGATTATCTTAATTTTGAATTCTGTTTTTTTTAATTAATTCAATTGTAATTCTGTCATAATGTAATTCTGTTAGAATGATGTTTTATGATATTGTGTTGTTAGCATATTATTCTATTAAAATATTAATGAAGAATAATAAAATTCTTGAACCTGAAATTGAATACTAACAACATTCTAATATATTCATACACATCCGCACTTAAATAAAAATTCATAAATATTCTTACATACTGATACATTTTAATATAATTATACATATTCTAACAAAATGTCATCAAAATGAATAAAATTGATGCCGAACCTGCTTAGGAATTAGCTAGAACAAAACTAAAGATACACAAATTTGGAATCTCTTATTCACGTCAATTTTTCATCCAAAAATAAAAGTCCCCCAACAAATAAAAACTAGAACTATTAATAACTAATCTAAAGCCAATAAAGTAGGAACTAATCGTGAGATGATAAACATCAGACCCACAAGATAACTACTAGAACAAAAGATAACTATGAGATTCCAATGTAAACTACTCATCCTAAACCAGCCCATCAGTGCCCAAGTAAGCTGGCCCAGCTGCATCATCCTCCCCGCCTTCGAAAGGACTAGTCCTCGAGTCCAGCGGATCATCTAGCTCAGGGAAAAATGGAGACAAGTCAGCTACATTAAAAGTGGCCGAGATATTATAATGCCCAGGAAGGTCGATCTTGTACGCGTTATCATTTATCCGCTTCAATACTCGAAATGGCCCATCAGCCCGAGGCTGCAACTTGCTCGCTCGACCCCTTGGAAAGTTTTCCTTGCTGAGGTGCACCCAAACGAGATCACCCTCCTGAAATACCACCTTCCTACGCCGCACATTGGCACGTCGTTGATAGGCGATGTTATTATTGGCAATTTGTTCCCTCACTTGCTGGTGGATGAGTTTGATTTGTGCAGCCCGGTCCTCCCCCTCAGCACTAAAATATTCGGTTGCCGGAGATGGTGCAAGATCCAAAGGCATAAACGGATTTCGCCCATAGACAACAAGGAATGGGTTCATTCCAGTTGACCGGTGAGTCGAACGGTTGTAAGCGAATTCTGCGTGAGGGAGAACCAAGTCCCACTGCCTTGGATTGGACCCTACCAGACTACATAACAGATTGCCTAAGCTCTTGTTCGTGACCTCCGTTTGGCCATCACTTTGCGGGTGATGTGCACTACTGAAATTTAGTCGGGACCCCAACCGTTTCCATAACGTCCGACAAAAATGACTCACAAACTTGACATCTTGATCCGAAATTATCGACTTAGGAACACCATGCAAGCGCACTATCTCAGCAAAGTATAAATGGGCAATTTGGCTGGCATCGTATGTCTTCGCACATGGGATAAAGTGGCTCATCTTAGAGAACCGATCCACCAACACCATTATGGAGTCCTTTTGTCGCTGAGTTCGCGGTAAGCCAACCACAAAATCAAGACTAACGTCTTCCCATGGGCCCTTCAACATCGGTAAGGGTGTGTATAAGCCGGCATTGGTTCGGTGCATATTTGTAACATGGCACACCCGGCATCGGTCCACCACCCGAATAACAGACAAGCTCATTTTTGGCCAAAAAAACGTTCTTTAACCAGTTGGAGTGTTTTGTCTCGCCCGAAATGCCCAGCGAGAGCCCCTTGATGTCCTTCCAATACGATGGCCTCTCGTAGCGAGCATTGAGGCACACACAACCGGGTACTCTTAAACAAGAAACCTTCATGTAGCGAATATTCTTGTGAAGGCCCTAGGCGACAAGCCTCCCATAACTTTGAGAAATCTGGGTCAACTGGGTAAAGCGTGGAGAATTATTCAAATGCATCTATTCGTATGTTGAGAAAAGTAAGCAAGCCTCGTCGGCGGTTGAGGGCATCCACCATAGTATTCGTAACTCCCGACTTATGTTTGATTGCAAGAGAAAAATCCTGCAAAAACTCGACCCACTTAGTGTGTCGCGGGTTGAGTTTATGTTGCCCCTGAATGAAACGAAGTGCCTGATGGTCAGAAAACAACACGAATTCTGTGTGTAGGAGATAATGGCGCTAAAACTCCAAGCTCCGAATGATCGCATATAATTCCTTGTCATATGTGCTATATTTCTGTTTTGCTTCACACAACTTCTCACTGAAAAACGCAATGGGTCGTCCTTCTTGGCTGAGGACGCCTCCAATTCCAAGGCCTGAGGCGTCGCATTCAACTTGGAAAGTCTTTTGAAAACTTGGTAGGGCCAACACCGGGGCACTAGTGATGCACCGTTTCAACTCCTCAAAGGCTATTGTGGCAGCGGGAGTCCAACAAAATAATTTTCCTTTCAAGCAATCTGTGATTGGGGCTGCTACTGTACTGAAATTTCTAATGAACCGTCGATAAAATGAAGCTAAACCCATGAAGCTCCTCACCTCTTGAACAGTAGTCGGCATAGGCCATGACATCACCGCTGCCACCTTGGACTCGTCCATCCGAATGCCCTTTTTAGAGATCAAGTAACCCAAAAACAAGACCTCAGGGGCCAAAAAACAACATTTCTCTGCATTGGCATATAGCTTTTGTTCCCGCAAAATAGTAAAAACTTGGCGAAGGTGGTCAATGTGATGAGAAACCTCCCGACTGAAGACCAAAATATCATCAAAGTAGACCACAACACACTGACCAATGAGCGGTTTGAAATGTGATTCATTAACCTCATAAATATGCTTGGTGCATTGGACAACCCAAAAGGCATGACCATCCATTCGTACAACCCGTCCCTTGTTTTGAAAGCCTTTTTCCATTTATCGCCTGGACGCATTCTAATTTGGTGATACCCACTCCTTAGATCAATTTTGGAGAAGACCGATGACCCGTGGAGTTGATCTAGGAGGTCATCCAATCACGGAATGGGAAATCGATATTTGATGGTGATTTTATTCACCGCCCGACTGTCAATACACATTCGGTAAGCCCCATTTGATTTAGGTACGAGGAGGGCGGGCACGACACAAGGACTCATACTCTCTCAAATGAGGCCCTTTTCCAGCAACTCGGTGACCTGTCGTTGAAGCTCCCCGTACTCGGTTGGGTTCATCCTATATGCTGGCTTATTAGGAATCGGGCACCGAGGATGAAGTCGATGCAATGCTGGATTTCGCGTACCAAAGGGAGGCCTGCGGGAATTTCAGTTGGTAAGACATCCACAAACTCCCGGAGAAGCTGTCTAACTGCAGGTGGTGGTTCTACAGTGTGGGGATTGGCTTGTTGGATTAATGTCTAAGTCCATAACTATAATTGATATATTATTGACCCGACCCGACATGGTCCATTTGGGTTGCATGGCATCATGCATTTGGATAGACTAAAATGAGAGAAATAACACTTAAGGTTTATTAATATATTATAAGTTCTAATATATTAATAAGATTATTTAATTAGTATTGATCAAGAATTAATCTATAATTAATTAAGTGATCAAAAGAAGACTAATTAAATATATGGGTTGATTGTGTAAATCATCCATACTTATATAGTGGGCTAATGCTCCATGGATTATCAAGTTGGGCTAAAACCCATAGGATGCTCCATGGTGTATTTGAACCCATGGATCCAAGGAAATGGAAAGCCATGACAATTAGGGTTTACCCTAATTGTGACTAACTATATAATGATCTTATTATTGAAGAAATCAGCCACGAGAGAAAGAAGTGAGGGCAAACCGATTTTAGAAGTGTTCTACTTTCTCTCAAGTTATTCCAAGTGTGCATGATGTTGTGTGAACCATTTGAGGTGTCACACTTGGGGCACTAGGCTCTTGAGCTCCATGGAATCAAGCACCAAACAAGAGGTATGTAATTCTACTAGAATTTATATTATATGTACTTTATATTATGCTAGTTAGAACAATACCTTGGAAAATTGATATTTGCATGTATAATAGAGAAAACATAGATCCAAGGTATTTAGGGTTGCATGTACACCATAGGAGTGTTAGAATGCTCAAAACCCAACAGTGATATCAGAGCCTAGGCTTGTTTTCTTGTTATACTTGCTTATACTATTTGAAAATCGAAGTTTTGTGCTGTCTGGACAGGGGACTCGACGAGTCCATGAAGGGACTCGACGAGTCCAAGGCAAAATGCATCCAACTCGCCGAGTTTGTTCATGCACTCGACGAGTTGGACCCCCAAACAGCATATCTTCGAGTTTTGGTGCTGGAATTGGTCTAGAATCATTACCCTTGACTGTTTTGGACTTATAAAACCTATTTTTTAAGTGGTAATGATTATGCTAAACCAATTTCAATGCTATAATTAAAGTTTCAAGTTTTATATGTGTTTATGTAATTCTTGAAAAATGTTGATTATGAATGTTCATGCTTATGAGTTTTGGTAGATCATAGGAATTATGTGCAAATTGTTTGTTAGTATAATTCTTGATCCCAATGAAATTGTATGGAGTCCATAACTTGTCCTCGAATTATGGATTACCAAGAGTTTTATGTTTCCTTGATTTATGAGTTAGTTTAGATTAATGAATTTTTTTTTTGTGTTTTAGTTGTTTTCAATCCAAATTAATCTAGAGTTAGTTCATAAAATGTGTTTTTGTAACTTGTCCTCAAGTTACATAAAAGGTCACATTTATGAATCTTAAAAATCATAAAAGTGCCATAGGTTACATAAAAATGAAGAGTCTTTTTCATTTAATTATTTCATGACTCCATAACTTGTCTTCAAGTTATGGATGTTTAAGAGTCACTTCTTTAAAAGTGTTATTAAAGAATAAGAGGTTACATAAAAATGAAGAGTCTTCATTTTAATGAATCATTAAACTCATAAGTTATGAAATGAAAGGTTTTGAATAGTTTCAAAATTTGCCCTCAAGTTTTGGAATTTGTAAAGTCTCACACACATTAATGCTTTAATTCCAAACTCTGCAATTTTAAAAGTTAAAATTCAAACTTTATGGACTTCATTAAATTAATTAAAGTGTTTAATTAAAAGAGTTAATAATTCCATAAAGACATGGTTTAAGTTTAATTAAATTAAGAGTATAGTTTAATTAATAGATTAAACCACCAAGTATTTTAAATGTTTAAAATACACCCTTTTACTATTATTATAATTTTAATTATATAGATATGTATAAGATAAAGTCAATCTTACCGTTAGTAGGCCTCATTCACGAAGCCGGTCTATAAGGGGGGTATAAGGTTAATGCCTATAAAATGACAGTTTAATGGGTGTCCACTCTCACCCACCGCTTTCTTGACTGGTGGAGGGTCGTTAGCCGAACGGGTAGGAAAGGACTAGTATAATGATAAATACTAAGTAACTAAACACTTATTAATTCCCAATCTTAGTTACTTAGGAAAATTTGAAATAGGTGCTAACCCATGAAATTACACTTTGTACCTTACCAAGTCGTTAGTGGAGCGTGTGTGGTTAATCGGCACACTAATAAGGACTATTAAGAGTGACAAAGGGTAACTTGACTTTATTATTGATCGGTGGAGCGTGTGTGGTTAACCGGCAGATCGATTAGGTGATAAAGTTAAGGGTACCAAGTCAATTTGCATGGTTATTCACACCTTGTTTGTGATCCTTGGCATCCCAGTCACAAACTTGAGAGGCTACAATCGAGATTCAAACATGCCATTGAAAGTTCAATGTATCTCAAAAGATCTAGGAGTTTCAAATCCAATTAAAATTTAATTATATTTCGTTTTTCATGGTGGAAATTGGTAAATCGTCATTTACCTACCTTCAACTATTTTATAACTCGGATTACGGCATCCCTCTTCCAGTCATAAATAGGTTGTTGGATCCTAGCCTTAATATTTCATATTGGGTGTTATATTAAGGACTTTAAATCAACTAACTTGAATTTCTCCCTTATAGATGTCTCCCTCAGACAACTATGGTCTTCCCAAATCTTTAGGAACAAGCCATCCTAATGAAGATGATATCCCAAATGACAATCAAGGTGAAAGATCAATCCCTTTGTTGTGCATTAGTGGGACTGGAAATCATACTTCACTTCCTCCACCTCCTCCAATAAATCTCCCTATTCCACAAGTTTCAAGACTTGATAAGTTCTAAGTCACTCAATCCCTATTGGCAAACAAAGTCTATATTTGCTTTGGTCTTGGAGATTAAGTCACATATTGACAAGCCGGGAGAGTCGGGTGTCGAAGTCTCGAGGTAGCTGGCTGTTGACTTGGTTCTTCAGTCACTCCCTGATGACAAATCACGGCATGACCCTTTAATGATCTTATCTATTTGCTTGGTGCTGCTGAATCAGCAATGATTTGGAACACTGGTAAAGCAAATTTGATTAGAAGATCGACTTCCCAAAACTTCATGGACATTGACAATGGTGACACTGGAAATCCAGAAAAACTTTCTCTTCCCAATGGAAAGGGATCGGCCATAGTCAACTCGGTTGACCAAATGGTAAAGAGAAAGGCTAAGTCTGAGATAGTCCCATGTACCATTCCCAAAGAGTCCAAATGTGCCTATTGCCAAAGGAAAGGGGCATTGGTTGCGAAGCTGCCGAATTTACCTGAAACCTCATAAGGATGGTAAAGTCAAAAGTTTGACTCTACTTCAAGTAAAGTCCGTTATCTAACTCTA
This sequence comes from Lactuca virosa, assembly GCF_052849685.1. Lineage (NCBI taxonomy): Eukaryota > Viridiplantae > Streptophyta > Magnoliopsida > Asterales > Asteraceae > Lactuca > Lactuca virosa. The sequence goes on along the minus strand of NC_136432.1, from coordinate 113,665,818 downwards.
TTAAGTCTCTTTTGGAGATTCTTAATACATGATGTAATGTAATTACATTTTGATGTTTTTGAAGAATCAAAGGAAGCTTAAAGAAAAGGTGTGCTGATTCTGATCGCATGGTTCGATGACCAGAATTTTGAGCCACTGCATAAGAGTTATGAGATATTGCTTAGGAATAGATAACAACAAAGTTTTCATATGAATTTGCATTGTAAGGATAAGTTTTTCCGCAAGTTTTAAAATAAAAGAAAAGTTTTGATTTTATTTATTTTAAGTATCCTTACAAAGGCATTTGTGAAAAATTGTTGTTTATATGTTTCCATTGATAAGCAATATTGGAAAATGAATTTGATTCTTTCGTTTGTGGTAGTGTCATAATTTATCAAATAAGGAAAGGTTCTCATCACCCAAGTTTCAGTTGGATAGAAACTTGGAGTCATGCAAGTTTTATTGTGTGATGAATGAGATTTTTCATCTTTGGTAAATTAAGACTAATTCCTTGTTCACATTCGCATGTGAGTCAAGCGAAGGACTAAAGGATCGGGTACATTAGGTTGTGCACTAGTCAGGTCCACCACAAAGGTTGATAAGATTATTCGTTATGATTTACTAAAAGTTTAGTAAATATGATTATGCTTACAAGTTTAAGTGTAATGCTGAAACATTGGAAACGTTTCAATATATGGCAGAATGAATAAGAAGAATCAAATAAGGCCGAAAGATAAAAGTTTCTCCAATCTGAAGAGATGGGAGAGTACTTGTGTATCTTGTTTTATGATTATCTTAGTGATTATGGAACCATATCACAATTGATCCTCTAAGGACACCTTAGTGCATTTGTTGGCTAAGGAGAGGAATCGTGAATTGTGGAAATGGTTAAATCAAAAGATAAATCATACTTCATTCCAAAATAAAATCTTAGAGTTATACTCCAAGATTGAGCCTTGAGTGACATAATCTTAAGAAAGGTTTAAAACACTTGTCAAATGTAGAGTAAAATGTTTTCTTACTCTTGTACATTTGAAATTGGTAAGTTGTGATGTTTTGGATAAAACAAAGACCAACTAAGGCCAATTGTGTGAAGTGTTTGTAAAAGAATCCGCACTATCACTTGAATATTGAGCAAGAGAGTCTTATATGTCAAGAGGACAGTGGGAGTTTAAAAGATCCTGAAATAGTTTCAAGAACTAATTAAGAGTTTTGTTAATCACTAGCCCACGACTTGAGGTTTGTAACCTATCGTGTTGACATATTCTTATTTCTGTGTCTATTCCAGTTAAAAGTTGACTATGCTTGTGAGTTCTATGAGTTCTCAATTGTTTGCATAACAACCTGGAAGCAATGGTAGACCCTTGTGCTGTCGGGTGGCAAGAAATTAAGATTGAACAAGTTCAGTCCATATGTGTTTGGATTTGCCACTAACCTTGTCTTGTGATTATGGTTATGACAAATTCACATGGATAGGAACACTTACACCATAAAATCTAAGTGTCATAAGGTTTCTTTCCGATTCATGAAAATGATGGTGAGGAAACTCTTTCACTAAGTAGATTTTAAGTAGATAACAATTGTGAGAATGACAAAAGGTCTAAACATTATGATTACGGCATCCCTCTTCATAATTGTTTAGACACACAAGTGAGCTATCTAAGGAAAGGTGTATGATTTTGATAAAGTCTTATCAAAGAATCTCGTATCATAAATCTGAACTTTGGTAAGAAAGTCAATAAAGTATTGTTTTTCTAGAAGTCCAGCTAATTTCTGAGTACATGTCAAAGCTAGTGGGAGCATAAGTGTTATGCTAGTAAGATAATAATCATTATGCTAGTGGGAGCATGATGATTATGTTGCAAGTTAGCAATGTTAATTATAGAAAACAAAAGTTTCAATTCGCTTTGAAAAAGTTGTTTCCCTATAATTAAGGGAGAGGATTTTATACTTAATTCCAATTCTACAACCTTAGATTGAGATTTTAATCTACTTTAGTCCAGGATATATAAGAATGTTATGTTGGAATTGTTCAACATAAGGAAATTCTATATATGTTGCGTTCTCAAAATTCGATTATGATTACGACATATCTCTTCATAGTTCGAATTGTGAGAATATGGCAAATAAAAATTTATAGCATGAATCGTGTCCTATATGCTTCGGGTATAGGTTCGATTACATGTGCTATAATCCATTCTAAATTTTCCAAATGCATAGGGCATTAAAAATGGAAAAGGAATAGAACTGGAAATGACTAAAATGATTAAGCAAATTGTCGAGGACAATCTGAGGTTTACCAAAGATTGGTTGCTCATGGACAATTAGAAGTATAGAGTAAGGACCATATTGACATATTTTGAAAAGCGGCAACTCTTGTTCAGAAGCGATGATCAAAATGGTAATACAGAATTGTTTCCATAGGTGGAAGTTATTCTTTGAATCTGTGTGAGATTAGAGAACTTAATGCAAGAAGGATGTTCAAAGGAATGTATTTTGAATTTGAGACTTCGTTTCCATGGAATTGATCTCCGTTGGAATTCTTTGTAATGTTTGTTGCCAAGTCTTTGTGACTTTTGGGTATAGTCATTACAAGAGGATCATTGCATATAAGTTTAGAATCTAACATATTACAGTAAATGACAAGAGGATTGGGATTGTGAAATGAGCATCATTGAAATATTGTCAATCGATCTGTTTCACAAAGAGAGGACCACGTGGAAACATAGTGTGCATACTTGGAGTGTGGCATGGCTATTGTTTGGACGAACATAGTGTGCATGCTTGGAGCATGGCATGACTATTGTTTCAATTCAAGTATTAAGTTGATTAATCGAAACATGAATAATGAGTAATCAATATGCTGCTTAGATAAAAGGTGTTTTTATTTACACTAAAAGTGTTGGGGCCATACAGGATTAGTATTATTTTTGTGTTTCACTTTGCATGTTTTGACTTCCAGAATAACTAGGTCATTCTTCCCGAATGACTAAGTTATTCAAACCATCCACAGTCGGTCATATGTTGGAAGTAGATATGAATCAAGACTGTCATGAATCTGGCTTGTAAGATTTGTCTAATGTGCATTAGACATATCAATAGTTGCTACAACATTCATGGTGCTCATAAGTTCTGAGTATTGGATTCAACCCACGCTCATTTGGATTCACTTCATGGATTCTATCACGAGTGAATCGTGAGACGATAATATCTTATATTCTTCAAACCTAGAGATATGAGTTGTTGACTATGAGTTGGTTATACATTGATTGCACGAAAACGCATTGGTAACTCGATGTTATAAAACGTGCCTTTGTGTATGATTCAACAAGTAGTTAGTATAAGCGTATGAGTTGAAGTTTATCCATTCCTTTTACCCTCAAAGGGATAAAAGCGATATCTGTGGGCCCCTCGATGATTTAGTGATGACAAAATGTAAGTGCTCGGCCGGGCCTGGACTAATTTGATTTGTTCAATTAGTCAGTCGTCATAAATCGGAAATCGGGGAACAACAAATGGACAGAGAGAATAATTATAATCCATGTCTCAGTCCATATGATATCTAGAATGGAGGAATATATGATCACTTATCTAATGGACGCGTCATTGATTTGTTCAGAGTTCGGCATCAGCTTTTAAGAGCTACGATTGCTGGTCAGGTTATGAAGGCGTACTTGCAATAATAGTTATTAGACTTATCCAAGTGGGAGACTGTTGGATTAGTGTTTAAGTCCATAACTATAATTGGTATATTCTTGACCCGACCCGACATGGTCCATTTCGGTTGCATGGCATCATGCATTTGGATAGACTAAAATGAGAGAAATAACACTTAAGGTTTATTAATATATTATAAGTTCTAATATATTAATAAGATTATTTAATTAGTATTGATCAAGAATTAATCTAGAATTAATTAAGTGATCAAAAGAAGACTAATTAAATATATGGGTTGATTGTGTAAATCATCCATACTTATATAGTGGGCTAATGCTCCATGGATTATCAAGTTGGGCTAAAACCCATAGGATGCTCCATGGTGTATTTGAACCCATGGATCCAAGGAAATGGAAATCCATGACAATTAGGGTTTACCCTAATTGTGACTAACTATATAATGATCTTATTATTGAAGAAATCGGCCACGAGAGAAACAAGTGAGGGCAAACCGATTTTAGAAGTGTTCTACTTTCTCTCAAGTTATTCAAAGTGTTCATGATGTTGTGTAAACCATTTGAGATGTCACACTTGGGGCACTAGGCTCTTGAGCTCCATGGAATCAAGCACCAAACAAGAGGTATGTAATTCTACTCGAATTTATATTATGTGTACTTTATATTATGCTAGTTAGAACAATACCTTGGAAAATTGATATTTGCATGTATAATAGAGAAAACATAGATCCAAGGTATTTAGGGTTGCATGTACACCATAGGAGTGTTAGAATGCTCAAAACCCAACATGGCTTCGGTGATGACTAAGACAAACATAACAGGTGGTTTAGTGGTCCTTGTGAAATCTAACAATTCTGACCTGGTCACGATGAGTGCCTCGGTTCCTGATTTACGTAACTCTAATGGTACCAATTTCATGTTAACTCCTGCCTTTTTGAAAGTATAGGTGTTCGCGTACCCATCATGACTTACACGCCGGTCGTATTGCCACGGACGACCTAAGAGGATGTGGCATGCGTCCATGGGGATAACCTCACACCAAACTTCGTCAGAATAACGGGACCCAATGCTAAAGTGTACCATGCATCTGTGCCTAACTTTCACCACATTTTTTTAACCATGTTAACTGGTATGGCTCGGGGTGATATTCCAGCTTCAGACCCAAATTTTCAACCATTACCTCTGCCACCATGTTCTCACAACTTCCTCCATCAATTATGACGGTACACACTTTACCTTTTACGGTGCACCGGGTGCGAAAGATATTATTTTGGAGCCACCGATTATCATCGGTGGGAAGGCTAGGGTTCGTGCTAAGAACACGTTGGGCGATGAGGGCTTCTCCTTTGTCAGGATAAATAATTTTGGTGCCCTCATCTTCTTGTATTTCACCATCAGAGTCGTATTTTGGTGGAGTGTCCTCTGTGAGAGTTATGAGTTGGGTGTTAGGGCAGTCGCGAGCAAAGTGCCCTAATCCTCCACATTTAAAACAACTAGGTGGGTTCCGGGCTGGAGTGACGGGTGGATTACTCGAGCCTTCAGATCGAATCGGGTTGAACCAGTTCATTGTGGCTCCGACCGGTGTGCCTTTATGAGTTTCAGTTTTCTGGAATATGGGTCGAGTCACAATGTTTTTGGCCTTGGTTTTCATCTGCTTTTCGACTTTAAGTGCTAGTTGACACACATCATTGAAGGACCAATAAGGTTGTGGATGGACGACATCTGCGATTTCGGGCTTTAAGGCCCCAAAAAATCGAGCTATAATTTGTTCCTCCTCTTCTTCTACATCTTATACGCAATCTGTCGAACTCACTTACGATCTCTTCCACTGTTGATGATTTTTGTGCTACGCTGTGATAGTCTAAGAACGCCTCTTGGCGGAAATTAGGTGGCAAAAACCTTTCCAGCAAAAGTTTCTTCATCTTTCTCCATGTTGTTACCTTCGATCTTCCTTCCTGACTTCGCTTTCTCTTCACAGTTTCCCACCACATCGAAGCATATTTACGGAGTTTTAGGGCTACGACTTTTACCTTATACTCGTCTGATATGTCCCGCAAATCAAATACATGTTCTACTGTTTGAAGCCAGTCAAGGAACACATCAAGATCTTCTTTCCTATCGAACTCTGGCACTTCAATTTTGATTCCCAAGTGTCAGTGTGGGTCTGTCTTCCGCTCTTTCTGTTCAAACAGGTTCCCACCTTGCGCGAATGGATTGTCTGCATAATCCCCATCATTCCAGATGCGAGGATCAGTGTTCGTTCCCTCCTCTGAGTGTTGTTCATGTTGCATCTCCAGGTCCCTGACCCGTTGCTGTAATATTGCTATCTCTTCAATGTCTCGTGGATCACGTTGGGGTTCCTCGTTGCCTCTGCCGGTGAATCGACGGAGGGTTCCCATACCTTCGTTCTCCATGGTCTCCCATTGTCGAATCTTCCTTGAGCTCTGATACCAACTGATGTCGAACCTGCTTAGGAATTAGCTGGAACAGAACTAAAGATACACAAATTTGGAATCTCGTATTCACGTCAATTTTTCATCCAAAAAAAAGCCCCCCAACAAATAAAAACTAGAACTATTAATAACTAATCTAAAGCCAATAAAGTAGGAACTAATTGTGAGATGATAAACATCAGACCCACAAGATAACTACTAGAACAAAAGATAACTCTGAGATTCCAATGTAAACTACTCATCCTAGACCAGCCCATCAATGCCCAAGTCAACTGGCCCAACTGCATCAAAAATTCTTAAGAATAGCATTCTCAGATATACAATTCTTGAACAAATACACTTAATCTTCTTCATTGGTCCAAGTAATCGACTTGTTTACACTTAATCTTCTTCAATGTAACTTGTTATTAAACTCAATTCCAAGTCTTTCTCTTGTATGATCAATCATTGATTCCTTCTTCAAGCCATTCTGAAAGAATAATTGATCACCAAATGAAAAAGAAAAAACTAAAGTCCTTTGTACAAATCAAGAGACTTGTGAATTGCACCAAAACATATAACCAATAATTGTAGAAAATGCACAAATCACAGACGAAATATTGAGATTTCATTCCGACAGAATTGGAATTCGAGATTCCATTTCGACATAACTGAAATTCAATATTCAATTCTAGCAGAATTACCCTCACCATTATTATATATGAATGCAAAATAGAAATTTAGAATGTTAATTAAAACAAAAAAAAGGGAATGTATGATGCAAGAAAGTATTGGATGATGTCATATAGCACCAATTTGCATAAGGATATGTACATACACAATAATTTTCTTGATATAGTCAATTAATTATTTAATTTCGCTGATAATAGATAATGTGCCAAATCATAGAAGAATATACAACCAATTAATTTTGCTTATCACGATTCATCAATTCCGGTTGTTTGCATCATTCAATTTCAAATAAACAATAAAAGTTTATATTTCAACCTATCAAAGTATATAATAAGATAATACATAAAAGTTGGAAACAAAATTGAATTCGAGCAAAACACAATTTAAAGCAAGTCAATGAGGGGTAAAAAGATAAAAACGACATCAATTTAAAAAACTAACCTACATTATTTGAATTTTTCATTAAAAAAACATTTACCTTTATTTGATAAAGTATATTATAAATTTTGATAAAGCATTAAAAAAAGGAATTGATATGAAAATATCATTGCAGATTTGATAAACTTAACGAAAGTATGTATGTGCCGTCAGCCATAATTAAGATTTATTTGTTTATCTTCCGTATTAACTAAAGGGCCAATACAATTGAATGACAGAACAAATACACAAAATCGATAGTTGTCAAAAAAAAAAAAAAAAAAAAAAAAAAAAAAAAAAAAAAAAACACTCATGTATCGATAATTTTCATAAGAGTCATGTATCCAGCGTCGGCAATAGCCTGTGTGGACTATTGAGTGTCAATTTAGGTTGATTTAAAAAAAAATAGATAAAAAAAAAGAAGAAAGAATGATGAAGAAGGAGAACTCACTGAAAGTCTGAAACACTGCATTAAAATTATCATTAATTGGTACTCGACAATCTCCCAACCTTCCTTTTAACAACGAAACTGTATTTCTTATTTCCAAAATGGAATTCGAATCTTCCTCTTCCCTATCCCTCAAATCGGCGATATTGGGCTATGAGAAATAGAAACAAGTGGAGATGACGGGGGTTGTTAATACTCTATTGATGATTCATTCACTTGATAGAGACGATACAGAGAATTGACAATTGATGGAAGCGGTGGTGTAGTTAATAACGTAGAAGATGTTTGCCATAAATAAATATTCAAAATTACTATAATGTTAGTTTCCTAATTTATAGAGATTTAGTTAATGATAATAATTAATTTGATTTAGCATTTTATTATAATATCCTTTTATATTTATTTGAAATGATTGGCTCATATTAATTTTTATATCCACACAAGAAATAGTTAGAATATATATATATATATATATATATATATATATATATATATATATATATATATATATGTATATATATATAAAAGTTCATATGAGAACACATTTTAAAGTGAGAACATGAGGACCAACAGGAGTTCTTGATTATTTATAATTAAATTGTTAAAAAAATTGACTGAATTTTACAAGCTAGAGATTAATTTTGAAAAGATACATTATATTTAATACGTGATTCAATTAAGTTCTCCTAAAAATATGATAAATTAAATATTCCATAATATCTTTAATAACAAATCATAGGAAATCCGTTTATGAATTGTTCAACCATTTAATCGTGTACGTTATTAACCATTCAATCTTGTTCCATAATCTAAAGACTATAGTATTATTCAAATCCAATGCGTCCATCATCTTCTAGGTTTTTTCTATGTTCAACATCTAATCCATAAGTATGGATTCATTATTCTCAAACGAGTTTGATTTTTACCACCATTCGAACGAAGATCATAACTATTCAACTTATGAGGAAAACACTTTAGTTGAGTAGAAATTTTTTATACTGACAATGTCGACATATCAGAAAATCACGATGAGGAAGACTCCAAATCTACTGATAATACTCATGATATCAATCTCCTGGTAGGTTAAAACTTTTACTTATTGTGTATAATGATTATTATTTCAATGAATGAAACTGCTATTCACGTATGATTAATTATAAATTATTTTTGTATATTTAGTATTAATATGTTGAATGAATCAAATTCCTACTCACACGTGAAAACATCACATTTTATGTAATCCTATGTTTATTATTCATGTATACATAATCTACTACACTATTTAGTCACATTAACTAATAAACCAACATTCATAGAGGTTAGTGTATATTCATATAACGTGTTCGGCACAGAGCGTTTGGGAGCGTTTGAGAGCTTCTAGCTTCTAGCGTTTGACAAAAAGCTTCGTTTTATTGTATATATTTAACAGTCATTGAAACATTCCAATATTTAATGTATGTTTACAACATTCCTTCTTAAAATTTTCAGATATTGAATCCTCTAAAGCTACAAGAGATGGATGTATTGATATGCATGTGGTAATTGTTGGTAAAAGTTATTGGATACCAACTGTCCCGAATGAGATTAAGCCAATAGTCGATGAACTTTACCCATCATATGGTGCAATTGAAGACATGTACTATAAATACACAAGTGCAGCAGGTTTTGATGTTAGAAAGGCTACAAAAAAAACATGTAATTTTTAGGCTCAAATATTTTGTATGTAACATGCAAGGTTTACGAAATACATCTACCGTTGTTGATACTTTGGATCCAAAAAGTAGTAAGATTAAAAGAAGAGGTGACACGATTTATCTTTTTTCCTTTGTTTATTTGCCTTTTAGTCTTCCAGACAATTTTTTTCCAATATTTCTTATTTATCTCCTTTTTATATTTAATCTCGAATGTTTATTCAATTTGTTTATTCGCCGTATAATAATTTTAAATCTTGAATCCATAGTTTTATTAAGTGTACAAGCATGCACTTTTTAATCACATTATATTATGTGTTTATCATACCACTGTTCAACAAGGTTTACTCTACTTCCAAAAGGTGTTTCTTAACTCATTCGTATGCTAAAAAAACATTTCGTTTTCAGACATTCTATACTGAATTTATAGCTCCCCACTCATCTTTTCGACACTAGCATACCGTCATATTTTAGTTTAACTCTCACTTAACATTCCAAGTCCTATGTGTTAAATGTAAACACATCACACCTTTTGACCAACATGTGTGAACCATTACACTAGTTTTACTTTATCACTTACACCCATTAATCTAAAAATAAATGTTATTAACAAACGAGTTCATGTCAACTTATCACACAATTTATGTGTAACGTCCCAAATTTCACGTCTGAAAATTTCTTTTAGATAATAGTTTTAACAGAAACCTTTGTAAGAAAATATTGTTAATTCCTAACATCTCATAAAACATTGTGTCATAACTGAAAACCAAACTCATAAAACCGTAATAATGTCATAGTACAATCCCAAGGAAAATCTCCTAATGCGGAACTGAGGCGTGTGTATGATGTGCAGCTACCGCGCCGACTCCTTCCCCTTCGCTGAAGAGGTACCTGAAACAATACTGAAAACTGTAAGCACAAAGCTTAGTGAGTTCCCCCATAATACCACATACCATACACATATAATGAACAGCTAGGAGATACGGGCCTCACCCACACTCATGGAGATACGGGCCTCGCCCACACTCCGCTAGCTGGGAGATACGGGCCTCGCCCACACTCCACTATCTCTGAGATACGGGCCTCGCCCACACTCAGCTACTAAGCCATAACATACAAGTATCACACAGACAACGAGTATAAACAATTCTATCATACAAGCATATATCATAATCAAACTCAACTATGAGATACGGGCTCTGCCCACACTCCAATACTGACGTATCATCTATACGGGCCGGCCTTGGTGCCTTAGACCCGTTCCTACTGGAAGGAAACTCACCTCATAAGACTGACTGATGGAAAGCTGCTCGGCAACTGTCTGGCTATTCTGGTAACTCCCCGGCTACATTTCCATAAAACACTCAATCAGACACCACTAACTAATCTTTGGGCAAAATGACTATTTTACCCCTGGACAAAGTCAAGGTCAAAGTCCTTTTCTAGCTGTCCTGACTCGCCGAGTTGGGCCGCCAACTCGTCGAGTCCCTATCCTTTCCTTTATCCTGATCCGCGTCCCTACTCGTCGAGTTTAGCAATGACTCGATGAGTTCTCCTTTTACATGAACACTAAATGGTCCTTCAACCGGCTCGCCGAGCCGTATGAACGACTCGTCGAGTTCGCCTTCATCAGATGAACTGCTAGGCAGCGACTCGCCGGGTTGTTGAACAACTCGTCGAGCTCGCCGTCATCCTAAGAAGGTCCAGTCCCGACTCGCCGAGTTGTATGAACAACTCGTCAAGTTCTTTGAAGATTGCCTTGGACTCGCCAAGTCGGCTCATGCACTCGCCGAGTCCTATGAACTCCAGGACTATGGTTTATTCCAATACGTTTGGGTCACTCGCCCGGATCCTCTAAAACCTTTCTAACACTCAACTGGGTCTCTTTGAACCATAACAGAAAAGGGGAGTCTAACCTCGGACTCGCCGAGTCTCAAGAACGACTCGCCGAGTCGATACTATCCAAGTCTTATTTCTTCGATTTCTGGTGTACAACTCATGACCAAAAGATAGATCTAGGCTCCTACAACCGTTCTAGCACGTAAAGTTACAAACTTTACGTGCATGCATGGGACTTTGAGCCCAAAAGGTCCTAAAACAAGCTCTTGGGTTGCATGGAGTCTTTCTTGGGTGTAAAAGCACCCACTTTCTGCCTTGTGACCCCTCTAAAGACCTAGATCCGAAGCCTTGTCCCCAACCATGCTTGCATTCATGGTTGGCTACCTAAAATGGCTTATAAAAGCCCTAAATCTTCACAAAATGGGATCTAGTAAATGAACAAGCAAGTTAGCAACTTTATACTTTCTGAAGACTGAAAATGAAGCACAAACTCGAACCCCTCCGGTCTCCTCTTGTTTCCTCAAGATCTTCTCCTTCCTTCTTATGACTACCAACACCAAAATCCACCAAAATGACTTAGATTGCTTCAACAACGGCTAGGGTTTCAAAGGGAGCTTTTCTGGGAGCATAGGGGACGTTGTGGCCGTAATAAAGTCGTTTAAATAGGGTGCAAACCCTTATATTAGGGTTTTTGTCCGGACAGTACCTACTCGCTGAGTCCGGTCGTCGACTCGCCGAGTAGCTCATTAAACTCCTGCGTCCAAGATGCTCCTACTTGGCGAGTTGGACCTCAACTCGCCGAGTCCCAGATCAAAATGCAAGATTACTTAGATAAAAATACATACCAGGAATCGGGTGCTACATTATGTTTCAACACAACAATCATTTTACTTGCATTCTTTCATTATAATTTCATCATTCTATTAATTTCCATTAACTAACTTCACCTTAATTTAATAGTTAGATCTTTATTATGACTAATATCATCCACTTTTCCATTACCACATGTGCATCAAAAATCTCACACTATTTACATTCCAATATGAATGGACAATTCATTTTTTATTTCCATTGCGTTTATAAATACATTCTACATCAGCCTAATCCCATTACATTTCTAGATTAAAGAATCGCTCATTTATCAATTGCATTTTCCATTTGCATAAAAGATATTCCGCAAGCACAATCTTCACGTACATGTAATAAGTAACATTTTACATACATTACTACTATAATAACTTATGCCATTAAATAATATTCAAACACATTCATCATTCCATAACTAAAATAAGTTTAACAAAATAAATTCCAAGTTTTCAACTCTTTGTTACATGCCTCATTTCCAAGTATCAGTTTTTCCTCAACATTCCTTTCCAACCGTTTCCTTTTCATTTTGTTATCTTTATTCTCAATCTTAAGCTTTTTATTAATCTCAACTAAGTCATCATCACTTATGTCATCCTTTTCTTCATTCTTCCTGTTTTCCAACTCTCTACTACATGTTTCTTTACCATTCCCTTTATACTCCACATTCACCTTTCCAGGTGCAGTTTCTCCCATCACCTTTTTACTTTTTCCCCAACATGTTGTCACCAATTACTCGAACACTTGATGATCCTGAAAATTTTTAACCATCAGCCACCACACATAGTATAACTATTATCCTTTTTTATAAAAATTCACCTTTCATTTTATCGCTTAAACTAAAGTACACATAATAACAACTCGTTATAGATTATAGTAAAACATAATATCATACAACTCACTCACAAGAATTCTTTTGTTTTATCAACACATATATTTACTTTCTACATTAACATAAATTCCACCTCATAACACATCATAATGGAATTTTCCAATACACAAAAAACCATAATTACTACATAATAATTCTCAATGCCACCTTCAATTTAGAATCATCTTCATTCATATATGCACTAACAATATATATATATATATATATATATATATATATATACCTTTTATACTTCTGCATTCCAATTAATATTCACTTTAGAATAAACATATTCATATGCAAAATCTATATATTCTATTTAAAAATCTTCATTCTAATTAGCTTTATTGACATCTAACAAGGTCCTCCTTTGTAATTCAATTACTTCAAAACACTTCATTAAAGATACCATTTTTCCTATCAGAATAGCTTTCATACGTTAATTATTCAACCCTATATATATATATATATATATATATATATATATATATATATATATATATATATGGTTGAATAATTAACGTATGAAAGCTATTCTGATAGGAAAAATGGTATAAAAGGTATATATATATATATATATATATATATATATATATAAGGAATGATGAAGATCTCAACCTGGAAGGGCATGATACGCTTCGGAAGCATGGAAAAGCTGAATCCAAGGTACATTGGGCCTTCCGAGATTCTCGCTAGAATCGGCCCAATAGCTTACAAATCCGACTACCTCAAGAACTTAGCAATGTACACCCTACCTTCCACGTATCCAACCTAAAGAAGTGTCTATCTAACGAGACTCTTGTTATTCCACTCGATGAAATCAAGATCCATGAGAGCCTCAACTTCGTGGAAGAACCAGTAGAAATCATGGATAGGGAAGTCAAGCAAACAAAACAAAGTCGTTTCCCAATAGTGAAGGTTCGCTGGAATGCAAAGCAGGGACCTGAATTCACTTGGGAGCGGGAGGATCAAATGAAACATAAGTATCCGCATCTTTTCCCTTAGCCTATATGTATCTCTTAGACTTAATTTTGGGACGAAATTCCCTTTAATAGGGGGATGATGTGACAACCCGTTATTTTCATTATTGTAAAAATCGAGCTAAAGTCAAACTTCTTATATTGATCTATTTTATTTAAGTAGATTTAAATTCTAGATTGGGTTAAAACCTTTAAATTAGAAGTGTTGCTTGAATTAGGAGTGAATTTCATGAAACCGAGAACCTTGTCTGAACCTTGTTCGAACCGAAAACCCCTTCGCAGCCGCAAACGAGGTTCGCAACCGTAAACCTCAGTCTTATCCCTTCGTTGTGGAAACCAATGAAGGTGTCCCATCAATTTTGACCCTATATAGGGGCTAAGCTGTTAACTCCTCCTCACTTCTTCTTGTTCTAGCCAAAACTCACCCCCTTCTCTCTTAAGAACACCAACCGAAAACCCCTTTTCTCTCTCAACTATCATTCTTAAATCCTTTGAATCTTCTTAGGATATTGCTTAGGATCTTCAAGTGTTCTTCATTCATCAAGATCCTTGGGTTGTAAACCCTTGAATCTCCTTCATTTCTTCAAGAACATCTAGCCGCAAACTTAAGAGCACCAAGATCTTCTTGGGCCGTAAACACCCAGGCTGGCCGTAAACACCTTGCAACCTTCCATTTTGCTTCTAACACTCTTATTTGTAAGTTAAACTTACAAATTATTCCAATTCCTTATCATTCTTATGATTCTATTCACTAATTTTATACATATATTACGTGAAATGCATTTTAGGACTTGTTTTGTCTCGGGATCTAACTTGTGGAAACAATCATCCTATATCGAACATTCAAAAGAATCACTCAAACAAGGTGAGTTCATACCCCTATAATTTACCTTTTTAAATTCTTTTAGGGGGAATACAAGTAGAACACAATTTATATTGTGTTAACATTTACATGTGAAAACAAACAAACAAAGGATTTCTTATGCTTTTATAAGTTGTTAAAATCATTTCAAAAACTCTTTTAAACTATTTTAGATTGCTGTTTATTATCAAAATCGTATTCATTTATATATTTATGTATAAGTATGCTTTAACAGACTTAGGACTATTGCTAAATACCTTGACCCCTGTTCCTTGTTTGGTTGTGGGCTTAGGGTAGGATCACTAGTCCGACCGTCGGCTAAATAATAGTTATACTTGCTAAATATATACATGAATATTAAACCCTATTTTCAAAGTACATACTTAACTCAATTGCATATGTTGGGAAAATGAGTATTTTCTTCAAATCATTTACAATACAGACAAACCTACTAGTAAACTATAATAGGTATAGTTTAGGGAATCAGTTCATACTATTTTCTAGATCAGAGAAACATTACATGAAACAATTTACAAACATGTTAAGATACAACAGTTTTCATAACAAAACAGAAACAAACTTAAAATTTATAACGAATATAGTTAAGGGACAAACGAAACTATTTTCACAAGGTTAAGTTATAAACAAAAAGGATTCTTAGTTATTACTCGTAATATGTTGAAACAATTTGTGAGTCATTCTTTTTGTGTACTTATCTAAGTATGGTCAAAAGTCCTGAGCTTATAACCAGAGTCTCTTGTAGGGAGAGGGGTGACAATTGTGTATAGATCTATGATTGGGACTGACAATACCACATCCCGACTGTTAGCTACAGTCAGGTCGGCAGACCTAGGATGACAAATGTTGTTACCAGTTTTGACGCCTGAAAAACGTCGTTATCAGGCAGACAGTGTTAGTATGGTTATAAGAACTCACAGGGAGAAAATCCCGACCTATTTACGAGTAATATATATAACTTCAATTGATTAGTAATCTTACAGTCAGTTTACAAAACAAACTTACTTCAGTGGTGTTATTTTAACCATACTACTGCAAGTTATTATTTTCCATTATCTGCACATAGAAAGGTTCATACATGAACAAACATACTATTTTTCTAGTAAAGATAGTTTACTTTTATGGAAAACATACATTATACAATTACAGAGAACAAACATACATTTACACTATTACAGAGAACAGAACATACAAACATTTGGGTCTTAGGGTTGAAGACTACTTTTCATTTATTATAGAAAATATAGGATTTTTTTGGAGAACATAAATTAACACTTTCATAGATCAAGTACAAACATTAAATACTAAATACTTATGAACTCACCAACTTAAATGTTGATACTCTCTTTCAAAATAACTTGTATTCTCAGGGAATCAGTAGACAGGTATGCTAGTACAGGTTTCGAGAAGACGGAGCATGTTCAAGACTCGTCTTTTATTTTGCTATACGTTTAGTGTCATACAACTATACAATGAATACACATGTATTAACTATATTATTAATGCAATGGATGTTGTTGCTTGTTTTACTATTTTACATTTTTTGTGATACTGAGCATGATGTCATCCGCCCTCGGACGTTTCCGCCGTTCTGGTTTGGGGGTGTGATAGTAGATTTTCCACAATATAAAAGTCATTATAATTGACCTTGCACCAACATGTTAATGGAATTCAAGAGTTCATCCATCACTATGAATATGATTTATGTTTCGGCTGCAACAATGCTCTAATACCCACCATTACCAGATTTACCATACCTCACCGTCTGAGAGATCGATAAATAGCAATGGTAACAAAAAAATAGAATAACTTGCAAGGAAAAATTCACAACTTGGCAAACTCAGTTTTTTGAACAAAGCCAACCCACATTTCTTCCTGAATTGCATCCTACCCTTCATACCGAATAAAAACCCACGGGTAAGTCAAAAATCAAAAATATGGAAAACACAAAATAAATAAAATCGGAAGGTATGAACTACCTGAAAAATTAACCACAACATCCCCTGAGGAAACAGAAAAGGAGGTGGAAATCGAGAGGAAACAAAAGAGGAGGTGGGCAACGAAAGTGATAATAACCACTATAAGAATCACCGACAGTACCAAAGGAGACCTACTCTCCAGCCATTTAACCAATGAATTTAGATCCAAGTCTCCATTACATGAAGATTAACAACAGGGGAGTTAAATCACCATGGCACAATAACTATTCACAACAATTTATGGTCCTGCAAAATAGAAATAAATCATCAAGCCATAGGACAATAAAATCTGGAGTTTTTGTTTAGATATCAGATATCGAAAGTTAAAAATAAATATATAAAAATTATGGAATCTTATGAAATTACAGAAAAAGTTTAATACATTTCAATATCCACAAGCTTTTTTGTCCTATTTAGATACATTTCAACAACATATGCTTGTCTTTCTACATAATATTACTATTTGTTCTATTTAAAAAATATAATTACAAAGATATATAACTCGAAATATACCTATTGTGAGTTGTTGTTGTTAATATTGTCTGAACCTGGATGACATAAAATAAACCAAAATCAAGAACCATAATAAACACAAATTATTAAACAAAAAGTACATGTTTAATGGTTACTTCTCGTTTCTACAACAGAAAGAGTGAGAGAGGAGATCCGGTTCCATATCTATCCATAGAGTGTGTATGTGAGAGACAAAGAGAAACCATGGTCAGATGTGAAATAATTAACCCAAAACTGCCATTTATATGAACTTGTATGTTTGAAAAGCAAGTCTGAATGAAAAAGCATACTTGATTACATACAAACCTTGGATTGAGGCAGACCTCAAAGATGGTGGCTGTTAAGAGTGACACTTTAGGGTTAGATGGATCGGTTAGTGGCAGCAACAGAGGTGGGTTGTGATGTCGATGAGTGACGATAGAGGCGGCATCGGCTGGTAGAAACCACCTGCAATCCATCAGGAAGAAAAAAAAACTTTAAAACCGACCAATAAAACCAAAAAAATATTAAAAATCACTAAAATTAACCTGAAATTTAACAAATGCTTGTAAATATGTAGTGTTTGCTCTTGTTTCTGCAAGAGAGAGAGAGAGAGAGAGAGAGAGTGTGTGTGTGTGTGTGTGTGTGTGTGTGTGTGTGCTAGATGAAGACATGTGAGGCAGGTGACTATGGGTAAATTGAGCAGGAGAGGCAGTGGCGGTTGTCGTTTAGGGTTTCCAGGCGAGGCTAGGGATAGGGTTTTTGGTGGTGAAGTGGTGGTATGATTGTAGAGCCATGGTGGTCCGGTGGTTCGTTGGTGACTGGCGGTTGTGCCAATCTTGGTATTTCAAGCGTTTTTCAAGAGCTAGAGAGTGGGTTACAGAGAGAGGGTTTATGTCTGAGAATGGGGAGAGATTCAAATTTTGAAATTGGGTTTATGTGTGACAATTAGAGAGCGTGTTTGAAATTGATATTAAGATAGGTACAACCTGTCATTGACGGGAGAGGGCAAACATGTTGTATTTAATTGTATACCATGCTTTATAAGTTGTAAATAAGACTAAAAGATATATGTTTTATAATATAGTATAGATTTTATAAAATACTTGATTTTGATTGGTTTAAATCTATTGACATGGATTACTATCCTAACCATTCAAATGAAATCCAAAGGCCAAAAATTCATCTCCTTGTTTTTAAGACTTTGGTCTTAAAATATGTATTATCTATGTATTATAAAGTAGTATATATATATATATATATATATATATATATATATATATATATATATATATATATATATATATATATATAGACACACACACAAAATGAAGTTCAACAGCAAACTCAATTTTAAGGAGAGAACCAACGAACCAAGAATGGATTATTTTTTGATGAATTTCTTTCTTTCCTCACAATTAAAGGAAAGAACCAACAAATTAATTACTAAATCATTGTTTGATTATAAATATTGAAAACTTATTGATTTGAAGTAAAAAATTTTTAAAAAAAACTTATGCATTTAATTGATGCATTGCTGTTTTTTTCCCTATTTGTTTCAGAGAAACCTTCAAAATCAGGTCCATTACACGATTAATCAAATATGTTCTTCTAACCTATTAAAAACTTCATTTTTGTTTGGTTTATGTAAATTGTAGAATTTTCCTCTTGATGACTGTAATTGTAATTGCGTCTAATGTTCATGTACATTCTGTGGAGTGGTTTCCATTATTAATAGCTATTTGAGCGATTGCAAACGTATATTTAAGTGAAGAACGAACTTGAAGACGGATTTACATGGAGTACAAACATCTAATGCATTTCATTAATTTACAAGAACACCCATATCAAAATTGAGAAACATTTAAACAAAACTCTTTATATCTATATTTGTTGTTGGTGGTTTTCTAATTCCTCCAATTTTTCTGTGTAACATCCATGAAATTTCAGTAAAATTTAATCTTTTCAAAACGACCCTTTATTAAAGAGGTGTTTACAAAAACCGTTGTTTCCAAAACATTTAATTAAAACCGGGTCATTTACACATAGTTTTGAAAAGGTTGACATCATCAGAGTATCCTAGAAACTATAAGTTCCAAAAAAAACACGAGGATATGTACGGTCACACCTTCCACTTGTCACGATCCACTGAAGTACCTGAAACCATAAACCAAACTGTAGGCACGAAGCTTACTGGGTTCCCCTAAAGTACCAACACACAAACAATAGCACATATACAAATAACAACATGCATATAGAGCCTTGAGCATGACTGGACCGCCTCACTGGGCCTTCAGCCTATCTGGACCACTCTCAGAACCTTTAGCATGTCTGGACCGCCTCACCAGGCCTACAGCATGTCTGGACCGTTCTCAGAACCTTCAGCATATCTGGTCCGCCTCACTGGGCCTTCAGCCTGTCTGGACCGTTCTCCGGGCCTTCGGCATGACTGGTACACCCCGATGGGCCTTCAGTCTATCCGAGCCGCCCTGGGTCTGTTGGCCTTCATCTCAAAGTAGGTCCGACTCAACCCAACCACACACACAAGCCATGTCGACATATACATAACATATAAGCATACATATAATGTACCGACATAAACATTACCGGGTTTGTTGATTGACAGCACAAAGCAGTTCAGTCTCAACCCAACCATACTACATCAACACATGCTACTGGAGAACATATACCCAGAGCATATAACATCCAGAGGGCCGACATTGGTGCCTTCGACTCTGTTAGTACAGTGAGGAAAACTCACCTCGTGCTGCCAAAACACACAAACGATCGTTGACTGCTGACTGCCAGATCCCGAACCACCAACATCAATACAACACCCCATCAATAGGTGATTCCATGAATAATCTCTGACTGCAGATCCGTTATCACACATGTGCTAACAGATTCCAAAATGACAATCCATCAACATCTAGCCACTGACCCATACTATGAGTCTAATTCAGGGTAAAAAACCTTTTTACCCTTCCTCAAGCTTGGCCCAAAGCCAAGGCCCAAACTAGATGACAAAAGGCTCAACATCAAAATATCCAGATAGGCGATTAGGGCCCAAGTATCAAGGCCCAACAGATGGCCCAATACCCAAAGCCCAAAGTCTGAAGCCTAACAGAAGGCGTATGCGGGGCGTACCCCTTCGGTACGTTGGGCGTACCTCGCCTCGCATTGACCAATTACGGGGTGGTTGACTCCGAACGCGGGGCGCAGCCTTACGCGGGTCGTACCCTCGCAGGTCTTAAAACTCTAAGCTCAAACTTCAGATCCACTACTCAAATGTGCTCTAGAACCATAAAGTCTCAAACTTTAAGACTTTGGTCGACCAAAAAGGGCTTAATGCATGGTCTTAATCCATTAAGACCTCCTACAAGGAACAAGGGAACAAACTAGCTCAAGGGACCTCATTTTTTATGCCTTAGGACCCATCCTAGGGTCTGAAAGGACAGCCCAACTCGACCAAAACAAGGCATGCACCAAATGACATTCTTGGGAAAAGAAAGATACTAAAAAACAACCCAAATAAGATCTAAACCATCTAAGCATAAAGGTAGAAGTTTTATACCTTTTGAATCTTCCCTAGAGAAAACCCTAGATCTACAAGATTGATTCCTTCCTTGACTCCTTTGATGCTTTTTCTTCTCATTCAACCACACCAACAACACACTCTAGGCTCCAAAACTCTCTCTTATGGACTAGGGTTTGCTAAGAATGGTTCAAAGACTTGGAGGCTAAAAGAGTGAAGCAAAAAGATCCATAATGGTGCTCAACATCAAAATATCCAGATAGGCCATTAGGACCCAAGTATCAAGGCCCAACAGATGGCCCAATACCCAAAGCCCAAAGTCCGAAGCCCAACAGAAGGTGTACGCAGGGCGTACCCCTTCGGTACGTTGGGCGTACCTCACCTCGCATTGACCGATTACGGGGTGGTTGACTCCAAACGTGGGGCATACGCAGCCTT
Organism: Lactuca virosa; assembly: GCF_052849685.1. Lineage (NCBI taxonomy): Eukaryota > Viridiplantae > Streptophyta > Magnoliopsida > Asterales > Asteraceae > Lactuca > Lactuca virosa. The sequence goes on along the minus strand of NC_136432.1, from coordinate 113,644,606 downwards.
ACGCGGGGCGTACCCTCGCATGTCTTAAAACTCCAATAAGTGCTTAATGGATCAAGCACCTAAGCTCAAACTTTAGATCCACTACTCAAATGTGCTCTAGAACCATAAAGTCTCAAAATTTAAGACTTTGGTCGACCAAAAAGGGATTAATGCATGGTCTTAATCCATTAAGACCTCCTACAAGGAACAAGGGACCAAACTAGCTCAAGGGACCTCATTTTTATGCCTTAGGACCCATCCTAGGTCTGAAAGGACAACCCAACTCGACCAAAATAAGGCATGCACCATATAACATTCTTGGGACAAGAAAGATACCAAAAAGAAACCCAAATAAGATCTAAACCATCTAAGCATAAAGGTAGAAGCTTTATACATTTTGAAGCTTTCCTAGAAGATGAAAACCCCAGATCTATAAGCTTGATTCCTTCCTTAACTCCTTTGGTGCTCTTTCTTCTCATTCAACCACACCAACAACACACTTTAGGCTCCAAAACTCTCTCTTATGGACTAGGGTTTGCTAAGAACGGTTCAAAGACTTGGAGGCTGAAAGAGTGAAGCAAAAAGATCCATAATGGTGCTTAAATACCCTCCAAACCCTAAAATTTAGGGTTTTTCCCGGACATTAGTACGCCCAACGTACATATGTGTACGCTTAGCGTACTCAAATGTATGCCCAACATACTTCTTAAACTTCCATAGTTACCATTCTGCCACTAGGGCTTCCCATGATCACTTCATTCCATTCCAAGGACCAAAAGTGACATACTTCAAAACCCACGGGATGGATTTGAAAATGCATGAAAACCGGAGTGTTACAACTCTCCCCACTTAAATTCGATTTCGTCCTAGAAATCATCGTTTACCATCCCTGGCATGCCCGACATCCTGAGGAACACCTCCCTACACTTGAACGAAACATGACCTTCCCAAGGAGACCAAACTCAACAGAAAATTCCACCCCGAAGATAATAAACCCATAATTCCTCGCAGCATCCAACCCTACTTCAGCTGAAAATCTGCAATCTGGAAACATGAATTTGATATGACTCCCTGACAGACCGTCCATACTAACCATCGCTAATTTCATTCCCTTTATTCCCTAAACTGACTACTCAACCCTGGGAACCTGAGGTTCCTACCAGAGAATAGAAACACGGATCATGCGCTGCTGTCGACAACTCTTTACTAGACAAAAGAGGTTCGATAATCCTTCCAGAGAAAGCTAATTCTGATGGAAAAATTTTCGAGGATATGATGAACAATAGGAGACAAACCGGGAGATGAACCTTTTTGTGCCGACCGACAATGCTTCCTTTAACTCCCGAACCAATATGCACATCACTGCTAGCTCATTAACACAAGCACCCATGACTGGCCCGATAAGCCTCGGACTGGAATACCAACATATCGAATCCAATCAACCATCGGGTTGAAATTCCCATGGTTTGTTAGCCTACCGCCTCAACCCCACTGCTCCTCCTGAGCCTCCGTGCCTACGACTTACAGTCTGCCCGCACCGGGTATCTTGTCCTACTACGCAGAGCAGGACCGCCTCAACCCACCCAAACACAATATGTCGCCATAGACAATTGTGATCAAGTAGGCGCATAATACAGACAATCAACAACCATACATCTCCACGTCGCCTACTAACTTTTATAGCATACCGACCTACAAGCGACCACCCCCAATTCTTGACTGGAGACATTACCAGAAGCATGCAGAAATGATCCTCAAAATATACCGATCGCGATCTTTACCGAAATCCAGACCATAAGACGTACCAAACCCGAATACACCCACCCTTGACATACCATTACCAACCACTGCCCTGATGACCTAAGATGATTAGACCCAAGAATTTCCGCATTTCATCAAATCCCTAACAACAACTTGCGAACAAACAGACATACGGAGCAAGCATTCCGCATATTCATTCTGATACCTGACTGATACTCCCAACAACCCTTGACCGCTCCCTATCCAAACCAATTGATGTATGGGTCTTTCGATCCCCATCAATGCGTCAATACTGAGAGTATCACAAATAGATTAAATGAATAATCGTGACCATAAGGCCCACAACCCATGACTTGAATGCTCCTGATCTCATACCAACCTTGTCGGTATTACATTGCTTGCCCAACATTTTGGGCCTAAAGATACTCACCTCCTTTCACTGCCTTGAGGGAACCTAATCACCGTCCCACACAACACTGAACGTGCACCACCATACTGCAACCCTACCATGTACGATTCACTTATAGAACAAGCTGCTACCCAATCAAAACCTTACGAACCCATGGTCACACACAACCCGAGGATAGGATGATGGTCGAACTCTTGACCCAATTCGAAGGCTATAACCCCTCAGAACCATGCATATTCTTAAGAAACCCAAACCTCCTCCAAAAGGAAAGATTTCCCGAGGTAAAGCAACATACCACCTCCACCAATAACAGAAGACATCCTCATCACCGATCGAAACAAGATCCCATGCTTGATTGAGACTGCATGGATCCTACCAACACGAAACTAGCTCAAGAAGACTTCCAAGGCGATCTCGAAGGTTGCAAAACCCGAGTCTGCTATGAATAAGAAATTCCACTCTACCACTGAGGGAGAACTTACCCAAGGACCAAGGGAAACATAAACACACTGCACTGGAGGGTGGGTGACACATTCCTTGCTCTTAACTGCCGCCTCTTGAATCATTCAAAGAATTCCCGCTGAAAGACGAACTCAATAACCAATGGTCGAGGACACCCTGACACCTAAACCAGAGAATCACAAACCCACCTGGAGCTGAACATACCCGCTTCTGGAAAGGTTCACCGATCAACATCTGCCTAACAAATATGAAAGCAACAATTCAAGCAGCAACTAACAAAACCTTCAATGACTGACGCTCAACCTGAGAATTCCCAATTCTACCCCACTTAGAACACTAACCACCACCCACCGGTGGTGAAACCAGAACATAACTTAATTGACACAACCAGGTATCACCATACTTAACCATGGAATGAATAACGTACGCAGAATAATCCTCCATACAGATAAAATGAACCCCAAGAGAAACCTGAATTCCAGCTGAAGACCTTGGAATTTCCTTAATTATAACCACTTACAAGGCATAAGCAACTATTGATTTACGATCCAAACATACCTTCCTTGCTTGAAATCCAAATATAGTTCAACACCAGGCTTTCCCCTATCCCAAGAATGCGGGCTCTTACTTTCCTCACAATATACTCATGCCACATCAATCCACCTGCGCTCACTAGCGCTGAATTATTGCTGCCAAATACTGTGATCATATGAACCCGAGCTGGAGATACAACCTGACCCTGGGGTCACAAGCTTGCTCGCTCCTTCGAACCCGGAAAACTAAAAGGGTATAACCCTTGCCATAGATGATGAAATTCCAAGCCATCAATCAACCATTCTACTTCCAGCTGCAAAGCTCAACCGATCATAATCATCGCTCCCTTCCCGAGTCCTGTGACTCGCATTCCCAGCCTCGAGCAAAACCCCCGTAGCCTCAAACTAAAACTCACTAGGTATGCACCAACAACTCGAATCCATAACACCATTGGGCTCACAATACATACCAAGCCCATCCCCATGGCTGAGCAGCCATAACCAAAAGATTGACAGGAATAGAACCACTACCGCGAATCATGGTATCCAACCATGCTACCTTCCCCGACCAACCCTTAGAATCCCCGAGATATTCCTTGATTCGAGTACGGATCCTATGCTTTCAGTAGTACGGGCCCAATACTACCTTACACACTTATCCATACTTTCCTCAAGAATCATTTCTGGTCCTCTAAGACCTAGTCATAATATACTCCTGTAATCTGCCCAACAGCGAACCACCACACTAAAATACCCCCTAGGCCATCCTAGGATTCCACACTTCTCTGCCATTAGCTGCTGAAAAACTCCTCACAACGTCAGTTAGCTATTTCATGAATACAATCACATGCAACAAAGCTCAGATAATCCTTCGAGTAACAAACTCATCTCTACAACGATTGGACTCAGACAAAAGCTGCGCAGCAGGGTCAAATTCGCCACTATGAGATTATCCAACCCTTTTTACATGTGACTTGACATATTCACTTAATAACTAACTCACATCACTCATGAGTTCCACAAAGCACAAAGCAAGCAACATTCGTGCAGAGGAGCCGACTGGCACTAAAACACAATAAAATCAAACAAATCCTCATGCGAAATTCCCGATCTCCAACTCCCAATATCTCGGGTGCACCTCCGTCCTGCTTTTACTCTTCCAAGAGTGGCTAATCATTCCTCGTACTGACCCGGTGTACACTGCACCCACTCAGAGAAAGCTACTAACCATCATCCAACAACGCGACTAATCGGCGGACCCCACGCGAGTCACCATACCACTAATTACGACACGACCCTCCATTGGTGCCAGATGACTATCACATGAATACAATCACATACCCCACAGTTTAAACAATCTTAGATTAAAAGATTCAATTCCACCGCGGTTGGACTCAGACGAGAGCTGCGCAGCAGGACCAAACCTCTCAGCCTAAGATCCTTTAAACCAAGCAGCATGTGACTTAGCGTATCCGCTCAATAGCTAGTTCACACGCGAAAGAGTCACAGATCATCCAAACAAGAGAACTCTATAGGAACTAAGGCATCATATAATCAGGTAATTCTACCGTGCAATTCCTGAAGATCCCTAGCCTATTACTAGCATGTTGTTCTAACATATCATAACATAACATAAGCTAAAATAACTATGTGGTAATTTGGGGTCTACTTACTGGCTCCGGCTGATCGTACACATCACATCCTCTTTGATTATTTTGAAAAGCATTTGAAATTTTGTTTTGAAAACCCTTTTTCCTTAGTTTGAGACTAGATTCACACGAGTGTTCCTCCAATTCACACAAACAAGGCTCTGATACCAACTTGTAACATCCATGAAATTTCAGTAAAATTTAATCTTTTCAAAACGACCCTTTATTAAAGAGGTGTTTACAAAAATCATTGTTTCCAAAACATTTAATTAAAACCGGGATCATTTACACATAGTTTTCAAAAGGTTGACATCATCAGAGTATCCCAGAAACCATAAGTTCCAAAAAAACACGAGGATGTGTACGCTCACGCCTTTCACTTGCCACGGTCCACTGAAGTACCTGAAACCATAAACCAAACTGTAAGCATGAGGCTTAGTGAGTTCCCCCAAAGTACCAACACACAAACAATAGCACATATACAAATAACAGCATGCATATAGAGCCTTCCACATGACTGAACCGCCTCACCGGACCTTCAGCCTATCTGGACCACTCTTAGAACCAACAACATGTCTGGACCGCCTCACCAGGCCTTCAGCCTGTCTAGACCGTTCTCAGAACCTTCAGCATGTCTGGACTGCCTCACCGGGCCTTCAGCCTGTCTGGACCGTTCTCAGAACCTTCAACATGTCTGGTCCGCCTCACTGGGCCTTCAGCCTGTCTGGACCGTTCTCCGGGCCTTCGGCCTGTCTGGTACCCCCGATGGGCCTTCAGTCAATCCGAGCCGCCTTGGATATGTTGGCCTTCAGCACAAAGCAGGTCCGCCTCAACCCAACCACACACACAAGCCATGTTGACATATACATAACAGATAAGCATGCGTATAATGTACCGGTATAAACATTACCGGGTTTGTTGACTGGAAACACAAAGCAGTACAGTCTCAACCCAACCATACTACATAAACACATGTTATAACAGCCAGATCTTGATGGGTTTTGAGCATTCTAACACTTCCTAAGTGTACATGCAACCCTAATAACCTTGGATCTATGTTTGTCTAATTATCATGGAAAGTTGAATTCCAAGGTTATATTCCTATCTAGCATACATGGGGAACAAATTTTAACTTGCATGAAAGATAGAATAACTTACCTTGTTGTTGCTTATGATCCTTGAAACCTTGTGAGCCTAGCACCCCAAGTGTGATGCCTCAAATGCTTCACACAACACCAAATGCTTTTGGAATGACTTTAGAGAGAATACACACTTCTAAAATCGGCCTAGCCCTCTTGTTTCTTATGTGTAGCCTATTTTGGTGGAGAATAGGTTTCTTATATAGTGTTGACACATCTAGGGTTACACCATGTAAACCCTAATGTGTCATGACTCTTCATTTCCATGACCCATGGGTGTAACATCCATGGAGCATCCTATGGGTGGAACCCAACTTGATAATCCATGGAGCCTCTTAGCCCACTATATAAGATATGGAAGATTTACATAATCTACCCATATATTTAATTAGTTATCTTTTGATCACTTAATTAATTCTAAATTAATTCTTGATCAAACTAATTAAATAATATTATTAATATATTAGAACTTATAATATATTAATAAACCATAAGTGTTATTTCTCTCATTTTAGTTTATCCAATTGCATGGTGCCATGCAACCCAAATGGACCATGCCGGGTTGGGTCAAGTACATACCAGAAATAGTTATGGACTTAGACACCTTATCCAACAGTCTCCCACTTGGATAAGTCTAATAACTATAACTGCAATACTTCAGGAACCAATCGGCAATCGTAGCTCTTTCAAGGTCTCTCGGAACTGAGAAGATGATGATACGCCATTTAAGATAAGTGATCATATAATCCTCTGTTCTAGATATCAACCAGACAAATACATGGAACAATGTCTTACTTATTGTCCAACAGTTTGTTTCCCGATTTCCGATTTGTTTGACAAAGAACTTAATTGAACACATCAACTTAGTTCTGACCGGGCCCGGTACATAGGTCAAAACAAAATCATCGAGGGGCCCAGATATCAGCTTCTAATCCAAGAAGGAACAGATAAACTTCGACTAATATGTTTGTTCTACCACTCATTGAATTATACATAAAAGCACGTTTTATAACATCGAGTTACCAATGCGTTAACATACAATCAATGCATAACCAACTCATAAGTAACAAATCATATCTCTAGGTTTGAAGACTTATATGATATTACCGTCTCACGATCACTCGAGATAAATTCCATGAAGTGATTCCAGTGAGCGTGGGTTGAGTCCAATGCTCAGAACTTATGAGCACTCATGAGTGTTGTAGCCATGTCCAACAACTTAGACCTCTACAACCAATCATGACAGTCTTGATTCATACCTACTTCCGACATATGACCGACTGTGGAGGTTCGAATAATATGATATACCAAACATAATTATTCTGGAAGTCAAAACATGCAAAAGAAATATAGTAAACGATCGACAAGAGATAGCAACACTTTACTCATAAATAAAACACCTTTTATTCATCATCTAATGTCAATTACACTTTACAAATTTCAAGGTTATCTAACTACTAAATCTAATATCATCCTTCAGCCCTATGCTCCGAGCATGCTGGAGATGCTTAACCCGAGTCAGTCCCTTCGTGAGGGGATCTGCTGGATTCTCATCCGATGATACCCTCTTTGCCACGAGGAGTCCTTCTTCTATTCGATGTCTGATGAAATGGTAATTTCTGTCGATGTGTCTGGATCTCCCGTGATCCCTTGGTTCCTTGGCTAAGGCAACTGCACTTTCACTATCACAGAAAATTTCCATTGGCTCTTTAATAGCTGGTACAATTCCAAGGTCTCCAATGAAGTTCTTCAGCCATATCGCCTCCTTTACTGCCTCGCTAGCTGCTATATACTCTGATTCGCAAGTTGAATCAGCCACTGTCTCTTGCTTGGAAGTCATCCAAGAAATTGCTCCTCCGTTTAAGGTAAAGACCCAGCCTGACTGACAGCGGAAATTATCCCTATCAGTCTGAAAGCTAGCATCACTATACCCTACAACTCTCAAGTCTTCACTCCCACCAAGGGTAAGGACCCAGTGCTTAGTCCTCCGTAGGTACTTGAGGATATTCTTTACCGCAGTCCAGTGTGCCTTGCCAGGGTTCCCTTGATACCTGCTAACCATGCTCAAAGCAAAGGCAACATCAGGTCGAGTACACGTCATAGCATACATGATCGATCCTACAGCCGAAGCATAAGGTATTCGACTCATTTCTGCTATCTTAGCCTCAGTACTAGGGCTTTGTGTCTTACTCAATCTGGCGTTACTCTGGATGGGTAACTCTCCTTTCTTGGAGTCCTGCATGCCGAATCTCTTCAGCACCTTATCCAAGTAGGTACTCTGACTAAGTCCAATTAGTCTTTTACTCCGGTCTCTCAAGATCCTTATCCCTAGAATATAGGCAGCTTCTCCTAGGTCCTTCATAGAGAAACACTTCCCAAGCCAGGACTTAACTTCCTGCAGAGTTGGGGTGTCATTTCCTATGAGTAGTATGTCATCCACATACAATACCAAAAAACTAACTATACTCCCACTAGCCTTGACATATACACAAGATTCATCTTCACTCCTAGAAAAGCCAAATTCTTTGACTTTCTCATCAAAGCAAAGATTCCATCTGCGAGGTGCTTGCTTTAACCCATAAATGGATTTCTCAAGCTTACACACTCTATTATGGTACTCTGTATTGACAAAACCCTCTGGCTGACTCATGTAAACATCCTCAGCCAACTTTCCATTAAGGAAAGCGGTTTTGACATCCATTTGCCATATTTCATAGTCATGAAATGCAGCTATGGCTAACAGAACCCTAATAGACTTAATCTTGGCCACTGGAGAAAAGGTCTCATCATAATCAACTCCCGGAGTTTGTGAGAAACCCTTTGCAACCAGTCGTGCCTTATAAGTGTGTACATTACCATCCATGTCGGTCTTCTTCTTGAAGATCCATTTGCACCCTACAGTCTTACGACCCGATACATTCTCAACCAAGTTCCAAACTTGATTGTCATACACGGACTGTATCTCGCTGTCCATTGCCTCTTTCCACTTGGCTGACTCAGGGCCTGCCATGGCTTCCGCGTAACTGTTAGGTTCATCCAGACCTATCAGTGTCTCATCACTGATAAGTGTATCACCTTCCGCAGTAATATGGAATCCATAGTAATGCTCAGGTGCATTCCTAACCCTTGTGGAACGCCTCAGAGGTACAGACTTGTCAATTGGCTCAACAGGAGTTTCCTCCTCAAGTTGAGTGCTAGGGTTTGAAGTTCCTTCACCACTTGACTCTTGAATTTCTTCAAGGTCAACTTGCCTCCCACTGTCTCCTTGGCTTATGAACTCTCTCTCTCGAAAGACAGCCCTCCTAGCTACAAAGACCACATTCTCACTAGGTCTGTAGAAGAGGTAACCAAAGGATTTCTGTGGGTAGCCGATGAAAATACACCTCTCACTTCGAGGTTCGAGCTTATCATGAGTCTCGCGTCTCATGAAAGCCTCGCAACCCCAAATCTTAATGTGTTCTAGTTTGGGTACTTTACCAGTCCACATCTCATGAGGAGTTTTGGCAACTTTATTTGTGGGAACTAGATTAAGGATATGGGCGACAGTCTCTACGGCATACCCCCAAAATTAGATTCGTAGTGAAGCTCGACTCAACATGGAACGAACCATATCCAACAAGGTTCGATTACGCCTCTCAGCTACACCATTCAACTGCGGTGTCCTGGGGGTGTCAATTGTGAGACAATCCCACATTCCCTAAGATAGTCGAGGAACTCTGAACTAAGATACTCACCACCTCGATCAGATCGAAGCATCTTAATGTTCCTGCCCAATTGATTCTCGACTTCCTGTTTAAACTCTTTAAACCTCTCAAAAGTCTCTGACTTATGCTTGATTAAGTAGACATATCCATATCTACTGTAATCATCAGTAAAAGTCAAATAATAACGATTAGCATCCCTTGTGGCATGTTTGAAGGGCCCACACACATCCGTGTGTATAAGATCCAACAAACCTTCACCCCTCTCACAAGAACCTGTGAAGGGTGACTTTGTCATTTTTCCAAGTAAGCATGATTCGCAACTATCATCTGACTTTAGGTCAAATGACTCCAATACTCCATCCTTTTGGAGTTGGCCTATGCGTTTCTTGCTTATATGTCCAAGACGACAATGCCATAATGATGCTTTATCCAAGTTATTATCATTAACAGAATCAATACACAATACATTATTTCCTAAGTTATCAACCACAGATACAGTTTCATACACACCATCACAAGGTAATGCTTTAAAATAAAGAACATTATTAAAGAAAGCATTAATCGAACCAACTTCATTATCAAATGAAAAGGTGAAACCTTGTTTATACAATGCATGAAAGGAAATAATATTTCTTGCCATTTCTGGCGAATAACAACATTTATTCAAATCTAAACTAAACCCACTACTTAGCGATAAAGTATAAACTCCAATCTTGGTGACAGGTAAAGCTTTCCTATTCCCCATGATTAAGTTTATTCTTCCATGCTCCACATTCTCACTTCTTCTTAGTCCCTGCAAATCAAAACAGATATGAATACCACAACCGGTATCAAGGACCCAAGAGTTAGAATGGGGTGAGTTATTAGATAAGATAGTGTAAATACCTGCATGGTTGGGTTTAACTTTCCCATCCTTCACATCTTGCTGGTACTTTGGGCAGTTCCGCTTCCAATGTGACTTTTCATGGCAATAGAAGCATTCAGCCTCTTTAGGGTCAGAAGAAGGAGTGACGAAACCTTTCTTGGTTCCACTTGAAGAAGAGCCATCAAGGGTCCTAGCCTTGGTACCCTTCGAAGAGCCCTTCCTCTTCTTCCCTCGACTTTTCCCGATTGCCAAAACCGGGGCGGAGTTTGGAGTAGGAGTGTTAACAACCGACTTACCCTTAAGACCTGTTTCTGCGGTCTTGAGGAGTCCCTGAAGTTTGCTGAGTGTGACCTCTTCCTTATTCATGTGATATGTCATGCGGAATTGATCATAACACGATGGTAAAGAGTGCAAAATGATATCTATTGCAAGCTCCTCAGGGAAGTTCACATTAAGCTTCAGCAACCGATCCACATACCTTTGCATTTTCTGCATGTGGCTCGTGACGGATTCCCCGTCCTTCATCATGGTTGTTATGATAGAGCATATGATTTCATACCTCTCTTGTCGTGCAATTTGATGGTATCTTTCCATCAGATCTTGGTGCATTTCAAAAGGGTAGAAGTCCTCATAGGACTTTTGGAGTTCCGCTGTCATGGTGGCCAACATGATGCATGCCACTTTTGTAGCATCCCTTTCATGTGCCCGGAAGTCAGCGATCTCCTGGGGAGTTGCAGTGGTCTCATCAATCTCCTTAAGCTCCTTGTCAATGACATATTCTTTGTCCTCGTAGCGGGTAATCATCCTGATGTTTCTGATCCATTCATTGAAGTTGGATCCATCAAAAGTGACTTTCCCACACAAGTTCATAAGGGTAAAGGAGCCATTAGGATTAGAGCCAGAAGCAGCATTGTTTGAAGACATCTGAAAGAAGAGAACACGATTAGTTTAGATATTAAGAGAGTCCTTAATAAAACACCCAAATGTAATATTAAGGCTAGGATCCAATCACAATATATTATAACTTAGAAGAGGTATGCCGTAATCCAAGCTATAACATATTTGAAAGGTAGGTGAATGACGATTCACCAATTTCCACCATGAAAAACGAAATATAGATATTAGGTTTTTAATTGGTTCTTAGAAATTCCTAGATTCTTTTGAGATTCAATGATTTTTTTTTTCAAAGGCATGTTTCAATCTCGAGTGTGCCCTCCAAGTTTTGTGACTGGGATACCGAGGATCACAAAACGAGGTGTGAAGTAACCATGCAAATCACTTGGTACCCTTAAAGTTTATCACTCAATCGATGTGCCGGTAAACCACACACGCTCCACCGATACTATGATAAACCTTAAGTCACCCTTTACCTACCTTGTTAAGTCCAAGTTAGTGTGCCGGTTAACCACACACGCTCCACCAACGACTTAAACAAAGTGTAAAGTGTAATTTCATGGATTAGCACCTTATTCACATTTTTCCTAAAGTAACTAAAATTGGGAATTTAATAAAAGCATTTAGTTACTTTATAATATTCATCATACTTTTAATGAGAATTTATAAGTCCTTGTCCTACCCGTTCGGCTAACGACCCTCCACCGATCAAGGAAGCGGTGGGTGAGAGTGGACACCCATTAAGTTGCCATTTTATAGGCAACAACATTATACCCCCCATATAGACCGGCTTCGTGAATGAGGCGTACTAGCGGTAAGACGACTTGATCTTATACATATATATATTAGTAACTTATAATATTATAAAGTATAAGGGTTGAATTTTAACTTTTAAAATTCTAAGGGTTGGAACTAAAGTTTTAATCAAGACTTTACTTGTTCCAAAACTTGAGGGCAAGTTTTGTAAACTTCAAAAACTTTTCATTTCTTATAACTTATGAATTAATTGAGTAATAAAAATGAAGACTCTTCATTTTTATAACTCTTGTGTTCTTTTAATGGCTTTAATAAAAGTGAGACTTTTGGTTTTCCATAACTTGAGAACAAGTTATGGACTCCATTAAAACACATTATGATCATGAATTAAACTACCATGAAGGTTACAAACAATTCCTATGATCATCTAATCTTCATAAGTTCAAGAACATGAATATGAACACTTTCAAGAATCAAAAATTACACTTAAAAAAAACTTTTAATTTTGATAATTGCCATTGTAAATGGATTAGCATAAACATTACACCATCTAAAACAAGTTTTAAAACATCAAAACAGTTTAGGGTAATGTTTCTAGTCCATTTCCAGCAACAAATGTGCAAACTTTCATACGAGCAGAAAACAGAAAAACGATTTTTTTCAAGCAGTTTGCACAAAAAAAAAATACAACAAACAAACCTAGGCTCTGATACCACTGATGGGTTTTGAGCATTCTAACACTTCCTAAGTGTACATGCAACCCTAATAACCTTGGATCTATGTTTGTCTAATTATCATGGAAAGTTGAATTCCAAGGTTATATTCCTATCTAGCATACATGGGGAACAAATTTTAACTTGCATGAAAGATAGAATAACTTACCTTGTTGTTGCTTATGATCCTTGAAACCTTGTGAGCCTAGCACCCCAAGTGTGATGCCTCAAATGCTTCACACAACACCAAATGCTTTTGGAATGACTTTAGAGAGAATACACACTTCTAAAATCGGCCTAGCCCTCTTGTTTCTTATGTGTAGCCTATTTTGGTGGAGAATGAGTTTCTTATATAGTGTTAACACATCTAGGGTTACACCATGTAAACCCTAATGTGTCATGACTCTTCATTTCCATGACCCATGGGTTTGTAACTCCCATGGAGCATCCATGGAGCATCCTATGGGTGGAACCCAACTTGATAATCCATGGAGCCTCTTAGCCCACTATATAAGATATGGAAGATTTACATAATCTACCCATATATTTAATTAGTTATCTTTTGATCACTTAATTAATTCTAAATTAATTCTTGATCAAACTAATTAAATAATATTATTAATATATTAGAACTTATAATATATTAATAAACCATAAGTGTTATTTCTCTCATTTTAGTTTATCCAATTGCATGGTGCCATGCAACCCAAATGGACCATGCCGGGTCGGGTCAAGTACATACCAGAAATAGTTATGGACTTAGACACCTTATCCAACAGATCTAACATATCACTAAGCATAACAACATCCTATCTACCAGGATACCGATCTAACAGATCACTGCAATACTCAATCATAAGATAAACCAGGATAACAAATCCAGAGGGCCGACATTGGTGCCTTCGACCCTGTTAGTACAGTGAGGAAAACTTACCTCGTGCTGCCGAAACACATAGATGATCCCTGACTGCTGACTACCAGATCCCGAACCACCAACATCAATACAACACCCCATCAATAGCTGATCCCATGAATAATCTCTGACTACAGATCCGCTATCACACACGCGCTAACAAATTCCAAAATAACAATCCATCAACATCTAGCCACTGACCCATTCTATGAGTCCAATTCAGGGTAAAAGACCTTTTTATCCTTCCTCAAGCTTGGCCCAAAGCCAAGGCCCAAACTAGATGACAAAAGTCCCAACATCAAAATAAACTCCTTAAGTCCGATTATGGCCCAATTTTCCAAATTGGGCCTAATTCCTTTCATGGCCTTCACCCAAGAAGATCCATCAAGCCAAAAGCCCAAATCATAAAATCCCAGACGACCCAACAAAGCCCAATGCAAACCAACCCAAATCTTGATCCAAAGGCTCAAAATACTACAAGGTCCAAACTTGGCCTAATTTTCCAAATTGGGCCCAACTCCTTATTGGGCCTTATCCAAAGGTCCGGTCCTCTAATTAGCCCAAGACACACCCATCGAGATAGGCCATTAGGGCCCAAGTATCAAGGCCCAACAGATGGCCCAATACCCAAAGCCCAAAGTCCGAAGCCTAACAAAAGGCGTATGCGGGGAGTACCCCTTCGGTACGCTGGGCGTACCTCACCTCGCATTGACCAATTACGGGGTGGTTGACTCCGAACGCGGGGCGTACGTAGCCTTACGTGGGGCGTACCCTCGCAGGTCTTAAAACTCCAATAAGTGCTTAATGGATCAAGCATCTACGCTCAAACTTCAGATCCACTACTCAAATGTGCTCTAGAACCATAAAGTCTCAAACTTTAAGACTTTGGTCGACCAAAAAGGGCTTAATGCATGGTCTTAATCCATTAAGACCTCCTACAAGGAACAAGGGACCAAACTAGCTCAAGGGACCTCATTTTTATGCCTTAGGACCCATCCTAGGGTTTGAAAGGACAACCCAACTCGACCAAAACAAGGCATGCACCAAATGACATTCTTGGGACAAGAAAGATACTAAAAAGCAACCCAAATAAGATCTAAACCATCTAAGCATAAAGGTAGAAGCTTTATACATTTTGAAGCTTCCCTAGAAGATGAAAACCCTAGATCTACAAGATTGATTCCTTCCTTGACTCCTTTGATGCTCTTTCTTCTCATTCAACCACACCAACAACACACTTTAGGCTCCAAAACTCTCTCTTATGGACTAGGGTTTGCTAAGAATGGTTCAAAGACTTGGAGGCTGAAAGAGTGAAGCAAAAAGATCCATAATGGTGCTTAAATACCCTCCAAACCCTAAAATTTAGGGTTTTTCCCGAACATTAGTGCGCCCAGCGTAAATATGTGTACGCCCAGCGTACTAGGGTATGCCCTCAATACGCTTAGAGTACTCACATGTACGCCCAACATACTACTCAAGCTTCCATAATTACCATTCTACCACTAGGGCTTCCCATGGTCACTTCATTCCATTCCAAGGACCAAAAGTGACATACTTAAAACCCAAGGGATGGATTTGAAAATGCATGAAAACCGGGGTGTTACATTCTGTCTTTATTTTGTTTTCTTTTTCAACTTCTATGGTCGGAATTGGCTCCATCTTTTCAGTAAGTTTTAGTCTAAAAGAAGCATGATTTATCTTAACAACTTCATTGGTCGAACTGTTTGTTGCATCTTTTATGTAATCTTCTTTTGTAGATTTTGAGTTGTTTTTTAAGGTATTAATTATCATTGACCCAAAAGAAAGAAAAAATATATATTAAGTGTAAAAAACTAAAAAAAAAACAAACAAACACCCTTTTTGGTGAATTTGCGTTGTCTTCTTGCATTGGAGAGAATTCTATCTTTTTTCCCCTTTTGCTTTAGATGCCTCTATAGATGTTGAAGTAATTCAAATTCTGGGACAATATAGACCTAGGGGTATTTTGGGAAAAACATTTCAATTTTAAGTTTTTGAGTTAGTTTAGGATTCCAACTACTTTAGTATAAATATGGTGATTATGTATGATGTTTTCTAGTCATGTTTTGTAACTTTTAAGCCTTGGTTTGAATAAGATACTTGGAGGCCAAGTAATTTCCCAGAAAAGTTTTTTCTTCCCTATTCTGTTTATGTCCTGTTCATCTATTTCTTTTCCTACACAATTAAGTTTTGTTTAATTCTTCCATAATCAAGAGAATTGATTCTCAAGTTTTATGTTCCTCTTAAGCTATGTTTAGATTTCATTCTTTGGTGGTGACATTCTATTATATCATTCTACTGGTGATTACAAACTTATGTTTTTTTCTATTTTTTAAGTATTTATTTATTATTATTATTATATTCTTTGACTTTTTTTATAAAGATCTATTGTCTAGTTGAACACACAAGTCCTTGAGTGTTTTTAAGGAAGCAAAACTGATGAGGTTTGCTTACTTGAATGTTCTTAACCTTATCTTCCATTGGAATAAACAACCATACACTTAGAATTTCCATTATTCTCTACCTTTTTACAAAACTACCCATGTATCTTTGCCTCCAAAACTGAATTTAGTAGCCTCTTGTTTCTTCCCTCCATTTTTGTTTTTCGATTTGAACTGAGTAGAATTCGATTGCCCCTGTTTAAAGTTGAACCCACTTTACTTATTCCTTCTATTCACGTCCTGCTTAAAAGTATCTCCCATGTTCATGTGTATACATTTCATAGGTATGTGCATATGCATATAAAATGTAAATGCAGATGTATATGTTCATGCATATACATATGAACATGCATAAGTGCACATGGATGTGCATATGCATATGCATTTTAAGATGCATATACATATACATATGTCAATGAATATGTATATGTATATACACATACATGTGCATATGCAGATGCATATGCGTATATAGATGCATATGTATATGTACATACATATATATTTTATATGAATATGCATTCAAATGTCATAAGCAGATGCATATGTGTATGCATATACATTTTATATGTAGATGCATATGTTCATGCATATGCATATGCATATTGACATACATAAGTGCACACGGATGTGCATATGTGTATGCATCTTAAGATACATATGCATATACATATACATATACATATACATATGTTCTTGGATATACATTTCATGTGTATGTGTATATGCATATAAAATCTATATGTAGATGCATATGTTCATGCATATGAATATGAACATGCATGTGCATATGCATATGTATATTAAGTGCACATGGATGTGCGTATGCGTACACATATACATATGTTCATGCATATACATTCATATGTATGTGCATATTCATATTCATCTTAAGATGTGTACTTATGCATGTCTATATGCATATGCATGCACATATGCATCTACATATGACATGTGTATGCATGTTCCTATGAAATGAACATATGCATCTGCATATGTCTTATTTTGAGTTGTCACTGTTTACATGGGTGTTTCAATCTAGGGTTTGAATGTACCATATGTGAAGTTTCTTATATCTTCAAATCTTTTTTTTTCTGGTTTAAATACAAGATTGACTAAACTTTGATTTTGTATCTCTAATTGCATTACAATCTAAGCTTGGTGAATTGGGATCGTGATTCATATGGTAAACTTTCTTTTTGTTCTTTTTTTAACAACTTTCTTTTTGTTTTTTTTGAACAACTTTCTTTTTGTTCTTGAGTTTAGGTTTTCCTTATTTCAGGCTCATGTCTGGTTGCTCTCTAGGAAATTTGAATTTGAAGCAACATGTCACTAACCAACTCATATGATTGCAGAAACAATACCTCACCATCTACCTTACAAACAACAGGAAAAAAAGAAGATAATTTGGGGTAAAGTGGTCAAATGTCATCATAAATATCCAACAAGAACTGTTCATATATATATATATATATATATATATATATATATATATATATATATATATATATATATATATATATAACCAGGTAACAATAGTCATTAATAATGCTCATCAAACTATAAACAACATCATAAGCAAACCAGGACAAACTTTATGATTATTATTGAGCAAATCATTACCAAGGGTAAAATCGTCCATATTCCATCTACACCTCCATCTTAACGTAAATTTTTGTGAGTCTATCATATAACAATCCCCAACAATAATCAGTTTCTAATAATCAACATTATAAGTACTCCAACAAAACAATAACTATGAAACATAAAATTGAAATGTTTTTATTGATGTAATAGATCTGACCTGATACTTGATAATGATTTTGTGCCCTTTTCAATCTATTTTGATTATATTCCTTATAAATAACACAAAATCATCCAAACATGATCATTTAATGTAATGGAAACACTTATTCAATTTCTTTGTTTATTCATGCATATGCTTTTACATATAAGTATCAAACATAAAATTGATATGTCCTATATTCAAATAAATAATTGTGTATTTGATAGATGCATGATGAATTTTTGCGTTTTATCCAAAAATAAAATAACATCTATTAATCTTTTATAATCAAATTTCCGATTGAATTCTTATTTGTTTTATAATAATTTCATTTTTTTAAAGTATGCATTTTAAAGATGCATGGATTTTTTATTAGATAAAGTGAAAAAATATAGATTGAACTGTGTTCGTCTTAAATATGTAATGATTTTACACACGACAAACTAAAAACAACATAATTCATCTAATCATGTAAATTAAAACGATGGATCTTGATTTTAAATTCAAAACAAGTTCGATCGATCCAAAAAACAAGAGCGATTGACTTTTTTTTCCTTGATTTGTTCTTCCATTGATCTTGATCGGATTGCTTTTAGATTGTTTCTTCATCTTTTAGTTATTTTTAAATTTACTTATCTACCTTGATTTATCTAAAAATTCTTAAAACTCAAGTTCCTTGGTTTGCTACTACATTTGTTCACCTCTCTCTCTCTCTCTCTCTCTCTCTCTCTCTCTCTCTCTCTCTCTCTCTCTCTCTCTCTCTCTCTCTCTCTCGGAGAAAAATGTAGTTTACTCAAGATAAATTTTACAATGGTAAATAAATTTAAATAACATAAATGTAAATAAATTGCTATTATGATTAAAAAATAAAGTACACTATATATATATATATATATATATATATATATATATATATATATATATATATATATATATATATATATATATATATATATATAGTGTACTTTATTTTTTAATCATAATAGCAATTTATTTACATTTATGTTATTTAAATTTATTTACCATTGTAAAATTTATCTTGAGTAAACTACATTTTTCTCCTGTAGCATGGTTGTACACTAACATATCTGATAATTTGATGTTATCTGTTCCAAAACTCTATCTACAAAATGCATGCATGTTACATTTATACCTTTTGATGATTTAGATATTGATACAAGTTTATAAAAACTGCGCTCTTCCAGATCTAAACGTTACACTATTAAGCCATAAATATATTCTGCTTTGCAAGTTTTTTCATAATGATTTCTTTTTCTGCCCAAAACTTGACAATAGTTTCAATAAATGGAAATCAAGCGTGTTTAAACATTAACAAACCAATTGTTAGTGTCACCGAGTTATCATTGTTTCACATACTACAAAAGATTACTTACTTTAATTTACATACACTAGAAACAATTCAAAGTTCAAACTACATACAATCAAAATACTCTTTCTAAAAAAAGAAAGTCCATTAATTAGTAATTAGCCATTCTGACGATTACAATCCAAAAAAACAACCATTTATGTTCATGGCTTCCATGGAGCTGGTGGTGGTGGTGGAGTGGGAAACATAGGCGGCACCGCCGAGAAAATAGTGTTTTTATCAACTTTAACTGTTCTACCGCCAGAGAGAGCCACCAGTGCCGCCACCAAACCAGCATTTCCAGCGAGTGTTGGCTCTGTGTAATTGTAATTCATTCGCACATCATGGAATCCATCATGTCTATCTGGCCCTGCAACCATGGCTCCAAATATGATATTGGGATTTGGTTTTTTTGAGTTTCTCCATTTATATCCGCCTTTACAGCTGTACTTGATCTTGTTTTTGGGAATTGATGCGCCTCTGTGGTGTACGTGTTTTGGGTAGTGATTGCCAAATCCCACAACATAACTCATTTTTCTCGGGTTCTTTCCAAGGATATAGTCGATCTGAGGAACAAAGAGATATAGATTTAAGACAACTTTTCAAGATGGGTCCTCGTGGTTTCATTTTATTGTACAATCGGTCTAGTCCTTTAGATGTTAAATCTAACTTTTGATATTTTTTAAAAATGACCTATATGCACTTGGACCAAATCTGAAAAATTCAATACACCTCAAAGACCATTTCTGTAATTATATATAAATTATCATTTCCTAGTACGCCGACAAAGCATTCAGATAACAGAGATCGTAGAATCAGTATCACTGCAACCTAAGTATCTAATTCCACCACCGATTCTCTTCAACCACAAACATACACTGCTTGTCGGTTCCTGCCACGACCAACTTTGATAGCAACAAATCTTTTTTCTTCCATAGGGTATCCTGTAAGTTGCTTAATGGTATCGCCAAAATCAAATTGGTCTTCAAAAATAACTGCCAAGGACATGTCTATGTTCCTCTGTTAACCTTCACCTATAAACGTGTATCCTGCCATTATGCCCTCAATGCTCTTCTTAATGCTATTTTGAGATTCCGCCTCACTTCCCGTTACAATGTCAAGGCACTTCATATTTTTCCCTAAACACATATTTGATATGTTGAAATCGTTTGAGTATTAATCCTTCTTAATGAGATTGTTCATTTCATGTATTCATTTTAGGGGCACAACTAGGATAAGCGATGATGATTGTTAACCATGCTCTTGCTTACAAACTGGAATTGACTGAGTGTCTATTATAATTGATGCTCATTTTTATGTCACAAACTCATTGTTTGAGCTTTCAAATCTCGTGTTGTAACTTCATCCCTAATATCTCCTTTGCATCAATGTAAGTTTTTTCTGTTATCCTCCTGGTTGTACAACCAAAAACAACCCTAAAATTTCCTTCTGGTTAAACGTTATTAGATGTGAATAAGGACCGGACATCGAAGGTAACACCAAAGTTGGCATTTCGTAAAAATTTCAAAGGTCAAGTTCTTAAATTCAAATCAGCATCGTTGCACTGAGGATTGCAAATTCCATTAAGAACTAAAACTTTGAAATTTCCATGAAATGTCAACTTTGGAGTTATGTTCTTGACTTCCCGATCCTTATTTTCCTCTAATGACGCTTCACCAAAAGGAAATCTTAAGATTGCTTTTGGTTATACAGCCAAGATGGTAACAAAAAAACCTTACAAAATGATGCAACTGAGACATTAGGACTGAAGTTTCAAAACAAGATATGAAAAGTCAATTTATGAGTTTGTGGCATAAAAATTAGCATAAATCATATAGACACTCACCAAACCAGTAAATGGAAGGAAAGAAATCAAATCGAATTTGAAAGTAAGAGCAAAATTAGCAACCATCGTCCCTTCTCCTAGTTGTGCCCGAATGAAAATATAATATGAACAATCGAATAAAGTGGATTCATACACAAACAAAAATGAAATCAACCTTTCAGTATTTAGGGGCCGAACAAGAAATACTTTGACATTGTAACCGGCAGTAAGGTGCACAGGAGCAATCTCAAAATTGCAATGAGTAAGGGCATTGTGTTCATTAAGGGCGTACCGGAAGGATACATGTTTAAAAGTAGAGGTGACAGTTACTGTTGCTAGAGGAACAGAGATAATGTCCCTATCATCGTGTCGCCGCCTTGGGGATGGTTTGAATTTAACGAGACCAATAAGCAACTAGCAGGATACCCTATGGAAGAAAAAGATTTGTTGCCATCAAAGTCAACCAAAGTCCGCCATCATACGGATCGACGGTTGCGGCAAAACCAGCAAGGAGCGTGGGTTTGTGGTTGAATAAAATCAGAGGCACCATGCAGTGGAATTAGAGACTTAGGTTGCGAAGATACTATTCAACTATCTCTTTTATCTCGGTTAGAATGCTTTGTTTGCGTACCGTGTGTGTGTGTGTGTGTGTGTGTGTGTGTGTGTGTGTGCATGCATACACACACAACAAATAACATCACCAACAACATAACCCCAAGTCCCATAAGAATGGGTAACGGCCGAACAGGGTATATTGGTTGTTTAAAAAAAATAACTCAAAAGCACCAACCATGCAGCAAAATGAAACCACAAGGACCAATCGTGAAACTTTGTTTATATTTAACTTGTTAAGTTAGAAACCATTGAAAGAAATAACAAAATCATGACAATGGTCTAGGGAGCAAGGTGATTTTCTTTTTAACTTGATAGATTTAATGGAGATGGGAATTTATCTAGTAACATATATAGGTATTTTTGACTTAATGCAGACAAAAGATAGAAAAAGTCACGAAAATTAGGTTTTTCCCATTTAGTTGTAATTATTTACAGATCCGCACTCATTTTTTCCTTCATGTATCCACTTGACGGAACGAAAAGGAAACATGGTCCGAGTATTTCACATTATCCAAGCAACATTATTACATTATTTTTATTACCTTTTGACATTATTATATAACTACAGTATTATATTATTTCATTATAGTTTTATTCATAAACTAGCATATTACATTAGTTTATTATTTTATTGACTTATCTATATATAAAAAATACTAAAGTTTTGAACAGATTAAGAAGATAGAAGAAAATGAATCGCAAGATAAATAAAAACGACTTCTTTAAAAAAAAAGTAGTATTGTAAACAATTCATTAAAATTAACATTGATATCTTGATTATAAAGTTGTATGTAAAATATTATAATTCTAAAATGTAGTAAATGTAAAACCATACAACATGGGTACACATATTATAAAAAGTAGATATATACAAAGTAAACATTATTGTGGATATCCCATTATATTAATGTTATTTTATGAACTAACGAGTTGCTTAAATATCTTAATAAATGAAATATCTTTTATCATTGAACTATAAATTTTAAATAATTATTGTTACAGTTTTACTAACTAACAAATTATTATATTAACGTTAAATTTAACAAATATTATAAAGTAAAATTGATTAACGACAGTGGGCCCACTTTTGAAAGATGTATGTAACTCTATTGATAATTACAAAGCTAACATGACACAAATGAAAGAATACCTGAGTCTCAGCAAATTTCCTTAGCACATCAGTTGAGTAGAAATTCGGTCCACAATACCAACCAGGAGTGTCTGCAGCATCAAGATAGTCACTAAAAAGGGTTGCTAAAAAGGCTGCATTAGCAACATACTGAAGAGGCTGTGTTTTTCCATGATTCAATTGTATCATCCCTCCTACAACATCAAAAATACTTTAGTTTTATGGTTAAATTAAGAAAGGAAATAGGGGGTTGGGGTAATTTAGTAATTTACTACCTCTTGTTCGGTTAAAACTAGTGAAGTATGGCAAGTATGAACACATGATTATGCTTGTTTGGTTATGAAACGTCTTCAGTGTTTGTTCATATGGGTACCCAGGACTTAAAAATAATCTTAATCGAGTCAGTAGTACCTACAAGATAGAATAATGTTATGCATAAGTGAGAATGATGTACAAACTCACATGCAGTATAACACATTATGTCCCACTTTAAAGGTGGGATAGGGACTCATGTCCATGCAACAAAAATTTCAAATTTTGTCCTACCCAAATTGATGTTAATGGGAAAAAAACTGCAATTTTGTCTTTTTGTCCGACCCAAAAAAAGCAGGATAGACAAAAATTGCAA
Organism: Lactuca virosa; assembly: GCF_052849685.1. NCBI lineage: Eukaryota > Viridiplantae > Streptophyta > Magnoliopsida > Asterales > Asteraceae > Lactuca > Lactuca virosa. Next base: position 113,621,021 of record NC_136432.1, on the reverse strand, counting down.
TTTTTTGTCCCACCCAAAAAGGCGGGACAGAGAACTGCTTTTGATCTCTTGTTTGTGTAAAAAACATAAATACCCTCGTCGTAGAAAATAGCCTTAGAAATCTTGCCCTGGCACATCTAGTTACATGGGACATGATACAACCAGACAAACAAGCTTTCTAGGGCTATTTTCTACGACGAGGGTATTTACGTCTTTTACACAAACAAAAGATCAAAAACAATTCTCTGTCTCGCCTTTTTAGGTGGGACAAAAACTGCAATTTTTGTATTATTGACATCAGTCTCAATCCCGCTTTTTTTGGGTTGGACAAAATTGCAGTTTTTGTCCCATTGACGGGACTGAGACTGATGTCAATGGGACATGACATGACTAATGCATGCCAAACACAATACAAGAAAACTTACTTGAGCTCCAGGAAGCTTGTTATCCCAACTAAAAACACCATAATTCGGTCCTCCCATAAAGGCACCCGCATGCTTAGCTAAAGTCGGGTGACTAGCAAGATACAAATACGACTGATTCCCCGTTGCATAATACATCCAAGCTCCACCCCACACAAACTCATCCCAATACATACTCGAATTATAATAACTTGCAGCATCTGATCCACCACCACTATACAAACCTCGTTGATCTCTAGCAAATTTCCAAAGCGTTTCAGCACCATGGACAAGTTTCTTTGAGTAGATCTTGTTGTCGTTGAAAACAATGGAAGCTGAAGCTAATGCTGCTGCCATCTCAGCTGCCAGGTCAGAGCATGAAGAACATGTGGTCACGGGTCGTGGGTAGTCAATGTCCTCGGGTCGCATCCAACAAGTTTGATCGTTTGCATCACTTGTCCCACCCGATGTATCACCATTTCCAACCTGTGATACATCGTGTATTTAGAATTTTCATTTCCCAATGTCGATTCATAATGAAAGAAGATTTGAAGCTAACCTGAGCCACGAGTTGGCTTATGCTATCAGCAGAAGAATTGAAGGTTTTAAGAAAGTAATCAGTGCCCCATTTGATAATATCTCTAACATGAGCAAGCTCTCCTACAGCTTCGTATTTACCACTGTATTCAATCACACTCCAACTCAACAAAGTCATGGCCCAAGCTTGAGGGAAATGAAACTTTATCGCATCCCCAGCATCATAATATCCACCCACTAAATCTTTCATTACAGCTCCTGATTTGTCCGACTTTCCATCGTTTAAACACGAATTACCCCTCCATGAAACATTATTATGCCTCGGAAGCTTTCCAGCTGAAAAGGAAGCAATTACAATGGAGGAATTAAACAAAAGAACATTAGATCTGAGTAAAGTAGAAAGGTGGTGTCTTACATTTTTGGGCATTGAAGAACATGAGAGCTTTGTGGAGTGCAATCGTGTAATTATCTGGTGCTGGAGGATGCTTGTGGTGCCTAGGCACGTTCTTGACTATGACTGTAATTATTCCGGCGATGAAACCAGCTGCTAGAATCGTTCCAACCGTCCAAATAAAAATCTTACGGCTGATGATGATACACCCCAGATCTACGTACCTCTTCTTCTTCTGTTCTCCGGGACCTAACAGCCAGCTTTGCTGTGTTTCGTCTAATGGACGAGAAAGCGCCGCCCTGTCGAAGTCGTTCAAGTTCCTGCTCCGGTCATCGTCTGTCGCGGAGTCAGCCGTGTTTATCTCCAACGGCCCACCCCACGGATCTCTGCCGTACATACTCATGACTGTAACCGAGCTTCAATTGGGGCGAAACCCAGATAGAAAAGTGGAAGAAAATGAGTGTTCTTGACGAATTAAGCTTTACCCAAACACGATTTTTTTGATAGAATTACTCGGAACTCGAGTACGAACTTAAGAAGTATAGAAAAATTGAAGATAATGATGAAATCAAGCCGTTGTAATGTGAATCGAATTGGGTACAGCTTGAAATTTTACATGCTAAAACTAATACGCAGAGCTGTTTCTTTTTGCCGTGTGCGAAGTGAGATTAGAGAAAAGAGATGGTGGGGATTCGGGATTGACCCATGTGATGCCACGAAAAGTAAAGTGACAATAATTCAATGCATCTTTAATGGGTCTTTTTGCTTTTATTTTTATAATCTTCGACCATCCATTTTCGGTTAGAATCATTCTAAAATTGTTTTTTAGTTGTCAATAATATGTATGGCCCATTTTATATTTTCACAATCAAATCTTTGAATGTTTGACACAAAAGATAGTCTGAAATTTGTTAAATTAGCACAAAATCGTATGGTTGCTCAAAAAAACTAGTGTTAGTCCCGTCCGGTGGACGGTTGACCGATGTAATAAAAAAAATCCTTTTAAGTTGTTCTATATCATAATTATATCAATTTTTACCATACATTGTAGAATGAAAAATCTACCCAAATAAACAACTTAATGTAACAAAATAGCTGACAATAACAGTTGAAGTAAAAATATTTTCATATCGTAAGAAAAATAAAAAATTTAAACAATATGTTGTAACTTACTTGAATGTCTTCACCATCTTATGCAATATCATTAAAAACCTAGTTTTATCATAACGATATGTCTTCACCATCTTGTAAAGTAGAGATAGAGATATGCATATTACAAATATGATCTTCAATAGTATTATGACCAACCTATTTGTAAATATCGATCACAATAATAAGAAAGATACCAAAAAATATAATCTAACTTTATAGAAATAATATAAATTAACCCATACATACTCACTTTCTTTTTCGTCTTTCGCATCATTCACATCAGATATATATTTTTTAAGACCATCAATTTCTTTATTATCACAAACATCTTATGTATACAAAATCAAGTACATTGCTCTAATCAAGAATTTTGGTAATTATTTCTTAGAATTTTGGTAGTGTACATGGCTATTTATGGTGAACAAAATAATGCGATAAAAAAGTTCCCCAAACACACCACTTGTAGAGTCTTCTTTCTTTATTTTCCTCCCTTCACTGTCAAAACCACATTACATTATTCAATAATACAATCAGAATTAGATTACAAAAAGAAATCATCTCGTGGTTGGCAATAAGAAATCTTGGATTGAATTAGAGTGAATGGCCATATTACCCTTATGTTTACAAAATTAAAGGTCTTTTGTTTTTATCATGACAAAATGTACCAAATTTATCTCATTATTCAATGTTGTTATCACTTATTCTGTATGTGTTTAATTTGAGCCATATAACCAGAGTATTAAATCATATAATTTGTATTCACACTCACAAAGTTTGTGTCCGTAACTCCAGAAAACTCAAACCAACCTAATTTTTGACAATAAATACCCAAAAGAAAAAAAAAACAAAAATCGACACAAATATAGTAACCATCTGCTCAGATTAAATGTTTTGCCTATTATATCCGCCTGATGGTCGGGGATGTACGGGTTGACTGGTGTGTGTGTGTGTGTGTGTGTGTGTGTGTGTGTGTGTGTGTGTGTGTGTGTGTGTGTGTGTGTGTGTGTGTGTGTGTGTGTGTGTGTGTGTGTGTGTGTGTGTGTGTTATGACAACTCTATCCCATTATAATTATATCACTCTTATAAATTGTTTATTTTCTTATAAATAATAAGAACAATGTACATTTGATAATTTGTTTATTTTCAACACGTGTTCATACCATTTGCAATTGATATGTTTGGTTTCTTCGCTCCGGATGCTGTGGAGCTTCTTTATAGAGTACAACGATCATGCATAGCAATGTTATATCCCCTAGATCTATGGATGTGGTCTTTAAAATAATTAGTTTTACCATACAAAAAGGCTTAGAGGCGCAGCTTGTTGGTCGTTTGTCATCTCATTTGTTGTACGATGATAATTAAAATAATGAAAATATTAATATCATTCATGTCAAAAAAAAAAAATATAGTGGCTATAGAAATTTCAATCAATAATAAGTGCCTCTCTCAAATACCGATATTATAAGTTGTTGGGTTAGTTTCCTAGTTTTTATTTTTTGCATCGTAGAAGAAAAAAAATTCTTTCTTTCGTACACATTTTATTTGTTTCTTGCACATCTTAGATAAAAGAACAAAAAGGATATATGTTTGCTTTTGTTGTGTATCTACTTTTTACACAAGCTTAAGGAAAATATTTTTTTCAAAATTCTTTAACTTATGTAATGTTTACAAAATACACCTTAGCTTTTTTATTTATTTTTAAAGCCTATTCTGGTGATATGCCATACAGTTCCACATACAAATAAAGCCTTCAAATTGTACAACAGTCGATAATGTAGCTTTCTTGCTAATTTTGGAAATTTTAAACTTTCTTGGTAAAAGACTAAAATACCCTTGAGCATCCATATAATTTGCAAAACGTAAAACTGGAAATCAAACAAAATTCAAATTGTACAACAATTGACAATGTAACATTCTTGCTAATTTTGCAAATTTTAAAATTTCTTCATAAAAGACTAAAAGCCCTTGAGCATCGATATAATCATAATCATAATCTCATGAATTTCGGGGAAGCCAACATCAACGTGTGTCGTGTCAACGGTCTTTACGTACAAAATGATCGAATAACAAACACAGCTGACATGAGGCGAGTTCAATTGAGATAAAAGTTAAAAATAGACTGCGTTTTTATATTTTCATCGCAAAAAATTATTTAATATGTTTTTTTTAAGTATGCAAAAGCTGTTACCTTAAATGGTTGAACCATTTATTACTCTTCTTACCCCCCGTATTGAAGGTACCTACTTCTATTCTTCTTAATAATAGCAACTTACATCTTTACCAAAAAAAAACATATTTCATTTTTTTATGCTTTCTAATAATTAAATTGGTATTATAAGAAATATGTTAAGGAAATTGGTATTATAAGACATATGTAAGTAGGTTGCTTAAAAGACACGAATCAGAATGGCTTACGTATATTTTGAAATAATATATGTTCATCGTACTTTTGTTGATATGGTTTCTATAGAATATCACTTTGATTTTTATATTAAAAAATACTGAAGCATAATGCTATAACTTGGTAGATTTTCATATTAAAATATCTTAAAATGAGCAAATTTGTAAATAGAATGTTGTAATGAAAAGTTTGGAAGTATGATGCTATAGTACAAAATAAGTGAAAGTATGTTGCTATTTCTTGCATTTAGCTCTTTTATGTAATTTCAATAAATAGCAACATACTTTTATTGATTTGATTTTTATAGTGTAACGACCCAATTTTTCAAAAGAAAATTTTCATTTTTGATTAGCCAAAACACATTTCCATAAACCACGAAATCCAAATACAATTGTTTTCAAAACTCATATCAATTACAATTTTATTTCAAAACATCAGAGTGTCCCATAAAACGCCCGAGAGAGAGTGCACGCCGTGCCATCACGCCTTGCCCTTGCCCTTGGGCTCAGATGTACCTGAAACAAATCCAAAAACTGTAAGCTAATGCTTAGTGAGTCCCCTAGAGCATACCCCACACACAATCCACATAACACATATCATATTACCTATAAAAGCTACACGTATACCCTACACACAATCCACATAACACACGGCTTGTTTGCCGAGGCTTCGGTCTCTTCCAAAAAAAAAGCTACACGTATCACATAAGCCATACATACAACATATAAGGAAGCCATGGAAACCCTTCAGGGTCTTACACCTAGTGCCACTAGAACCCCCACGTGGTCTTAACTGCCTGCCATGGGAACCCCCACATGGTCTTCCTGCCTTGGGAACCCCCACAAGGTCTTCACTACCAAACAAGACATAATGCAAACTATACATGCAAATATACTAGGATGCCATGGAAACCCTCCAAGGTCTTATACCAAATGCCACGGGAACCTTCACGTGGTCTCAGACTACTGTCACGGGAACCCCTCGGGGTCTTCCATGCAAATGTCATATTAACATAACGCATAATCAATCAACAATCCACATAACATAGAATGGGTCGGCCTTGGTGCCTTAGATCCATTGGTATGGTGAGAAGACTCACCTCTCACAAATGCTGTGCTGACAAGATAAGATCCAATAAGTCCCAACGCACCGCTCCAACTCAACTTCCTATAAGCATCATAAGATTAACTTGTCATAATTCCATAATTACCCTCAAAGTCAACCCTGGTCAAAGTTAAGGTCAATAGTCCATGTTGATCCCAACTCGTCGAGTGCATATAGCAACTCGTCGAGTTCCTACAGAGTCCAGAAAACCTGAACAAACCTAGCCAACTCGCCGAGTTGTTTAATCAACTCGATGAGTTCACTTGATATCCAGTAGACAGGGGAAACCCAATCCGACTCGTCGAGTTGCCAGAGCAAATCGTCGAGTCCCCCTCCTTGTTTGCTCATTATGATGATACACCGAATGCAGGGACTCCAGGGCTTAGATCTGAAACCCTAAGGTGTCTAGAAGGATAAAGTTTCCAACTTTACCCTCTAGAACCACTTTGAATGCTCTAAGGCCCTTATCAAGGTTAGAAAGCTCAAAAGCTTTGCCATGTGGTCCAAGACTCTAGGGATTTGGAATCCCTCCTTTCCAGAAGAGTTTCTAGTCCTCAAAACGTTCCAAAGATGGAGGCTTTATGGACATGCATGTCCAATGCATGTCTTTAAGTCAAAATGGCCAAAAAGGGGAAATATACTCTAAAAACTCTTGCATGGCATCCTTGCTTGACCAAAAGCTAGATCTAGCCCACATTGGGACCATTTTGCCCTGGAGATCCATAAAGTTGCAAACTTTATGAACCTCATGCATGCAATCAACAAGAATGATAGGAAATGAAGAGTAAACTCAAGATCTAGCCATATTCTAAGATAAAAATTGAATCTTGAAGACTTACAACAATCCACAAGATGGTCAAGCTCAAGAGTGAGGGCTTGGTTTGCTAGATCTTATCCTTCTTCTCATTATCTCCTTCTTTTTAAGCTCCACAAGTCACTCTAGCTCACAAAATGAAAGAGAATAGGGATTAGGGTTTAGCACAAACGTTCTTAGGGTTTGGAGGCTGATGGAAGGTCAGCCTCAAGGTTCTTAAGGAGATTATGTAGGGTGAAAACCCTAAAATTGGGGTTTTTCCTTTACAGCACCTACTCGTCGAGTTGGCCTTCCAACTCGTCGAGTAGGTTTTAGATCCCGCGTCCTCGAAATGTTCTCTACTCGACGAGTCGGAGCTCCCAACTTGTCGAGTCCCAACACCAAAACCCTAAAACTTAGAAAATTAAATAATACCTAGAACAGGTGTTACATATAGTATCACGCTTCTATTTCTTCATATTTAAGCTTTTCAACTTACTTAAAATTCGATTCATGTTGTGAATGTGTGTGCATATACAAATCTAGAAAGAATAGTTGAAGATGGTCTCTCATCTTCAGGCTTTGTTCATGCTTTCTTTCTTGAAATATCTATTTTTCAAAAGTTAAGAAACTATGGCTTTTGTTACTGAAAATCCATGATTTTTTTACATATATTGTTATCAATTTTTGTTGTAAAGTAGGAGTGCGGGTAAAATGAATGAGAATAAGTGACCATTTTACCCTTATGTGAAATAATGTTCAATAAAAAATGACTAGTCATTTTGAAAAGTGTTATACAAATTGTTTGTTTGTATAGCTAAGTCAGTACATGGGAATAGTTATCTATCATACCAGACATGGGAATAGTTATCTATCATATCGAATATAAAGTATTACTGGATGAGAATAAAGTATTACTTTACCCTAGTGTATCTAAATGCATAATCCCTATAACTCATCACTTATTCCATAGTGTCTCTTTTTTGTAACCAAGTCCAAAAACTGTTGGGTTTTAAGCACTATAACACTCCTATGGTGCACATGCAACCCTAGATGCTTTGGATCTATGTTTTCTCTAATTATACATGCAATTTGAATTTTCCAAAGCATACATCCTAACTAGCATACAATGGAGGATATACAATATAAAACTCATAGTTAGATGAATACCTCTTGATGTAGTTGTAGTTCTTGGCCTTTCAAGAGCTTAGCACCTCAAGTGTGATGCCTCAAATGGTTCACAAACACCATGAACAAAGGAGAACTTTGAGAGAGAGGTTAAGCACCACCAAAATCGTCTAGGGTTCTCTTAGAACTCTTAGAATGCTTAGGTTCAACCGATTTTGGCTAAGAGATAACTCATATATAGTGTAGGTTTCCAAGAGTCATGGGTAAACCCTAATCCATCCACTTAGGTTATGATCCATATCTCATGTGGGCTAACTCTTCATGGATACTTACATAAAACTTAGCCCATCATGGATCAATAGCCCAAACACTATATATATCACTGATTTACATAATCAGTCCCCGTTAATTTAATTAGTCTCTTTTGATCACTAAATTAGTTCCAAATTAATTCTTGATCAATACTATTTAAATAATATGATTTCATATTAATATATTATACTTGTAATATATTAATAAATTATAAATAACCTATTTCTCAAATATCCATCCTATCGTTTTATTCTGGAGAAGGCAACCCAAATGGACCATGCTACTCTCGGGTCAAGTACATACCAATTATAGTTATGAGCTTAGACACCTAATCCAACAAAAACAAACGTTCATATATATATATATATATATATATATATATATTAAAGAATAATTTGTTTTTCGGATTCGATATATTGTAGGAATGAGAATAAATAACCATTTCACCCTTATATGTTGAATAGAAAAATGAATGCTTATTTGACAAATGTGATACTATTTCTTTGTATAATGTATAGGTTAGTCAAGATATTGTTTGAATGATAATAAATGACCATTTTACCCTTATATGTATAGGTTAGTCAGGATATTGTCTGAGTGAGAATAAAGGACCATTTCACCCTTATATGTTGAATAGAAAGATGAATGCTTATTTGACAAATGTAATATTATTTGTTTGTACAATGTATAAGTTAGTCAGGATATGGGAATAATAGAGGCTTCTGTCAAAACTGATTCATAGAGAGATGAATTTATGCCCTGACATTAAAAATAATTCAAATAACAGATGTAAGTGCCTAAGCGGCAACAAAAAACCCAACAAAATAAGTGACATGTGGTTCACCACGGGCTCACTCACTAGTTAGATTTAATAGTGGACATAAAAATATGAATAGTGATGTCAAAAAATATAGAAAATTAAAAGACATACCTCATCAGTATTGTACATTGACAAAGCCACCCCTCCAGCAACAGTGAAGTGGTAAACCTGTAAGTCTGTCTTTCTTTTCACCTTCTCCTTCAAGATGCCCCTGCAAGATACATAAATGACCACCGAGTAAGTGTCCACTTTGAAATAGGCCCTCCAATCACCCTTCTTTATCTATCCTTGGCATTTCCCTAATCTTCTTCATTGGATGCTCAAAAATCATCAAACCCCTTTCAATGTGGAACATACACTTCATAATTGTTTCTTAAAAAGATCAATTTATTTATATAGAGTCACTAAATTTTTATAAAAACAAAGCTTGAAAATGTATCATGAACTTATTGATCCAAAACACAAATTTTCAAATTGATAACTACACCTTTACATATGGCATTTGTATACCATAAGTCAATTTCAAATGTACCTTTTATAGACAAAGATTACAATTTTCTTCTATTTCATGTTGAGACAAATACCACAATGAAAAAGACAAAGTCATCAATTGAATGCCCCCATTAAACAATTGCCAACATGATTTATATGGAATATAGAAATTAAGCAAATAAAGTCACACCAGAGTGATATGATCCTTGGCAATTATCACAAATGACCATCTTCCTTCTTTCCCTGCTCTGAACTGGAAATAATGTACTTCAGTAATTACAAAAATTCCACCAAAAATGAGAGTTTAAGCAGAAAATGTTATGAGTCAATTTTAAAGCTTCTTCTATACAAACAAAAAAATCTCTAGAATTTCTCAAAACCAAGGAACGAAAGTGTGAAAAAAAGAAAAATGGAACCTGTAAAAGCTTAGGGTTGGTGGGCGAAAACCAAAATCAAGCTTGTGCACCTGTTAAACCAAAACTATAATCGATCGTTGTAAAGAACATATACAGAGATTGACTAAATTCTTGATGCCATTAGGGATTTTTCGATTTCCTTATTGGAAAGTGAAACCCAAAGCAAAGGAAAAAGGAGACGACAAACATGTAGATAAAATGTTATAGACACAACGCTTGAAACCTCCATCCCACACCATCGGTTCTCGTATATTCTTCTTATCTGCAATAAATTGAGGAAAATAGTTAATAATCAAACAATAAATCTAATCAATTTAGAAGTAAACGAAGACAAAGGGATAGAAAACATTGAAACATTTATAGTGAAACGAGGTTTTATATAGGCGACCTCTTATATAGGCAGAATGGTTACCTACAGGTAGCTGATGTTTAGGGATTATGGATAAGTGAGGGGGGGGGGGTTGAAGACGTAATGGAGGAGGTTGAATCCATAACTGAATCATACCGTTGAATTGTTGGTTGAGGAGACAACCGACGCTGTTGAGAACGTGGGGAGGGACAAAGAACTGCAAGAGTTTATGCGTTATGTAGTGGGGAGTTTGACGAAACGTGGAGAAGACAACGAAGGATGGACGACTTAACTGTAAAAAAACATAAATAGAGAGTTTATGTGGCTGAGATTAAAAGTTGAGGAGATCCAAGGGCTGAAAATAAAGGAGCGGTTATTTGTGACCCGATGTTAGTATAATAATAATAATTATAGCAGATCCTAATATATCGAAAAACTATCCTACTTTTCATCTTTTCATAACTAGAGTTCTTACATTTTTTTAAAATATACATAATTTTGTTTGTTTTTTCTTTTCCTGTGTTATTATCATCTATCGACAACGTCCATCCAATGTAATGCTAACCACATCCACTCTCACATCCCATTCGAATATTACACCACCTTCATCCTCCTTTCACCCATTATCACCAACTCTACCTCAACAAGGCACGTCCATCTTCTTTCACCGACCCAACATATATCTTCCTATCGCTTGTCACATCTCCCACAAATTGATGATATTTTTTTAACAAAAAGATTAAATTGAAGATCAAAGAAGACACATAGATGAAGAGTATGTACCCTTTTCCATGATTGACTAGTCGAAGAGTATGTACCCTTTTCCATGATTGACTAGTCGAAGAGGAGGCGACATCAGACAAAAAAAAATTGGCTAGAAATTTAGGGACTTTTCATTTTAAAACCATAAGTATAAATTACATGAGTTTTACCAACTCAAAAGATATATACATGTGTGCAATAAATGGTAATAGTGGTATAATGTATATGTTTCTATATTTTTGTCTTTTTGCTTTCACAAAATGTTTAGGAAATTATTTATGTTGGTGTAAGTGATTTTATTGTGAATATTAAATTTCTTAAAGTTAATAACATTTGCAAATCATTTTTTGTTTTAACGACCGAAGAATATGAAACCCGAGTCATCTTGTGATAATATGTGTTCAACTAGGCTCATCGAGTTTGAATCCGGTCTACACTCTGGAATATAGTAGGTCAACCTGACATTTTAGAACACCACTTCCCAAGTGACGGAATCTCATTATGGTCGGGTTCATGTATGCAAATAGACGAACATTGATGTTCCTTCCAAGGAAGATCACACATACTATACATGGATGGTTTGTAGGTAGTTATTACACCCCTTTGGTTTTACGGTAATTTTAATTATAAAAAGAGTTAAAGTAAACAAAAATAAAGATAGTAAAAGTATTATTTAAAAGTAAGTTTGAATGAAATCAATGAATTAATATACAAATTAAGTTAAGGGAAATTTGCAAATTTTTATTTTTATTTTTTATTATTTTTTTTTTGCAATTTAATCATTGAAACAGGTAAATACTTGCAAAACAACCCTTGTACCCAGTTAGTATCGGTGTTAATGGTTAAAATGCAAAAAAGAAAATAAAAAAAATCATGATGACCTTTTCGGTAATAAGATTGAAGTTTAATGATTTTTCTAGAGATTTTCTTTTTTATATATACTAAATTTATTTGGAGAAAACTTATATTAATTTATTAAAAAACATAAAACAAAGATACCATCTACATCTCTTTTATTAAAAAACTAATATTTTTTATTAAAAAACACAATAATTTTAATTTATATATTATTTTTGGGATTTTTTTGTGATTCTCTTAAAAAATATCATTACTACAATCATAAAGATACTATCTAAATACAATTCCTTACAACAAATCAACATAACTCATATTAAATGTATTTATGATGTGTTTTTTTATAACTATTGTAGCTATTATATTAGAGTTATTACCATAAAAACCCTCATATTTACATGAAATGCGTGGTTATGTCATAAGTCCAAATTTGTGTTCATTAACGCCTCACATTTAGGTAAGCTTTGTCATTTTGAGCTTTTTATCAGGTTGTGAAGAAAAAAAACAATAGGTAGACGATAGTGACGATGGTAGGTTGGAGATGAAGAATGCAGAAGGTGGGTCAAAGATAGTGTTGATGGGGGCTACTAGTGTTTTGTGGTGAAGATGATGTTGGTGGTGGCAAAGGGTAGTGATGGTGACAGAGTTTGGTGGTGATGGTGTGTAAATATGAGAACTTTTATGACAATGGTTGTGATATCCCCATTTTCACGGCCAGAAAAGACCGATTTTGTTTATGCATTATAAAAATCTGAGTACATCTTTTAATAAAAATGTTGCGGAATTTGTTCCCAGTAAAACATGATAAATACGTTATCAAAGCATTTCCGAAGAAAAGTATTTTTATTCATTTTAAAACATTTGGGATGTCATCGTCACTACAGAAACATAAGCATAAACAGAACTTACATTCATTATCACTAGTGATTTATATCTCCTTAAACTCTCAGTGTAATGTGACTTCATATCAACACCTGTGATATAAATAAACTGAGTGGGTCAGGTTGGGAAACCTGGTGAGTACATAGGGTTTTCAACCCACAATAAATAAGTTTATTAACTTTATCAAACCAAACAAACCCGATTACCCGTTCCCGTTATCCTCACTTTACGTCCCTAAAACATCTAACACAAGGGACCTAGTCTAAGGACTTTCATCGGGGTGACAACACATGCTTCGGGGGTTCCTCAGCCATTCATGTCAAATAAGGCAACCATGTGGGGGATGGAGTACTGCTGGTGAGCACACAGTTCAAATAAACACCTACAGGTTGCGAGCTTGCTAGCGTTCCACTGGACTGTCTAGAATAGTCCATGGTCGTCATCTATACTCCGCTAGATGACTGAATCATCAATAACATCTATATCGAGGCCTCTCATTATTTTATTTGGTCACACAGCAACTATTACATCTACCCATGTTTTACCCAACACGTTTTGTAGATATAAAATACATATACAATTTAAATCATTTAAAACGTGTATAAAAATATTTCACCCAGCATAGACAGCAAGTATTCAGACAATATGCACACATAGCACGTAATTTATATTAAATACTTCATATCTATGTGTAAGATGAAAGGGACCATGCACTCACTTGAAAATGTGGTGATTCCGAACTCCGACAGCGCTTTGCTTCTTAAAAAAATAATTTCCTTCGACGAAACCTAGTATTATTACCACTAGAGTTTAGTCTATTATTCGCCGAGACTAATTAATAGTCTAGCTATTATTACTATTATATAAGCGTTAAACAATACTTATATAACCCATAATAATAGCCCAAGTACTTATTATAAGTTCCTAATAACGTTACTATAATTAAATAAAAGCTATATTAAAAATGGCGTAGACGTAGCTCACTTACAGCGGGTTTTATAGAAAACCGGGCTTTTCTTGGAGCAGTGTTTCCGAGCCGAAAAGCTCTTCTTCTCGGAGCCGTCGAGCACTCCGGGGCTTCCGCCTCGTGCTAGGGAGGTTCCCTAGGCTTTTCGGGGGGTTTCGGGGCTAGAGAGAGGTTCTAGAGAGAGAGAGAGAGTAAAGAGAAGAAAGAATGGGAAATGTGTGAAGAAAATGAGGGTGGGAGAGGTTTTATTTATAGGGTGAAAAATGGCTGAACTTGGTGCCACATGTCACCATCTAGTGGCAAGACTTGGGAGAAAGCAATGGCCAAGATTGTGCCACATCACCCATTTTCGCACAACACACTTCCGACTTCTAAATTCCGTAACTTTCACATACGACCTCCGTTTTTGACGTTCTTTATATCCACGCGTAGGTAAAAATAAGATCTACAACTTTCATTTTGACTCCGTCGGCTAATTCTCGACCGATCTTAAATTTAACAGTACGAGGAGATTATACTGTTAAATGTCCGCGTAAAATTCATAACTTCTACATACGGACTCTGTTTTCGTCTGTCTTTTTACCGTTGAGTTCCTATTAATGAGATTTTCAATTCTCATTTAGGTTGTGTAGGCCAAAAACCGCTCGATCTAAAATTCGTGTTTCGGGCTGTGCACTGTTAAGCCAAATCTTAGAAAATTCATAACTTCCTCATACGAAGTCAGATTTGGGCGTTCGTTTTTTGTATGTTCTCGGTTTAACGTATACTACAAATTTTGTTTAGATTTCTAAGGCTAAAAAGTCCTCCATCGTAAATTCACTATTTACGTCTCCCGGTGTCGTGCCGGTTTTGCCGTAAAACTTCGACGGACCATAACTTCTTCGTTATAACTTGGATTTCAACGTTCTTTATATGTACGAAACCTTGAGACGTATTATACAACTTGGTTAAGATTATTTATTCTAAACAATCTTTTGTCAAAAATTCGTTTTCGACCCCTATTATCTCTAAATTGACTAGCCCGGATGTACGAGCGTTACAATGGTGACCGGCTAAGAGGGTGCAAAACTTGATAAAAGGTTAAAATGATTTTTTTAACAAATATGAGGCATTAAGGAACAGAAAAATGAACTTTTGTTGATTAATCGTAAGAAGTGTGTTTCTAGGCCACATAGTATGTATAATGAAGCTCTATTTAGAAATAACAACATCTGCTAAGCCTTTATTTTATGAGGTGTCGTTCGATTGTGAAAGGATCTTTGGTAAGTTGTAGTTTTATGGTAAACATTTTACACCCAAGACCTAAAAATTCAACAATAAAGTAGCATTTGGCCTAGAAATACACTTCTTGCGACAAATCAACAAGGTCCTCTTAAGTTATTATAACATCCGGATCTTAAAGGTATGAATTTTTAAAAGTAATTGGGGAATTTTGGTTGGCTACGACGTGGTGAAAGTATCGTTAGGACGTGGCAGGGCTTGTATGGGACGTGCATCTTAAATGAATGCCACAACGTGGCAATATATTGGTCATGGTGAGGCAGTCATTTTATGCTAAACCCTAATTCTAGGCTTATGGCCCTATTTAAGGGAAGTGATGGCTAGGTTTTCCTCCACCCTCAGACTCCATCACTTCCAAGATCCTTAAAGAAACCCTAACCATCTCTCTCTCTCTCTCTCTCTCTCTCTCTCTCTCTTTCTCTCTCTCTCTCTCTCTCTCTCTCATATTTGAGCTTATCTTGGGTGTTTTGGTGCACTTCGAAGGAAGAAGAAGAAGATTTGGTGCAAGGATCAAGCAAGCAACACCACCCCATCCTTAAGATCGTTTTCTGGACCATTTGTAAGGATTCAAGCTTTCATCTTTATGGCTTAATCTCTTAGATTTAGGTTGTTTAAGCCTATTATGAACCATGGTTTTGATTAGAGTGAATGGGTGGAATAAAGTTTGAAACTTTATGTTCTTTCTGAGTCCCATGAGCATTATATTCTATGGATCTAGGAGTTGGTGGTGGTTTGTGAACTTTGCATGAGTTTTTGACCACATTTCCACCTTTTGACGTAGCCTGGGTAAAGGAAATGCATGGAGCATGCATGTCCATAAAGTTCATATTTTTATGAGCCTTTGGTGTCCCTAGAGGATTTCTAGAAAGTATATGTTAAGGGCTTAATGGTTTAAGTGAAAGATCTAATATGCTCAAGAGTCATATTAGAATTATATTGCTAAATAACATATGATACTAAGGGTCATACTAACAACAACTTGATATTATTGATTATTTATTAGAAATTGATTTTAATAAATATTCATAAACTCTTATAATAATAAATCGGGAAAATATTTATTTCATAGAAATAATTATTTTACAATAACAAGTAACACATTATTTCATAAGGTATGAATTAATAAGTCATGCATAACTTTTTGAACTAGTTGAATACTTTTTTCTTTTACCTAAAGACAAAGTTTATATTTTATAAAACTTGGATTTATAAAATATAAACTCTTTTTCTATTCTTTTAGTCAAAATCGTGGCTTCTTACTAGGGCAAGAAGTCATGGTCTTTTGATTAAAATAAATAAAATAATGTATGGGTTGTAAAACATGAGAGACAAGTAGGCTTAGGTACATGGAGAGCTTAATGGGTTAAGGACGGTAAAACTTTGGCTTTATGAAAGCTTGCAAAGGCTTTCATTTAGCCTTAGCAAAAACTGTAACATCCTCCATATTTCTCTCTAGAATTGTTCTTGCAAAAGGCATTAGGAGTTCTTACTTGTTGCATGCTCTCTTGAAGATAAAACTTGGGTTTTATTCTTAAAGCTTAAGAGTTAATCAAAGAACTAGCATTCACTTCAATTTGATCAATTGTTGGTGTCTCAAAGTTCATCCATCTTCTTCAGCGTCCAAACCTCCCTTAGAGGACCCAAAGTTCTTCAAAGGTTGTTGTTATTTCTTCCTTCTATGGTTGTGCTTTCATTTTTCCAATTCTTGCGAGAAGATCCTTGGTGGGTTGTGATTTGTCATTAAGTTTGAAATTTTATAGACTTCCGTTGCTAATATTATGAGTTTTTGGAAAGTATTTTTGAACTAAACCCAACAATTGGTATCAAGAGCCACCTTGCAAGTTTGGTTAGATTTTTTGATTTATGGAAATCTTAGTTTTTGGAGAATATAGATAACTTGGTTTTGTTTAAAAACAAGTTCATACATATGTTTCTTTGACAACTTTTTAATTGTTATTTTTTTTGTGATAAAAACTTACATGTATTTTTTGTCACTTAAAGTTGTCTTAGAAAAACAAATGTTGTTTTATGTTTATATGTTTAGAGTGCATAAACAAGCATTGGACCATTTGTGTTGTTGTTTGTGTGATTTATTTGAAAATGATTTGTAATATTTTTTTATTCATAAAAGTAGCTATTTTTTATTCTTTTTATTTTTATGTAATGGATTAGTTTTAGACTAGATTTATTTATGAAAATGGTAACAAGATGAAGACGGAGGCCATTTTTGAAGATTACAAGTGGAAGCCATGGTTTTATAAGGTTTTTTTTATAAAAGTTCATAATTTTTAATAAAATTTTATAAAATTGCAATAAAGTTGGTTGTTATTGTAAGTGGGAGCTTGAAGATCACATGAAGAACAACTTGTATTATTTGGTCCCTTTGTCCCTTAGGAATGACTTAACACTTTCGTGTTGGCTCACAAAAGTGTTAACTAGATCAAGGATTGTTTACGTAAAATGCATGCTTGTGTTGTATCATAGTGAAATAATATCCCAAAATTTCAAATAAAAATTTCATTTTTAATTCATTCCAAAACATCCAATAATCATGTCAAAACACCCCATACTATACATACATAATAATCAAAACATAATTGGGTCTATTGAACCCCCTTCGGTCTCTTTTCGACCAATACTGAGTCTATTTCATCCCCTTCGGTCTCTTCAACCGGTGTTGGGTATATTTCACCCCCTTCGGTCTCTTTCAACCGGTGTTGGGAATATTTCACCCCCTTCGTTCTCTTTCAACCGATATCGTGTCTATTTCACTTCTACAGCTAGCATACAATCATAACAACAAGAGTCACAGAGACAACAAGCACATACAAGCATAGCAGGACATTGTCACAAAGACAACTATCATCTTGTAAACATAATTCAGTGGGTCGACATTGGTGTCTTCGACCCACGAGTATAGTGAAAGAAACTCACCTCAGTCTAAAGATAAACAAACAACACTCGGGCTGCTGAATCGCAAAATCCTCACACTAAATCACAAATAATAGAACCCTAATTAGCAATTAGGTCATCAACCCAACCCGAGAGTCCAAATCCTAAATCCTGTGTAACGCCCGGTTCCCGGTACGTGATTTTAAATATGAGTTTTACATTTTTATACTGGGACTCGACGAGTTGGTGGACCCAAACTCGTCGAGTAGGGGCTAATCTTGGACGCGGGTGGAAGAGCCTACTCGACGAGTCGGAAGCCCCGACTCAACGAGTAGATTTGTATGAATGAAACCCTAAATTTTAGAGTTTGCACCCCATTTAAACACCTTATATGGCCTCCAGTCCAGCCTCCATCACCCTCATACCCTATTCTCGAAACCCTAATCAGTTTGTAAGTGTTCTTGAGCTATTTTGTGCCATTTTAGTGATTTGAAGGTTGGTGAAGGAAGGAAAGGCTTGGAGGTCCAAGAAGAAGGCAGTAGATCCAGAGTTTTGGTTGCATTTCCAGTTTGTTTGAGGTAAAAAGCTTCAACCTTGGTTTTCCATCACTTAGATCTTCTTTAGGGCTTGCATCTTGTCATTTTTGGGACATTTTTAAGTCACTCTCGGGATTTGAGTGTATATTAGAGGAATGACTTCAGATCTGGGAACATTTGAGCTCAGGAAGCTCAAAGTTGCCACCTTTATTGAGCTATGGCCCTATCCCATGCATTAGGACTCCTTTATGGCTTAGTTTTGGTTCTCTAGTTTCATAACACCCGTGCATGCATGTAAAGTTTGTAACTTTATGTGTTATATCGACCCTAGGAGGCCATATCTATGCTTTGGATGCCATAAGCCTGACCGAAATTGACTGTATGGACTTGGACTTTGGGGGACTCGACGAGTCGTTCATAGGACTCGGTGAGTCGGGTCATGGTCCCCCAACCTTTTCTGTTTCTGAGAAATCTGGTTGAGTCTAGAAGAGGACTCAACAAGATGGACGTGAATAATGACATGAAGATCAAAGAACTCGACGAGTTCTAGGATGAACTCGGCGGGTTTAAGACAATGTCCCAACTGATTTGAAGCAAGACTCGAAGAGTTCAAGGATGAACTCGGCGAGTCAACGAGCAAATGTTCCGATCTGTATGAAGGAGAACTCGACGAGTCCAAGGAAGGGCTCGACGAGTTCAAGTGGAAAGTCCCGATTCTGTCATAAGGAGAAACTCGGCGAGTTAGAGGGTAACTCGACGAGTCCAATCGCGAATTCGAGTTTCTCTGAATTATGGAACTCGACGAGTTGATGGATCAACTGATGGGCTTTGAGCATTCTAACACTCCTATGGTGTACATGCAACCCTATAAACCTTGGATCTATGTTTTCTCTATTATACATGCAAATATTCAAGAATCCAAGGTTTCATCCTAACTAGCATAATAAGAAGTATATACAATACAAGAATCTAGTAGAATGACATACCTTTTGATGGAGCTTGAAGTCTTGAACCTTTAAGAGCCTAGTGCCCCAAGTGTTGCACCTCAAATGGCTCACACAACACCAAGAACCCTTGGAATAACTTGAGAATAAGGATACTTGCACCAAAATCGGTTTTGCCCTCTTG
The DNA here is from genome assembly GCF_052849685.1 of Lactuca virosa. Lineage (NCBI taxonomy): Eukaryota > Viridiplantae > Streptophyta > Magnoliopsida > Asterales > Asteraceae > Lactuca > Lactuca virosa. The sequence goes on along the minus strand of NC_136432.1, from coordinate 113,601,443 downwards.
TGTACACACACTAGTGCCATTTCATGAACTAGGGACCTCTTTATATAGTGTGGAGGATTAGGGTTACATTCATGTAAACCCTAATACCCATGACCTTTCATTTCCATAGGATCCATGGGTTAAACACTCCATGGACTATCCATGAAAGCTTAGCCCAACCTAAATGAACTTGGCCCATCCTATATATATAAGAGTCCATATTTAATTAGTTCATTATGATCACTAAATTAATTCTAAATTAATTTTTGATTAATACTAATTAAATAATATGATTACATATTAATATATTAGAACTTATAATATATTAATATAAATCATAAGTATCCTTTTTCTCATTTTGTCTATCCAATTGCTCCGATGCCATGCAACCCAAATGGACCATGCCAAATCGGGTCAAGTACATACCAATTATAGTTATGGACTTAGAAACTAATCCAACAGTCTCCCACTTGGATAAGTCGAAAACTATTATTGCGTATGACTCCAAAACCCGACTAGCAATCGTAGATCTTAAAGCCGCTGTCGAACTCTGACCTAGTCAATGACTTGTCCATTAGATAAGGGATCATATATTCCTCCATTCTAGATATCATATGGACTGAGACATGGATTATAATCATTCTCTCTGTCCATTTGTTGTTTCCCGATTTCCGATTTATGACGACTGACTAATTGAACAAATCAAATCAGTCCAGGCTTGGCCAAACACTTAGGGGTGTCATCACTAAATCATCGAGGGGCCCACATATATCGCTTTTATCCCTCCCAGGGTAAAAGGAATGGATAAAATTCGACTCATATGCTTGTTCTACTACTTGTTGAATCATACACAAAGGCACGTTTTATAACATCGAGTTACCAATGCGTTTTCGTACAATCAATGTATAACCAACTCATAGTCAACAACTCATATCTCTAGGTTTGAATAATATAAGATATTATCGTCTCATGATCACTCGTGATAAAATCCATGAAGTGAGTCAAATGAGCGTGGATTTAATTCAATACTCGAATCTCATTCCAGGAGCACTCATGAATGTTGTTGCAACTCTTGCTATGTCCAACACCTTAGACATCTACAAACCCAATTCATGACAGTCTTGCCTTAGTACCTACTTCCAACGTATTATCGACTGTGGATGGTTTGAATAACTTAGTCATTCGGGAAGAATGACCTAGTTATTCTGGAAGTCAAAACATGCAAAGTGAAACACAAGAATAATCGAATCCAATATGGTCTTAGAACTTATGAATATAAATAGAACATCTTTTATTTATCACCATATTGATTACACATTATTCATTGCATAATGTTTCAAATCAACAACTTTATACTTGAATCAAAACAATAGTCATGCTATGCTCTAAGCATGCACACTATGTTTATCCAAACTATAGTTATGCCATACACCAAGTATGCACACTATGTTTTTCTATGATCCTTACTTTGTGGAATAGATCAATTGAACATGATTCCAATGATTCTCATTTCACAATCCCAAAACCTTATCGTAAATGTAAGAATTCCAAATTCATGCCATTTACAGAAATCTGTTAGATTCTAAACTCAAATGCATTGATCCTCTTGTAATGACTATGCACAAAGTCACAAAGACTTGTCAACAGACATTACAGAGTATTCCAACGGAGATCAATTCCATGGAACCGAAGTCTCAAATTCAAAGTACATTCCTTTGAACATCCTTCTTGCATTAAGTTTTTCTAATTTTACACAGATTGAATAACTTCCACCTATGGAGACATTTCCATATTCCCATTTTGACTATCACTTCGAAACAAGAGTTGCCTCTTTTCAGAATATGTCAATATGGTCCTTTCAAAATTAACACTATACTTCCAATTTGTCCATGAGCAACCAATCTTTGGTAAACCTCAGATTGTCCTCGACAATTGCTTAATCAAATTAGTCATATCCAGTTCTAGTACTTTTTCCCTCTTAATGCCCTAGGCATTTGGAAAAATTTAGAACATATGAATATTATAGCACATGCAATCGATCCTATATCCGAAGCATATGGGACACGATTCATGATGTCTCACATAAAGACATGATACTAGATGTAACATCCGGATTTCCAGGTATCATAATTTAAGTATTTATTTTTGAAGTTAAGAAGAGGGACTTGACGAGTTGACGCCTAAACTCATCGAGTAGGATCGCGACTGATGACTCGGATTAATGAAGGGACTCGACGAGTCGACTTGACGAGTCCGCGCTGTGGACATAAACCCTAAATCTTTGGGCCTTTTCCCTATTTAAGGGTCCTTTGTTGGATTAGTGTCTAAGTCCATAACTATATTTGGTATGTACTTGAGCCGATTAGCATGGTCCATTTGGGTTGCATGGCACCATGCATTTGGATAGACTAAAATGAGAGAAATAACACTTAAGGTTCATTAATATATTATAAGTTCTAATATATTAATAAGATTATTTAATTAGTATTGATCAAGAATTAATTTATAATTAATTAAGTGATCAAAAGGAGACTAATTAAATATATGGGTTGATTGTGTAAATAATCCATACTTGTATAGTGGGCTAATGCTCCATGGATTATCAAGTTGGGCTAAAACCCATAGGATGCTCCATGGATGCTCCATGGTGTTTTTGTACCCATGGATCATGGAAATGAAAGGCCATGACAATTAGGGTTTACATGGTGTAACCCTAATTGTGACAAACTATATAAGCATCTTATTCTTGTCAAAATAGGCCACCATGAGAGAACTATGTGTGTATGGTGAGGGCTAGCCGATTTCATGAAGTGGTTCATTTCTCTCTAAGTTATTCCAAGTGTATTTGATGTTGTGTGAACCATTTGAGGTGTCACACTTGGGGCACTCGGCTCTTAAGCATCAAGGAATCAAGCTACATAAAAAGGTATGTCTTCAAACTTGTTTTATTACCCAAGTATCAAAGATTGTATGCTAGATAGGATAATACCTTGGAATATTCATATTTGCATGTATAATAGAGAAAACATAGATCCAAGGTATTTAGGGTTGCATGTACACTTAGGAGTGTTAGAATGCTCAAAACTCATCAGTGGTATCAGAGCCTAGGCTTGTTTTCTTGTTATACTTGCAAAAATGGCTGAAAAATCGAAATTTGTTGCTGTCTGAACAACAGAATCGCCGAGTCCATGAAGGGACTCGACGAGTCCAAGGCTAAACTCATCCAACTCGCCGAGTTGGTTCATGCACTCGACGAGTTGGACCCCCAGACAGCATATCTTCGACTGTTTTGGCTGGAATTGGACTAGGAACATTACCCTAAGCTGTTTTTCAACTTATAAACCTGTTTTTGATGTGGTAATGTTCATGCTAATCCAATTTCAAAGATAATTGTCAATAGATTCATGTTTTGTATTAGTTTAATGATTAGGCTAATTACATGAAAAAGTTTGATTAAATTATTTTGTTCTTATGAGTTGCTTAGATTAATAGAAAAGTTTTGTGAAAATGTGTTTTCAATCCAAATTAATCTAAGAGTTGATTCTAAAATGTGTTTTTTGTAACTTGTCCTCAAGTTATATGAAAAGTCACATTTAAGATTCAGAAAAGTCATAAAGATTTCCATAAGTTATGAATAAGGAAGAGTCACATTCTTTAATGGTTTAAAGTCTTCCATAACTTGTCCTCAAGTTATGGAACTTGAAGAGTTTTTTGAATTAAAACTACTCTAAATACATAAGTTATGGAATTGAATAGTTTTGAATAGTTTCAAAAACTTGCCCTCAAGTTTTGGAATTTGAAAAGTTTTCCCTTATGAATACTTTAATTCCAAGTTAAGCCCTTAGAATTTTAAAAGTTAAAATTCAACCCTTATACTTTATAATATTATAAGTTAATAATATTTATATATATGTATAAGAGCAAGTCGTCTTACCATTAGTAGGCCTCATTCACGAAGCCGGTCTATAAGGGGGGTATATGGTTACTGCCTATAAAATGGCAGTTTAATGGGTGTCCACTCTCACCCACCACTTCCTTGACTGGTGGAGGGTCGTTAGCCGAACGGGTAGGACAACGACTATAATTCTCCCTTCATTAAAAGTATTAATGATAAATACTAAGTAACTAAACACTTATAAATTCCCAATCTTAGTTACTTAGGAAAATGTGAATAAGGTGCTAATCCATGAAATTACACTTTGCACTTTGTTTGAGCTGTTAGTGGAGCGTGTGTGGTTAACCGGCACACTAACTGGTTTTAACAAAGTAGGCAAAGGGTTTCTTAAAGTTTATCATAGGCCGGTGGAGCGTGTGTGGTTAACCGGCACATCGGTTGAGTGATAAACATTTAAGAGTACCAAGTAATTTGCATGGTTACTTCACACCTTGTTTTGTGATCCTCGGCATCCCAGTCACAAAACCTGAAGGGCACAATCGAGATTGAAACATGCCATTGAAAAGTTCAATGAATCTCAAAAGAATCTAGGAGTTTCAAAACCAATTAAAACCTAATAAATTATTTCGTTTTTCATGGTGGAAATTGGTGAATCGTCGTTCACCTACCTTCAAATATTCTATACCTTGGATTACGGCATCCCTCTTCCAAGTTATAAAATATTGTGTTGGGTCCTAGACTTAATATTTCATATTGGGTGTTATATTAAGGACTTTTAGACCAACTATCTTGAATATCTCCCAAAAGATGTCTAGTTCAGACATTTATGATCTTCCCAAATCTCTTGGAACTTCACTTCCTCCACCTCCTCCAATTATTCCCCCTAACCCACAAGTTCAAGGTCACTCAAGCCCTATTGGCAAGCAAGGTCTATGTGTGATTGCATCTTGGAGATGAAGTCACATATTGACAAGCCGGGAGAGTTGGGTGTCAAAGTCTTAAGAAAGTTGGATGTTGACTGATCACTTCCTAAGTCACATAGTGAGTTCTTTGGGACTACTATGTAAAAGACTATGCCATGACCCTTAATGATCTTATCTATTTGCTAGGTGCTGCTGAATCAGCAATGATTTGGAGCACTGGTAGAGAAAATTTAATTAGAAGATCAAATTCCCAAACTTGCATGAACATTGACAATGGTGACATTGGATATCCAGAAAAAGCTTTCTCTTCCCAATGGAAAGGGGTCGGCCATAGTCAACTCGGTTGACCAAATGGTAAAGAGAAAGTCTAAGCCTGTGATAGTCCCGTGTACCATTTCCATAGAGTCCATATGTTTATATTGCCAAAGGAAGGGGCATTGGTTACAAAACTGCCTATTTACCTGAAGGATCATAGGGTTGATCAAGTCAAGATGTTTGATTCTACTTCAGGTGAAGTCCACTATCTAACTCTGTTAAGTTTCTATTCTGAGATTCTCATTACATGATGTGACTGGGTCACATGTTGTTGTTTTAAGAATCAAAGAAAAGTGAAGAAACTTAAAGGAAGTATGTGCTGATTCTGATCGCGAAGATGGATTTCGATCGCATGGTTCGGTGATCAGAATTTTTGAGCTGTTGCTTAGGAGTTATGATATATTGCTTAGGAATAGATAACAACAAGTTTTTCATATGCATTTGCACTGTAAGGATAAGTTTTTTCCGCAAAGTTTTGAAATAAAATAAAAAGGTTTTAATTTTATATTTATTTTAAATATCCTTACAGTGACATTTTTGAAAAATGGTTGTTTATATGATTCCATTGATAGCAATATTGGAAAAATGGACTTGATTCTTTCTTTTGTGGTAGTGTCATAATTTACCAAATAAGGAAAGATTCTCATCACCCAAGGTTTCAGTTGGATAGAAACTTGGAAATCATGCAAGTTGTATAGTATGATGAATGAGAATTTTGATCTTTGGAAAATTAAGATTAATTCCTTATTCACATGTATATGTGAGTCAAGTGAAGGACTAAGGGATCGAGTACACATTCTGGTGCACTTATCAAGTCCACCACAAAAGATCGATAAGACTATTCGTCATGATTTACTAAAGTTTAGTACATATGATTATACTTACAAGTTTAAGTATAATTCTGAAACATTGGAAAAGTTTTGATGTATGGCAGAACGAATGAGAAGAATCAAATTAGGCAGAAAGATAAAAGTTTCTCAAATCTGAAAAGATTGGAGAGTACTTTAGTATCATGTTTTTGATCATCTTAATGATTAAGAAACCATATCACAATTGATTCTCTAAGGACATCTTAGTGCATTCCTATGGCTAAGAAGAGGAATCAAGAATTGTGGAAATGGTTAAATCAAGAAGATGATTCATACTTCGTTCCAAAACAAGTCTTATAGTCATACTCCAAGACTGTAAGTTGAGTAACATATCTTAAAGAAAGGTTTATAACACTTGTCAAATGTAAGAGTAAAAGTGTCCTACTCTTGTACATTTGAAATTGGTAAGTTGTGATGTTTTGGATAAAACAAAGACCAACTTAGGCCAATTGTGTGAAGTGTTTGTCTTGATAAAGAGTCCGCACTATCTCTTGAATATTTGACAAATGAGTCTTATATGTCAAGAGGACAGTAGGGGTCTTAGAGATCTTGGAAAAACTTCAAGATCTAATCAAGAATAAAACCTGTAGTTCATCATTAGCACAAGACTTGAGGTTTATAACCTATCATGTTGACATATTCTTACTTCTGTGCCCATTCCAGTGAAAGTTGTCTTTGCATATGAGTTCTGAGAGTTCTCAATTGGTTGCATAACAACTTGGAAGCAATGATAGGCCCTTGTGTTTCCAGGTGGCAAGAAAGTAAGATTGAGTTTTGTCCATATAAGTTTGGATAAGAACACTTACACCATAAAAAATCTAAGTGTCATAAGGTTTCTCTCCGATTCATGAAAATGATGGTGAGGAAACACTTTCACTAAGTAGATTTTAAGTAGATAACAGTTGTGATACTTGCATTCTCAAAGTCGTTAGTGGAGCGTGTATGGTTAACCGGCACACTAACATGGACTTGTGAGGAATGGCAAAGGTCTAAACAATTGAGACTATGATTACGACATCCCTTTTCATAGTTCTGAAATTGTTTAGACACACATCTGTGCTATCTAAAGAAAGATGTATGATTTTGATAAAGTTTTATTAAAGCATCTCGTGTCAGAAATATGAACTTTGGAAAGAAGGTTCAATAAAGTATTGATTTCTAGAAGTCCAACTGATTTCTGAGTACATGTCAAAGCTAGTGGGAGCATAAGTGTGATGCTAATAATCATCATGTTAGTGGGAGCATGATAATTATGATTAGTATTGCAAGATAGCAATGTTAATTATAGAAAACAAAAGTTTCAATTCCGGAAGTTGCAGGGGTTGAAAAGTTGTTTTGCTATAATTAAGGGAGAGGAAATTATACTTCATTTCAATTCTAAAAGCTTAGATTGAGGTTTTAATCATCTTTAGTCAAGGGTATATATGAATTTTGTGTTGGAATGACTCAACATAAGGAAATTCTATATATAGGCCCATTATTTTCATTCTAAAATTCGATTATGATTACGGCATCCCTTTTCATAATCTGAATTATGAGAACTTGGCAAATAGATACAGAAATATTATAGCAAAAGACTGGTCTAGTATCATGTCTTTATGTGAGGCATCATGAATCGTATCCCATATGCTTCGGATATAGGATCGATTGCATGTGCTATAATATTCATATGTTCTAAATTTTTCCAAATGCTCAAGGAATTAAGAAGGGAAAAACTCTAGAATTGGAAATGACTAAAGTGATTAAGCAATTGTCGAGGACAATCTAAGGTTTACCAAAGATTGGTTGCTCAGGGACAGTTGGAAGTATAGTGTTAATTTTGGAAGGACCATATTGATATATTCTGAAAAGAGGCAACTCTTGTTCAGAAGTGATAGTCAAAATGGGAATATGGGAATGTTTCCACAGGTGGAAATTATTCAATCTGTGTAAGATTAGAAAAACTTAATGCAAGAAGGATATTTCCATGGAGTTGATATCCATTGGAATACTCTGTAATGTCTGTTGACAAGTCTTTGTGACTTTGTGCATAATCATTACAAGAGGATCAATGCATATAAGTTTATAATCTAACAGATTTTGGTAAATGGCAGGATTTGGAATTCTTGCATTTGCGGTAAGGAATTGGGATTGTGAAATGAGAATCATTGGAATTATATTCAATTGATCTATTTCACGGAGTAAAGATCATAGACAAACTTAGTGTGCATACTTGATGTATGGCATAACTAATGATTAGACAAACATAGTGTGCATACTTGGTGTATGGCATGACTAGTGTTTAGAAAGCATAGTGTACATGCTTGGAGCATGGGACAACTATTGTTTTAATTCAAGAATAACGTTGATAGTTGAAACAGTATACAATGAATAATGGGTAATCAATATGGTGATAAATAAAAGGTGTGTTTATTTATATTCATAAGTTCTGAGACCATATTGGATTCGATTATTGTTGTGTTTCACTTTGCATGTTTTGACTTCCAGAATAATTAGGTCATTCTTCCCGAATAACTAAGTTATTCAAACCATCCACAGTCGGTCATATGTTGGAAGTAGATATGAATCAAGACTGTCATGGGTTGGCTTGTAGAGGTCTAAGATATTGGACAAAGTGGTGCTACAACACACATGAGTGCTCATAAGTTCTGAGTATTGGATTCAACCCGCGCTCATTTGAATCACTTCATGGATTTTATCACGAGTGATTATGAGACGATAATATCTTATATTCTTCAAACCTAGAGATATGAGTTGTTACTATGAGTTGGTTGTACATTGATTGCGCGAAAACGCATTGGTAACTCGATGTTATAAAACGTGCCTTTGTGTATGATTCAACAAGTAGTAGAACAAGCCATATGAGTCGAAGTTTATCCATTCCTTTTACCTTCGGGATAAAAGCGATATCTGTGGGCCCCTCGATGATTTAGCGATGACACATGTGAGTGCTTGGCCAAGCAAGGACTGATTTGATTTGTTCAATCAGTCAGTCATCATGAATCGGAAATCAGGAAACAACAAAAGGACTGAGAGAATGATTGATAATCCATGTCTCAGATCATATGATATCTAGAATGGAGGAATATATGATCCCTTATCCAATGGACAAGTTATTGACGAGATCAGAGTTCAGTTACAACGTCAGAGTTCGACAGCGGCTTAAAGAGCTACGATTGCCAGTTGGTTCTTGAAGTCATACTCAATAATAGTTTTAGACTTATCCAAGTGGGAGACTGTTGGATTAGTGTCTAAGTCCATAACTATATTTGGTATGTACTTGACCCGATTAGCATGGTCCATTTGGGTTGCATGGCATCATGCATTTGGATAGACTAAAATGAGAGAAATAACACTTAAGGGTCATTAATATATTATAATTTCTAATATATTAATAAAATTATTTAATTAGTATTGATCAAGAATTAATTTATAATTAATTAAGTGATCAAAAGGAGACTAATTAAATATATGGGTTGATTGTGTAAATAATCCATACTTGTATAGTGGGCTAATGCTCCATGGATTATCAAGTTGGGCTAAAACCAATAGGATGCTCCATGGATGATCCATGGTGTTTTTGTACCCATGGATCATGGAAATGAAAGGCCATGACAATTAGGGTTTACATGGTGTAACCCTAATTGTGACAAACTATATAAGCATCTTATTCTTGTCAAAATCGGCCACCATGAGAGAACTATGTGTGTATGGTGAGGGCTAGCCGATTTCATGAAGTGGTTCATTTCTCTCTAAGTTATTCCAAGTGTATTTGATGTTGTGTGAACCATTTGAGGTGTCACACTTGGGGCACTCGGCTCTTAAGCATCAAGAAATCAAGCTACATAAAAAGGTATGTCTTCAAACTTGTTTTATTACCCAAGTATCAAAGATTGTATGCTAGATAGGGTAATACCTTGGAATATTCATATTTGCATGTATAATAGAGAAAACATAGATCCAAGGTATTTAGGATTGCATGTACACTTAGGAGTGTTAGAATGCTCAAAACCCATCATCCTTATGGCCTTCATTTGCGGCCACACACACCCTGAGAAACCCTATCGAACCAGAGAGCATAGAGAGAGAGGAAGAGGGCTAATTTCACCATCATAGTGCACTCTTGCAAGGAAGGAAGGGAGATTCAAGCCAGGCTGATTGGAGGGGGGGTTTAGAACTTCTTCTACTTCATCAAAGGCTTCCGTTTGAGGTAACAATCTATGCCTATTTCGTGTGTGTAGTAGATCCCATGAATTTAGGGTTTCTTTACCCCTTCTTTAGTTGGAATATGGAGCATGTGGAGTCCCATTGAAGAATAGACATTAGATCTGGACCTTGAGAGGTCCAGAGAGTCCCAATCATCCAGCTTTATGCAGTCTCATTGGAGTTTTGAGTCAAGGTTGTTATTTTAAGCGCTATTCCATCAAATAAAGCTTGATGTGTGGTGCATGGACATAAAGGTTGAACCTTTACGTGACTTTTGGGTGCTAGAAGGCCATATCTATAAGTTAGAGAAGCAGATCTGAACTCAGAAGGTCAATTGAGTGTTGCCATGGAGGAAACTCGCCGAGTCCATAAGAGGACTCGACGAGTCGGATCGGGTTGCCCCGCGATTCGTGATCAGTGGTAACCCGTCGAGTGAGAGGTTAACTCGACGAGTCGAGTGAGGCCTTAGGAGGATTCTGAGGACACGCATGGACTTGCCAAGTCACCTGAGTGCACTCGACGAGTCTGGTCAAAGTTGGACCGTTGACTGGAGTTGACTTCAGTTGACCTCAGGGTTTGGTCAAACTGATTCAAGTGAGGCCATGGAGGGGTAAAATGGTCTTCTACCCATTCTTTAGAAATGAGAATATAAGAGAGTATTGATTAGAGATATTATCATTTTGATAGGTGGAGGCTAGATTGAGGATATCGAGCACGAAAATTTACTAGACATCATACGAGGTGAATCTTCTCACTATGCATTACCTAGAGTGGTACTTATATGCAGACCGGAGGGTCTTATGTGTTATGTGTATGATTGAGATTATGTGAATTGTGTTATGTGTATGCTATGTGTTATATAGACCGGACTGGAGGGTCCAATGATTTAGACCGGACCGAAGGGTCCAACGAGCTAGACCGGACCGGAGGGTCCAACGAGCTACGGGACTGGAGGGTCCCGCTGAGACGCATCGACCGGAGGGTCTAGTTATAGCCTCGAGTGGCGTATGTGCTGTATGTGGTATTTTGGGGAACTCACTAAGCATTTATGCTTACCGTGTTATGTGATATGTGTTTCAGGTACTAGCGAGGATCGCGGGAAGGCGCCGACATGATCTGTACACACTGATGGAGTATTATGTATTTGATATTCTGGGATATGTTTTATTGTGATGACATTTGATACACAAGAGATTTTGAGAATATTATATGAGTTTTATTGTGTTTGAAAAATGAAAAATTGCTTTAAAATTTACGTTGTTACAAGTTGGTATCAGAGCCTTGGTTTGAGGGATTCGGATGTACCTTCGGGCGTATCTGAACTCAAACTGAGGATTTGAGAAAATTTTTCATAAAAGAAACAATTTTTCTAAAAAGAGTAAAAGATTTTGAGAAAAGCAAAACGGAGCAGTGTGTACGATCAGCCAGCGCCCGAACGGTGATTTCCCAAAATACCCTTACATTATGTGTTAGTAGATATTATGTGATGTGCTATGCATGCTAGAGTAGGCTAGGTATTCACATTTAGGACTAGAGTGGGCTGATTTGTGATGCCTTAGCCTAGGAGATTACTGCTACTATGAGATACTTCGAGAGTGAGTAGGTAGCAACGAGGAGCTTATGAGAGGTCTACTGGAGGGTAGCCTATGTTTAGCGAGATATAGAGTACTTGTGATCTGGGATCCTAGGAGGAGGACTTGGGGTGAATACCGATGCGGTGTGGAAGGTAGTATAGGGCCCGTACTAATGGAAACACCGGATCAGTGAGCAGTCCAAGTAAGAATCCTTAGGATACTGAGGAACAAGTAGGGTTGAGTGATCGAGTGCGAGTATACTCGAGCGAGTCTCTAATTTCTTTTGTGTTGTGTTTCAGAGACATCATGGTGGGTACGCGCCACAACCCAGGAGGTAGTGGTACCAGTGGTATCAGTGATGAGGAGATTCGTAGGTTGATTCACGAGGAGGTGGCCGCAACCATTCAAGCTGAGATACCAGAGATGTTTGGGTCTATCAAGACCACGTTGATTGAGACATTTAACGAGCGGTATGCTGCTCTTACCGAGGCTGCTGTTGCTGCAGCCACAGTAGCCGTCGCCGCTGCCAGGCCACAGGGGGGTGACTCGTTGCTGTACCGGGAGTTCAGCAACACGAAGCCACCAGAGTTTTACGGGACTCAAGATCCGATAGCCGCGATGAGATGGATCTCTGACATTGAGGGATGCTTCTACACGTGTTCTTGTCCGGAGCATCTGAGGGTACGGTTCGCGCTGAACCAGCTTCGCTTGGGGGCGAAGGATTGGTGGAAGTTTGCGACGGCTGATTTCACCACAACAGAGCTTACCGCGGTGACTTGGGAGAAGTTCACCGCCATGTTTCGAGATGAGTACGTTCCCCCGGTGGAGAGGAAATGGTTGGTGCACGAGTTCTTGTCCCTCAAGCAGGGAACTGAGTCGGTGACAATGATTACGAGGATGTTTCATGAGAGGGCGTTGTTTTGCCCTGAGCATGTGTCTACTGAGCAGGCACGTATGAGCCGATATCTGAGCATACTGAGGAGAGACATTCGTAAGTTCGTTGCGAACTCGACATATCGGACATTTGCCGAGCTCCAGGCGAATGCCCGGAAGAGGGAGATTGAGCTAGAGACTCAGGCCAGGGAGGAGGCCGAGTCTCAGAGGAGGGATAGGCGATCGGCACAGTCTCAGCCGGCAACCAAGCGGGCAAAGCCCGCTGATTCGAGATCTGGAGGTCCGAAGGGCCGCACTTGCGGGAAGTGCGGCAAGAGCCATGAGGGAGTGTGCAGAGCTGGGGTGTGCTACAAGTGTGGCAAAGAGGGGCATTTCGCGGGGGATTGCCCCAAGGGGTTTTTAGTTTGCTTTCACTGCAACCAGACTGGCCATCGCAAGGCCGAGTGCCCACATCTACTTCAGGGATCAGAACAGGGATCTGCACCTGCTGCTAGAGCTACCGAGGCCGAGGCACCGAAGGCTCGCGGGAGAGCCTTTCAGTTGACAACGGAGGAGGTCCGCGCATCGACCGATGTCGTGGCTGGTATGTATTCTTTCATTTATTTATACTGACTTTGAGATTTTGTGCTTATATAGTGGTATGCATAGGTACTTTTCTTGTGAGTTCTGTACCTGCTTTGGTGTTATTCGACTCGGGTGCGAGTCGATCTTTCGTGTCATTAGCGTTTAGTCAGCACATCGATATCTGATGAGAGGCGTTGAGTCGACCTCTACGAGTTTCTATAACTGACGAGCGAGCGTTGTATACTACTGATGTGATTCGAGGATGTGTACTCGAGATTTTCGGTGTTGAGTTCCCGATTGATCTGGTACCGATTGCGATGGGGGATGTCTATGTCATCGTGGGCATGGACTAGTTGAGCCAATTCGGAGCTATTATCGACTGCGAGCATCCGTTGGTGACCATACGAGACCCTAGAGGGGGAGTACTTACGGTGTATGGCGAGGGTACTCGATCTGGGTCAACATTTTGTTCGGCTGCCAGAGCGAGACAGAGTCTACAACAGGGCTGTAGAGGGTTTGTAGCCTATGTGATGGATACACGAGTTGCCGCAGAGAGACCGAGTTCTGTCGATGAGGTACCGATAGTGCGAGAGTTTCCGGATGTTTTCCCCGAGGAGTTGCCGGGTGTGCCTCCCGAGAGGCAGGTGGAGTTCCGCATCGATTTGGTTCCGGGGGCAGCGCCTATTGCCAAGGCACCCTATCGCCTTGCGCCACCGGAGATGCAGGAGTTATCCTCACAGCTTCAGGAGCTGTTGGGGAAGGGATTCATCCGAACGAGTAGCTCACCGTGAGGAGCGCCGATCCTTTTCGTCAAGAAAAAGGATGGTTCACACCGGATGTGCATCGATTACCGGGAGTTGAACAAGCTGACGGTCAAGAACCGTTATCCGCTACCGATGATCGACGATCTGTTCGATCAGTTGCAGGGAGCGTCTTTGTTTTCCAAGATAGACTTGAGGTCTGGATATCACCAAATGAGGGTGCGTGATGAGGATATCCAGAAGACGACGTTCATGACTCGTTATGGGCATTACGAGTTCGTGGTGATGCCTTTTGGGCTCACCAATGCACCAGCATCGTTCATGGATCTCATGAACCGAGTATGCAGGCCAATGTTGGATCGATCGGTGATTGTGTTCATCGACGACATTCTAGTGTATTCGAGATCCAGAGAGTAGCATGAGGAACATCTGAGGGAGATCCTTGGAGTGTTGAGATCGGAGAGGCTTTATGCCAAATTCTCCAAGTGTGATTTTTGGTTACGAGAGGTCCAGTTTTTGGGACATCTCGTTAATCAGAATGGGATATTGGTCGATCCGACCAAGATTGAGGCTGTCATGAGTTGGGAGGTGCCGTGATCCCCCACCGAGATCAGGAGTTTTCTGGGGTTGGCTGGCTACTATCGGAGATTTATCAGAGATTTCTCCAAGATTGCCGTTCCCTTCACCAGATTGACCGGGAAGGGTGTTGCTTTTGTTTGGGGTCCCGAGCAGCAGACCTCGTTTGAGACTCTTCGCCAGAGATTATGCGAAGCCCCGGTGTTAGCCCTTCCGGAGGTAATGGAGGATTTCATGGTGTATTGTGATGCGTCTATATCGGGGTTGGGTGCGGGGCTTATGCAGAGAGGGCACGTGATAGCATACGCATCGAGGCAACTGAAGCCTCATGAGACAAGGTATCCCACCCACAATTTGGAGTTGGGGGCAGTGGTGTTCGCCCTCAAGATATGGCACCATTATTTGTATGGGGTTCGGTGTACCATATACACGGACCACAAGAGTTTGAAGTATCTGATGGATCAGCCCAACCTGAATATGCGCCAGAGGAGATGGTTGGATGTGGTAAAGGATTACGACTGTGAGATCCTGTACCACCCGGGCAAGGCTAACGTGGTAGCCGATGCTCTAAGCCGCAGGGTAGAGAGTGCCCCGATTCGAGATATATGTATGAGGATGACGGTGATGACTCCGGTGTTGGATACCATTCGAGAGGCCCAGGCAGAGGCTGTGAGACCGGAGAACCGTAAGAGGGAGCGGGTGATTGGACAGGTATCCGAGTTTATGACGGATAGCCGAGGGCTTATGACCTTTCGTGGTCGGATTTGGGTGTCGTATACGGGCGGGGCACGTAGCACTCTGATGGAGGAGGCGCATAGATCGAGATTCTCGATCCATCCCGGGGCCACTAAGATGTATTTGGACCTGAAGAGAGACTAATGGTAGCCCTGTATAAAGAGGGATGTCACATGGGTAATAGAGAGGTGTTTGACCTGTCGCCGGGTTAAGGCCGAGCACCAGCGTCCACATGGCAAATTGCAGCCATTAGAGGTTCCCCAGTGGAAGTGGGAACAAATTTCTATGGATTTTATCACCAAATTGCCGAGGACCGCGAGAGGTGTTGATGCAATTTGGGTTATTGTGGACCGGCTGACGAAGAGCGCTCACTTCCTTGCTATTAGTGAAAGCTCTTCTGCGGAGAGGCTGACAGAGACATATGTGAGAGAGGTGGTATCGCGTCATGGAGTGCCAATCTCGATTGTGTCAGTCCGAGATGTACGTTTCACTTCCAGGTTCTGGAAGAAGTTCCATGAGGAGTTGGGTACGAGATTGCACTTCAGTACTGCTTACCACCCACAGACGAATGGCCAGAGTGAGCGAACGATTCAGAAGCTCGAGAACATGCTTCGAGCATGTGTTATGGACTTCGGGGGAAGTTGGGACACATACCTACCTTTGGCTGAGTTTTCTTACAACAACAGCCACCATTCGAGTATTGGTATGCCTCCGTTTGAGCTTTTATATGGGAGGAGGTGTCGGACCCCCATCTGTTGGGGAGAGGTAGGGCAGCGAGTGATGGGTAGCACTGAGATAGTGCTTAATACGACTGAGCAGATAAAACAGGTCAGACAGAGTTTACTGACAGCCCAGAGCCGCCAGAAGAGTTATGTGGATAGGCGGCGATCCGAGCTCGAGTTCCAGGTTGGAGACTTTGTACTCCTGAAGGTATCTCCTTGGAAAGGAGTGATCCGATTCAGGAATAGGGGCAAACTGGGGCCCCGATACACTGGTACTTTTAGGGTGATCGTCAGAGTAGGCAAGGTAGCATACCGTTTAGAGCTACCCGAGGAGTTGGGTCAGATCCATGATACTTTCCACGTATCCCAGTTGAGGAAGTGTATAGCCGATGAGACGGCGGTAGTGCCGCTAGAGGATATTCAGGTGGATGCGAGTCTGAATTACATTGAGAGGCCGATCGCGATCTTGGATCGGAAGATCAAGGTTCTGAGGAACAAAGAGGTGCCCCTGGTTCAGCTCTAGTGGCAACATCGGAGAGGGTCCGAGCTGACTTGGGAGCCGGAGACGAAGATGCGGGAGCAGCATCCAGAGTTGTTTGCAGAATGAGACTTCGAGGGCGAAGTCTGATTCTAGTGGGGGAGAATTGTAACATCCGGATTTCCAGGTATCATAATTTAAGTATTTATTTTTGAAGTTAAGAAGAGGGACTCGACGAGTTGACGCCTAAACTCGTCGAGTAGGATCGCAACTGATGACTCAGATTAATGAAGGGACTCGACGAGTCGGTGAGTCGACTCGATGAGTCCGCGCTGTGGACAGAAACCCTAAATCTTTGGGCCTGTGCCCTATTTAAGGGTCCTTATGGCCTTCATTTGCGGCTACACACACCCTGAGAAACCCTATCGAACCAGAGAGCATAGAGAGAGAGAGAGAGGAAGAGGGCTAATTTCACCATCTTAGTGCACTCTTGCAAGGAAGGAAGGGAGATTCAAGCTAGGCTGATTGGAGGGGGGGGGGCTCAGAACTTCTTCTACTTCGTCAAAGGCTTCTGTTTGAGGTAACAATCTATGCCTATTTCGTGTGTATAGTAGATCCCATGAATCTAGGGTTTCTTTAACCCTTCTTTAGTTGGAATATGGAGCATGTGGAGTCCCATTGAAGAATAGACATTAGATCTGGACCTTGAGAGGTCCAGAGAGTCGCAATCATCCAGCTTTATGCAGTCCCATTGGAGTTTTGAGTCAAGGTTGTCATTTTAAGAGCTATTCCATCAAATAGAGCTTGATGTGTGGTGCATGGACATAAAGGTTGAACCTTTACGTGACTTTTGGGTGCTAGAAGGCAAGATCTATAAGTTAGAGAAGCAGATCTGACCTCAGAAGGTCAATTGAGTGTTGCCATGGAGGAAACTCGCCGAGTCCATAAGAGGACTCGACGAGTCGGATCGGGTTGCCCCGCGATTCGTGATCAGTGGTAACCCGTTGAGTGAGAGGTTAACTCGACGAGTCGAGTGAGGCCTTAGGAGGATTCTGAGGACACGCATGGACTCGCTGAGTCACCTGAGTGCACTCGGCGAGTCTGGTCAAAGTTGGACCGTTGACTGGAGTTGACTTCAGTTGACCTCAGGGTTTGGTCAAACTAATTCAAGTGAGGCCATGGAGGGGTAGAATGGTCTTCTACCCATTCTTTAGAAATGAGAATATAAGAGAGTATTGATTAGAGATATTATCATTTTGATAGGCGGAGGCTAGATTGAGGATATCGAGCACGAGAATTTACTAGACATCATACGAGGTGAGTCTTCTCACTATACATTACCTAGAGTGGTATTTATATGCAGACCGGAGGGTCTTATGTGTTATGTGTATGATTGAGATTATGTGCATTGTGTTATGTGTATGCTATGTGTTAGATAGACCGGACCGGAGGGTCCAATGATTTATACCGGACCGAAGGGTCCAAAGAGCTAGACCAGACCGGAGGGTCCAACGAGCTACGGGACTGGAGGGTCCCGTTAAGACACATCGACCGGAGGGTCGAGTTATAGCCTTGAGTGGCGTATGTGTTGTATGTGGTATTTTGGGGAACTCACTAAGCATTTATGCTTACCGTGTTATGTGATATGTGTTTCAGGTACCAGCGAGGATCGCGGGAAGGAGCCGGCATGATCTGTACACACTGATGGAGTATTATGTATTTGAGATTCTGGGATATGTTTTATTGTGATTACATTTGATACACAAGAGATTTTGAGAATATTATATGAGTTTTATTGTGTTTTAAAAATGAAAAATTGTTTTAAAATTTACGTTGTTACACTAGACCAGACTTTTGCTATAACATTTCTATTTCTATTTGCCATGTTCTCAAAATTCAGATTATGAAAAGGGATGCCATAATCATAATCGAATTTTAGAACGCAAATGATGTTCCCATATATAGAATTTCCTTATGTTGAACCATTCCAACATAACATTCATATATATCCTTGACTAAATTTGATTAAAATCTCACGATCTATGCTTTTAGATTTGAAATGAAGTATAATTTCCTCTCCCTTAATTATAGCAAAACAACTTTTCCCAATTGAAACTTTTGTTTTCTATAATTAACATTGCTAACTTGCAACACTTATCATAACTGATTATGCTCCTACTAGCATAATAATTACTAGCATAAAAATTATACTCCCACTAGCTTTGACATGTACTCAGAAATCAGCTGGACTTCTAGAAATCAATACTTTATTGACTTTCTTACCAAAGTTCAGATTTATGATACGAGATGCTTTGATAAAACTTTATCAGAATCATACACCTTTCCATAGATAGCTCACATGTGTGTCTAAACAATTTTAGAACTATGAAAAGGGATGCCGTAATCATAGTCTCAATTGTTTAGACCTTTTCCATTTTTCACAAGTCCATGTTAGTGTGTCGGTTAACCACACACGCTCCACTAACGACTTTGAGAATGCAAATATCACAATTGCTATCTACTTAAAATCTACTTAGTGAAAGCGTTTCCTCACCATCATTTTCATGAATCGAAGAGAAACCTTATGACACTTAGATTTTATGGTGTATGTGTTCCTATCCATGTGAATTTGTCAAAACCATAATCACAAGACAATGTTAGTGACAAATTTAAACTCATATGGACTGAACTTGTTTATTCTTAATTTCTTGCCACCTGACAGCACAAGGGCCCGCCATTGCTTCCAAGTAGTTATGTAAACAACTGAGAACTTGTAGAACTCAGATGCATAGTAAACTTTAACTGGAATGGGCACAGAAATAAGAATATGCCAACACGATAGGTTACAAACCTCAAGTCATGTGCTAGTGATAACCAACAGGTTTTATTCTTGATTAGTTCTTGAAACTTTTTTCAAGATCTTTAGGACTCCCACTGACCTCTTGACATATAAGATTCTATTATCAAGAACTATTCCTTGACAGAGCAAATATTCAAGAGTTAGTGCGGATTCTTATCAAGACAAACACTTCACACAATTGGCCTTAGTTGGTCTCTGTTTTATCCAAAACATCACAACTTACCAATTTCAAATGTACAAGAGTAGAACACATTTTACTCTTACATTTGACAAGTGCTATAAACCTTCTTTAAGATATATCACTCAAGTTACAATCTTGGAGTATGACTCTAATAATTGTTTTGGAACGAAGTATGACTCATCTTCTTGATTTAACCACTTCAACAATTCATGACTCCACTTCTTAGCCATAAGAATGCACTAAGATGTCCTTAGAGGATGAATTGTGATATGGTTTCATAATCATTAAGATGATCATAAAACATGATACTAAAGTACTCTCCCATCTTTTCAGATTTGAGAAAATTTTATCTTTCTGCCTAATTTGATTCTTCTCATTCGTTCTGCCATACATTGAAACTTTTCCAATGTTTCAGAATTATACTTAAACTTGTAAGTATAACCATATTTACTAAACTTTAGTAAATCATGACGAATAGTCTTATCGATCTTTGTGGTGGACTTGACCAATGCACAAGAATGTGTACTCGATCCCTTATCCTTCACTTGATTCACATATACATGTGAATAAGGAATTAGTCTTAATTTTCCAAAGATGAAAATTCTCATTCATCATACAATACAAGTTGCATGATTCCAAGTTTCTATCCAACTGAAACTTGGGTGATGAGAATCTTTCCTTATTTGGTAAATTTAGACACTACCACAAATGAAAGAATCAAATTCATATTTCCAACATCAATTTTTCATAAATGCCATTGCAAGGAGATATAAAATAAAATAAAACAAAATTTTATTTATTTATAAAATGCGGAAAAACTTTTTCCTTATAATGCACCTTTAAATGAAAACTATGCTATTACATATTTCCTAGCAATCTATCATAACTCCTAAGCAGCAACTCAAAAATCCGATCTTCGAACCATGCGATTAAAATCCATCTTCTCGATCAGATTCAGCATACTCATCTTTTAAGCTTCCTTTGATTCTTCAAAACATCAAAATGTAATCTAGTCACATCATGTGATAAGAATCTCCAAATAGGAACTTAATAGAGTTAGATAGTGGACTTACCTGAAGTAGAGTCATACATTCTGACCTTACAATCCTTATGATTCTTCAGGTAAGTAGGGCAGCTTCGCAACCAATGTCCCTTCCTTTAGCAATAGTAACATATGGACTCTTTGGTAATTGTACATGGGACTATCTCAGACTTAGCCTTTCTCTTTACCATTTGGTCAACCAGGTTGACTATGGCCGATCCCTTTCCATTGGGAAGAGAAAGATTTTCTGGATTTCCAATGTTACCATTGTCAATGTCCATGGAAGTTTGGGAAGTCAATCTTCCAATCAAATTTGCTTTACCGGTGCTCCAAATCATTGATGATTCAGCAGCGTCAAGAAAATAGGTAAGATCTTTAAGGGTCATGTCATGGTCTGTCATATAGTGGTCCTAAAGGAACTCACTATGTGACTTAGGAAGTGATTGAAGAACCTAGTCAACATCCAACTTCCTCAATACTTTGACACCCAACTCTCCCGGCTTGTCAATATGTGACTTCATCTCTAAGATGTGAGTACACATAGAATTTGCTTTCCAATAGGGCTTAAGTGACCTTGAACTTTTCAAGAACTTGTGGGTTAGGGAGAATAATTGGAGGAGGTGGAGGAAGAGAAGTATGATTTCCATGATCTAATCGCGGGACATCATCTTCAAGAGATTTGGAAAGATCATAGTTGTCTGAACCAGACATCTATAATGGGAGAAATTGAAGTTAGTTGATTTAAGTCCTTAATAGAACACCCAATATGAAATATTAAGGCTAGGACCCAACACAATATTTTATAACTTGGAAGAGGGACGTCGTAATCCAAGCAATAAAATATTTGAAGGTAGGCGAATGACGATTCACCAATTTCCACCGTGAAAAAAGAAATAAATTATTAGGTTTTAATTGGATTTGAAATTCCTAAATCTTTTGAGATTCATTGAACTTTTTAATGGCATGTTTAAATCTCGATTGTGCCCTATCAAGTTTGTGACTGGGATGCCGAGGATCACAAACAAGGTGTGAATAACCATGCAAATTAACTTGGTGCTCTAAATTTTATCACTTAATCGATGTGCCGGTTAACCACACGCGCTCCACCGATCTATGATAAACCTTAAGCCACCCTTTGCCAACCTTTTTAAATCCAAGTTAGTGTGCCGGTTAACCACACACGCTCCACTAACGACTTAAGCAAGGTGCAAAGTGTAATTTCATGGGTTAGCACCAAATTCACATTTTCCTAAGTAACTAAGATTGGGAATTTATAAGTGTTTAGTTACTTAGTATTTATCATTATACTTTTAATGAAGGGAGAATTATAGTCTTGTCCTACCTGTTCGGATAACGACCCTCCACCAGTCAAGGAAGCTTGAGAGTGGACACCCATTAAACTGCCATTTTATATGCAGTAACCTTATACCCCCCTTATAGACCGACTTCGTGAATGAGGCCTACTAATGGTAAGACTGACTTTGTTCTTATACATATATATAACTATTAACTATTAATATTATAATAGTATAAGGGTTGAATTTTAACTTTTAAAATTCTAAGGGTTTAACTTGGAATTAAAGTATTCATGAGGGGAAACTTTACAAATTCCAAAACTTGAGGACAAGTTTTGAACAATTCAAACACTATTCAATTCCATAAGTTATGAGTTTAAAGTAGTTTTAATGAAAAACTCTTCAGGTTCCATAACTTGAGGACAAGTTATGGAAGACTTTAAAGCATTTACAAAATGAGATCTTCATTTTTATAACTTATGGAAATCTTATGAGTTTTAAAAATCTTAAATGTGACTTTTCATATAACTTGAGGACAAGTTACAAAAACACATATTATGAACAACTTTTAGATCAATTTGGATTGAAAACATATTATCACATAACTTTTCTATTAATCTAAATCAACTCATACGAACAAGATAATTCAAATCAAACAATTTTCATGAAATTAGCCTAACCATTAAACTAATACAAAATATGAATATATTGACAATTATCTTTGAAATTGGATTAGCATGAACATTACCACATCAAAAACAGGTTTATAAGTTCAAAAACAGCTTAGGGTAATGTTCCTAGTCCAATTCCAGCCAAAAAACTCGAAAATATGCTGTCTGGGGGTCCAACTCGTCGATTGCATGAACCAACTCGACGGGTTGGATGAATTTAGGCACTTTTTAGGCATGGAATCATCGAGTCACTCCCTGGACTTGTCGAGTCAGCTGTCCAGACAGCAAAAGACTTCGATTTTCAGCCTTAAAAAGCAAGTAACATCAAGTATAATTGAAAACAAGCCTAGGCTCTGATACCACTGATGGGTTTTGAGCATTCTAAAACTCCTATGGTGTACATGCAACCCTATAAACCTTGGATCTATGTTTTGTCTATTATACATGCAAATATTCAATATTCCAAGGTTTCATCCTAACTAGCATAATAAGAAGTATATACAATACAAGGATCTTGTAGAATGACATACCTTTTGATGGAGCTTGAAGTCTTGAACCTTTAAGATCCTAGTGCCCCAAGTGTTGCACCTCAAATGGTTCACACAACACCATGAACCCTTGGAATAACTTGAGAATAAGAATACTTGCACCAAAATCGGTTTTGCCCTCTTGTGTACACACACTAGTGCCATTTCATGAACTAGGGACCTCTTTATATAATGTGGAGGATTAGGGTTACATTCATGTAAACCCTAATACCCATGACCTTTCATTTCCATAGGATCCATGGGTTAAACACTCCATGGACTATCCATGAAAGCTTAGCCTAACCTAAATGAACTTGGCCCATCCTATATATATATATATATATATATATATATATATATATATATAAGAGTCCATATTTAATTAGTTCCTTTTGATCACTAAATTAATTCTAAATTAATTCTTGATCAATACTAATTAAATAATATGATTCCATATTAATATATTAGAACTTATAATATATTAATACAAATCATAAGTATCCTTTTTCTCATTTTGTCTATCCAGTTGTTCTGATGCCATGCAACCCAAATGGACCATGCCAAATCAGGTCAAGTACATACCAATTATAGTTATGGACTTAGACACTAATCCAACATCAACTCGGTGAGTTGAGTCAACCAGATGTTGACTTTGACCTTGAATTTGACTATTGACCTGAGTTGACCTTTGAAAGGGTTACGAGTATAAAATGGTAATTAAGGAAGGTTGTTATGTGTAGGAGTTTGAGGAGAGTTGATCCCAGCACCGAGGACAATTCTGTTACCACACGACATCGAGGTGAGTTACCTTCCAGTAGAAGTGGGTCTAAGGCCACAATGTCGGCCCACTAGTAGGAGACGTTTGTTAGATGACTGTCTTTGTGATAATTATCTGGTATGTTATGTCTCTGTGTTAGTATGCTATGATGATATGGGATAATGGTAGAAAGGGTTGGATAGACCCTAGTACCGGTCGATAGGGCCGAAGGGGTATGCCGGCACCCGAATAAGCTAGGCAATATATGATTTATATGTTATGCACTATGATGCTATGTGGTAGAGGTAGGGGTGAAATAGTCCCCGGTACCGGTTGACAGGACCGAAGGGGTAGGCCAGCATCGTGATATGCTAGGCTAGGTACCAGTCGACAGGACCGAAGGGGTAGGTCAACACCCTAATATGCTAGGCAAGTTACTGGTTGAAAGAGACCGAAGGGGTAGCCAGTACCCAGATATGTTAAACAGTATGTGTTATGTATGGTATGTGGTATGATGGGGGACTCAGTAAGATTTGTGCTTACAGTTTTCCGTTTTGTTTTCATGTACCTCTTATTCGAAAGGGAAGGAGCCGACACGGTAGCAGCGTATCACACACACACATGATTTCCGCATTATGAGATTCTTGGGATTGTACTCTGACATTGTTACTATTTTATGATATGGTTTTGAGACATGTCACTATGGTTTTATGAAATGATATGACTCGATGATGTTTCCTATAAATGTTTTTCTAAATCGTTATATTAAAATGAAATTTTTGGTCTTGAAAATTGGGATGTTACAAGTTGGTATCAGAGCCTTGGTTTGAGGGATTCGGACACACCTTTGGGGGTGTACGGACTCAAATCAAGGGTTTGAAAGATTTTTACAAGAACAAAATAGTTTTTCTAAAATTTAAAATAAGGAGTTTTAAGAAAGAACAAGGTGTGTTATGCGTGCAACCGGTCGAGCTCAAGTAAGTTTTCCCCAAGATACCCATACATGTTATGTTATGATGTGATATGATTATGAGAACTGCATGCTAGATTAGAGTTAAGGATCTAGGAATGATACCTTATATGCCTATTGTATGTATATGAGAACAACATGTTAGATTAGGGCTAAGGATCTAGGAAGATGCCTTATGTGCCTGCTATATGTGCTTATTGAGTTACATGCTAGAATTGATTAGTCAGTAATATGATGACCTGAATAGGATATGCTTGGTATGGTTACTCAATGCTCGAATGTTGCTTGCTTTGTGCTTTTAGGAGTTCTAATTACCTTTAGCTAACTAGTAAACGAATACGATAAGTTACATATTGCGAGGACTAAATAATTTCAGAAGGTTAGGTCTAGCCCTATTGCGCAACTCTTGTTTGAGTCCAACCGTTGTAGGGTAGGACCTGTCATTCTAAGAATTATATGGTCTTAGTGATATGTAATGGTATTTGCAAGCTAGTTAGGTAAAGGTAGCAGGGATTCCTTATGCAGCTGATGGCGGAGAGTAGGTCGGATAGTTATCCTATGGTAAGCCTAGGATGAGATTAGTGCAGTATACAGTAGCAGTAGAAGGGACATGGTGAAGTCAAGGTAATCCTTGAGGAAAGTATGGATAGATGTGGAAGGTAGTATGGGCCCGTACTACTGAAAGCAGAGGATCCGTACTCGAGTCAAGGAGGGCCGAGATAGAACCAGGGAAATTGTAGTATGTGAGACCTCTCGAGGTTATGTATGACCCTGACGATTATGCGTTTTGTTTCAGAATGGTGATGATTACGCGACACGGAGGGGTAGGTTCAGGGTTAGGATCAGGTTCAGGACCAGGTTTGGGATCAGGTGCCGATCCAGTCGATGAGGGAGTACGTGAGTTCATTGCTTCTGGGATTACGAGAGGCATCCTTGAGTCGACCCTGATGATTTTCGGGTCGATCAAGGAAGGGATTATCGAACTGATGGAGGATCACCTCAGGGCATTTCGGAGTGACATGGCCACCACACAGCCAGGGACACGCACACTCTCCTTCAAGGACTTTAGGGGATGTGGTGCGCCAGACTTCCATGGGGTGAAGGACCCTATTGTTGCCAGGAGGTGGATTACAGACATCGAGTCTACACAGTTGACGAGCTTTTGCCTTGAGGGGTCGAAGGGCCAGTATGTTGCAGGGTGCTGGAGAGACCGAGCTCGAGATTGGTGGGAGGCGGTCAGTGATTCGTTAGGAACCCCAACCATTGAGGCTATGACTTGGTCATATTTTATGACCAGGTTTAGGGTGGAGTTTGCGCCAGCTGTGGAGATTCAGTAGCTGGCCAGAAAGTTTCTTGACATGAGGCAAGCGACAGAGTCAGTGGCGGAGATTACCGCCAAGTCCAGGGAGAGGGCCTTACTGGTGCCTCAGTATGCAGGGGATGAGGAGATGAGGAAGACCCGGTACTATGATATGCTGAGAGCTGGCATCAGGAAACATGTCAGCTACTCATCATGTCCGACTCTGGAGGACATGATAGCCAGGGCGAGAGAGAGGGAGATTGATATCGAGCACATCCGGAAGTGGAAGGCGGAGACTGGGCAGGTTGCTGGGGTTTCGGGGAAGAAACCCGAGGGATCCGACACTAGGTCGAAGGGCCAGCAGGGCCGGAGCCATTGTGGGAAATGTGGCAAGACTCACGAGGTGGTTTGTTGATTGGGATCATCGGGCTGCTATAAGTGCGGCAAGCTTGGGCACTTTGGTATGGATTGTACTACCCCTACCCCCACCTTTCAGACATCAGACCTGATTTGCTTTCATTGCAATCATAAGGGCCATAAAAAGGCCAACTGCCCGAGATTGACAGCAGCAGCGCTAGTGGCGGCGCCAGCTCCAACAACTTTGCGGATCACAGATGGCTGACAGGGCAAGACAGATGCTCCCATGGTGAGGAGCCGAGCCTTCCAGCTGACCGCCGAGGAGGCGCGTGTCGCACCTGATGTGGTGACGGGTATGTTTTCTTCTCCCTAACTCTTATTTCATGTCGATTATGATATTTATGTACTTTGTTTATGTCTTATGTTTAGGACCGTTCCATGTGAACGGTATCCCAGTACAAGTGTTATTCGATTCGGGGGCTACCCGATCATTTGTTTCTCTCACGCTTAGCAAGAGGTTTTCCGAGTCTTAGGGGATATTAGATTATCCTTTAGAGGTCGAGATTGCTGACGACTGATCTATCAGAGCATCAGAGGTTTTCAGAGACTGCGTGTTGAGGTTATATGACGAGCGTTACCTCGTAGATTTAGTTCCCATTCCGTTATGTGGGAACAAGGTTATTATAGGCATGGACTAGTTGAGCCCTAATGGGGTGGTGATCGACTGTGCACAGCAGCTTGTGCGTATCAGGACCCCAAGTGGGGGAGAGCTGATGATTAAGGGCGAGAGGCCGCAGCGAGGACCAACTTTGTACTCAGCAGCGAGGGCTAGGCGCTACCTACAGCAGGGTTGCGTAGGGTACGTCACCTACTTTATGGATACCCGGAAAGCAGGTAAGGCGACCGTGAGTGATGTGCCAGTGGTGCGAGAGTACCCGGATGTATTTCCAGAGGAGCTGCCTGGGATACCTCCAGAGAGGCAGGTGGAGTTCCGGATCGACCTAGTCCCCGGTGCGGCTCCGATAGCCAAGGTACCATATCGGTTGGATCCTCCTAAGATGCAGGAGTTGTCTACACAGCTGCAGGAGCTGTTAGACAAGGGATTTATCAGGCCGAGCAGTTCGCCTTGGGGAGCCCTGATCCTGTTTGTGAAGAAGAAGGATGGGTCGCATCGGATGTGTATAGATTACCGGGAGTTGAACAAGGTAACGGTGAAGAACCATTACCCACTCCCAAGGATTTATGATCTCTTCGACCAGCTACAGGGGGCATATTGGTTTTCCAAGATAGGTTTACGTTCAGGCTACCATCAGATGAGGGTCAGAGACGAGGATATACCGAAGACTGCGTTCCGGACTCGCTATAGCCACTACGAGTTCGTGGGGATGCCCTTCGGGCTCACCAATGCTCCTTCCGCGTTCATGGATCTCATGAACCGCGTATGCAGACCGATGTTGGATCGATCTGTGATAGTTTTCATTGATGACATCTTGGTTTATTCCAAGACGTGGGAGTAGCACGAGGAGCACTTGCCAGAGGTGCTGGATACCTTGAGGAGAGAGAGCTTGTACGCCAAGTTCTCCAGGTGTGAGTTCTGGTTGCGCGATGTGCAGTTTCTTGGGCACCTTGTGAACCAGAACGGTATTTTGGTTGACCCGACCAAAGTAGAGGCTGTGATGAGATGGGAGGTTTCGAAGTCTCCATATGAGATTTGGAGTTTCCTAGGGTTAGCAGACTATTACCGGATATTTATTCAGGACTTCTCCAAGATAGTAGTACCCTTGACCCGACTGATGAAGAAAGCCGTTGTATTTCGCTGGAGGCCTTAGCAGTAGACAGCGTTTGAGACACTGAGGCAGAGGTTATGCGAGGCGCTGATCTTAGCCCTGCCAGAGGGCGTGGAGGATTTTGTAGTATACTACGATGTGTCCATTTCGGGTTTGGGTGCAGTATTGATGCAGAGAGGGAACGTCATCGCTTACGCCTCGAGGCAGCTGAAGCCTCACGAGGCGAACTACCCGACGCATGATTTGGAGTTGGGGGCGGTTGTCTTCCCCCTCAAGATTTGGCAACATTACCTCTATAGGGTCCGTTGTACCATTTACACAGATCATAAGAGTATGAGGTACCTCATGGATCAGCCGAATCTGAACATGAGGCAACATCGCTGGCTAGATGTGGTGAAGGATTACGACTGTGAGATCCTCTAGCACCCGGGGAAGGCCAATGTTGTGGCCGATGCTCTTAGCCGCAAGGCAACCCCGATCAGAGACATTTGCTTACGGATGACAGTAGTGACTCCGCCTCTGGCGCAGATCCGAGAGGCCCAACAGGAGGGTATGAAGGAGGAACATCGGAAAAGTGAGCGTATTGTGGGTCAGGTTTCCTCCTTCGATTATGATAGCCGTGGGTTGTTAACACTACACCATAGAGTGTGGGTTCCATATCATGGAGGTGTGCGCCAGGTCTTGATGGAGGAGGCACACAAATCCAGATTTTCTATTCATCCCGGGGCGACGAAGATGTACAAAGATCTTCGTCCTGATTACTGGTGGCCCTGCATGAAGCGGGATGTAGCCTGGTACGTCGAGAGATGCCTGAGCTGCAGGAAGGTCAAGGCCGAGCACCAGAGGCCTCACGGCAAGACGCAACCATTGGATATCCCTTTGTGGAAATGGGAAGATATTACTATGGATTTCATCACAAAGCTTCCCAGGACCGCACGAGGGGTGGATTCGATTTGGGTCATCATGGATCGGTTGACCAAGAGTGCTCATTTCATACCGATCCAGGAGAGCATCTCGGCCGAGAAGCTGGCCGATATCTACATCTGAGAGGTAGTAGCTCAACACAGAGTGCTAGTTTCCATGATTTCTGATCGAGACGTGCGATTCACTTCCAGATTCTGGAAGAAATTCCATGACGAGTTGGGTACTTTTCTGCACTTTAGCACCACTTTTCACCTGCAGATGGATGGTCAGAGCGAACGGACCATCCAGACTTTGCAGGATATGCTGCGGGCATGCGTTTTAGACTTCGGTGGTAGCTGGGATACCTACCTTCCCTTGGCAGAGTTTTCCTACAATAATAGCTACCACACGAGTATTGACTGTCCTCCCTTCGAGATGTTATACGAGAGGAAGTGCAGGATCCCCGTCTGCTGGGGTGAAGTTGGGCAGAGGGTCATGGGGAGTACCGAAGTGGTACTCAAAATGACAGAGAGGATCCAACAGGTGCGGAGCAGGCTTCAGACTGCTCAGAGTCGGCATAAAAGTTATGCCGAAAAGCGCCGTTTGGACCTGGAGTTCCAGGTCGGGGATATGGTTCTCCTGAAAGTGTCACCTTGGAAAGGTGTCGCCCGGTTCAGGAAGCGGGGCAAGTTAGGCCCCAGGTACATTGGACCTTTCAGGGTTGCAGCCCGGGTGGGCAAGGTGGTGTATAGGTTGGATCTGCCAGCCGAGCTTAGCCAGATTCACAGTACCTTTCACGTCTCCCAACTGCGGAAGTGCATGGTACACGACTCTCCAGAGGTGCCTCAAAAGGATATTTTGGTGGATGACAACATGAACTACATTGAGCGACCGGTAGCTATCCTCGACAGGAAGTTGAAGGATCTGAGGAACAAGAGGGTCGAGCTGGTGAAGTTGCAATGGCAGCATCGCAAGGGCTCAGAATGGACTTGGGAGCAGGAGGACGAGATGAGGGAGCACTACCCAAAGCTTTTTCCAGATGCAGCTGCAAACTTCGAGGACGAAGTCGAAAATAAGTGGGGGATATTTGTAATGACCAGTTCCCGGTACGTAATTTTAAATATGAGTTTTACATTTTTATACTGGGACTCAACGAGTTAGTGGACCCAAACTCGTCGAGTAGGGGCTAATCTTGGATGCGAGTGGAAGAGCCTACTCGACGAGTCGGAAGCCCCGAATCGACGAGTAGATCTGTCTGAATGAAACCCTAAATTTTAGGGTTTGCACCCTAT
Organism: Lactuca virosa; assembly: GCF_052849685.1. Classification (NCBI taxonomy): domain Eukaryota; kingdom Viridiplantae; phylum Streptophyta; class Magnoliopsida; order Asterales; family Asteraceae; genus Lactuca; species Lactuca virosa. The sequence goes on along the minus strand of NC_136432.1, from coordinate 113,571,010 downwards.
TTAAACACCTTATATGGCCTCCACTCTAGCCTCCATCACCCTCAGACCCTATTCTCGAAACCCTATGTAACGACGTAATTTTTCAAAACAATTTTTCATTTTTTAATCATACTTTCAATCACACGATAATCATAAAACATAATGTATTCACTGTGTCATAACAAAACATGTCCCAGAATCTCAATAACATAAACTCCGTAAGTGTGTACGAATCATGCCGGCGCCTTCCCGCAATCCTCGCTAGTACCTGAAACACATATCATAACAACTGTAAGCATAAATGCTTAGTGAGTTCCCCAAAATACCACATACCACACATACGCCTTTCCAGGCCATAACTCTGTAGGATCTTCCGATCCATGTGTCTTAGGGACTTCCATCCCAAATCCCGGTAGACCTTCCGGTCCTACCCGTATCGACCTTCAGGTCCGTAACCTCTTGACCTTCCGGTCCATATCATCTTGACCTTCCGGTCCATACCATACATAACATACATAGCACATACATATCACATAACCGCATATAGCACATACATCTCATAGCATACAAGACCTTCCGGTCACACATAAGTACCCTTCCAGGTACAGTATAGTGAGAAGACTCGCCTCAGGTAACTCGGTAATCTCGAACTCGGTAAAATCTACTCTAGCCTCCGCCTAATCACATGGAATAAGCACTCTAATCAATACAACTCTCAGGGCTAGACTGTTCCCTCTCTTAGCACTCTCAGAAGGCTAAAAGACCATTTTACCCCTCAACGGTCCCAAAAGTCCAATTGTTTGACCAAACCCTAAAAGTCAACAAAAGTTAACTCTCCGGGTTACGCTGCGTGTACCGAACCTGTACGCTGGGCGTACCTGACGACCTCACAGAAACGGGGAACGCGACCCCCTACGCCGCGCGTATTGGGATTATGCCCAGCGTAACTCCCAGTTTCATACTCCTTAGCTTTTGGGGTCTTAAACATTTAAGATACACGTCCAACTTTCAGATCTGACTACCCCTTAGCCTCTTAATCCATAAAGTTGGTGACTTTAAGCCTTTGCATGTCTGTAAGAGTCACCAACACCCAAATCATTCCACTTCCAACACTTTAAAGCCCATAACTCAAACATGACTCCCTAATGACGACCAAGTTGGGATTTTTATGGATCTACAACACATATATCACTGAAATGGGACATATCTAGGTCCATGGAGTCCCTTGTGCTCATAAAGTCTCCACCTTTGGGACTTTAACCCTAGGAATGGACCATGAAACACCAACCCCAAAATAAAGAGGAAAGTTTTGAGCTTTTTACCTCTAAGTGAAGCTCCTTCCTCTGAAGAACTCAGATCCAAGCTTGTACTCCAACTTCTAGCCTTCACAAGAACCTACTCTTCTTCTTCACTAACACATAAAGGCACTTTTAGCTCAAAACCCTCACACACAAGCTTTAGGACGAAGGAAATGCTCTCTTAGGGTTTCTCTCTTCGAAATGGTGGCTGAGGATAAGGCCATATCATTCCTTATATAGTGCACAAGTCTCATTTAGGGTTTGCATCTGGACCAGTTACGCCCAGCGTAACTTTGGTACGCCCAGCGTACCTTAAAGGGTCCGCGTCCATTTCAAGCGCATAAGTACGCGCAACGTACTCTCCAGTATGCCCTACGTACTCATTTGCAACTTTTCCCACTCAGGGACTAATCTTGACAACTTGACAAAAGAGAAGGGTTAAATAGCTGTACCTGAATTTCGGGATGTTACAATTCTCCCCCACTAGAACCAGACTTCGCCCTCGAAGTCTCATGCTGTAAACAACTCCGGATGCTGCTCCCACATCTCTGACTCTGTCTCCCAAGTCAGCTCAGACCCCCTCCGATGTTGCCACTGAACCTGAACCAGGGTCACCTCCTTGTTCCTCAGAACCTTGATCTTTCGATCCACAATCGCGATTGGCCTCTCAGCATAATCCATGCTCGCATCCACCTGAATATCCTCCAGTGGTACCACCGCCGACTCGTCGGCTATACACTTCCTCAACTGAGACACGTGGAAGGTATCATGAATCTGGCTCAACTCCGCAGGTAGCTTTAACCGATATGCTACCTTGCCCACCCTCGCGGTCACCCCAAATGGACCGATGTATCGGGCCCCATCTTGCCCCTCTTCCCGAATCGGATCACTCCTTTCCAAGGAGATACTTTCAGGAGTACGAAGTCCCCCACTTGGAACTCCAGCTAGGATTGTCGCCGATCCGCATAACTCTTTTGACGACTCTGAGCCGTCAGTAACCTCTGTCTAACCTACTGTACCTGCTCTGTCGTCTGAAGCACTATCTCAGTGCTACCCGTCACGCGCTGCCCTACCTCTCCCCAACAAACGGGAGTCCGACACCTCCTCCCATACAACAACTACCTCGGCCCAGTGACACTCAAGTCACGAAGTTCGCTTAACCCTAAGCGAATGCTACCTTCCCAACTGGAGATCGACTCAACCCCGACCTCTATCATCCGATACCTATCGTTCCATGCAACTTGCGGTACCACCCGTACCTGAGTACTGACCGATACAGGTCTAAGACATCATATGAAAAACAATATTCCTCAACATGGAACCCACCTCAGAATCCAGAATCTCATCTCGCCTATCCAACGCACCACCAGAGCCAAACTCAACTCGAGAGTTTGGTCCGACCAAGAGTTGGAGCCACTCGTCCCAACGAAGCACTCAACTCAGAACTCATTTCTCGTAACCCTTGCGTACCTCACTTATCCCATTCTTTCGGATTATGATGACCACACCTCACTCAGACCATAATGACTTCCTATCATTGAGGAGACCCCGGTCTCGCCCCTGGTCCAACCACCTGGTGCCCAAAAACTCATAAATTAGGGCCATCCCATGCCTAAAACTCTTCTGCACCATGCTCTGATCAAAGAGTACTTTATAATGACAACTTCTCGCTGACTAGCGTGAACTACGTTTCCCCCGTAGCATCACATCAACTTCTCATTGACTGGTGAGTACTACGGCTTCCCGCGGTATCACCACAACCTCTGACTAGCGAGTACTACGGCTTCCCATAGCATCACAACAACCTCTGACTAGTGAGTACTACAGCTTCCCATAGCATCATAACAACCTCCGATCAGTGAGTACTACGGCTTCCCGTAGCATCACAACAACCTCTGACTAGTGAGTACTACGACTTCCCGTAGCATCACAACAACCTCTGACCAGTGCGTACTACGGCTTCCCGTAGCATCACAACAACCTCTGACTAGTGAGTACTACGGCTTCCCGTAGCATCACAACAACCTCTGACTAGTGAGTACTACGGCTTCCCGTAGCATCACAACAACCTCTGACTAGTGAGTACAACGGCTTCCCGTAGCATCACAACAACCTCTGACCAGTGAGTACTACGGCTTCCCGTAGCATCACAACAACCTCTGACCAGTGAGTACTACGTCTTCCCGTAGTATCACAACAACCTCTGACTAGTGAGTACTACGGCTTCCCGTAGCATCACAACAACCTCTGACTAGTGAGTACTACGGCTCCCCGTAGCATCACAACAACCTCTGACCAGTGAGTACTACGGCTTCCCGTAGCATCATAACAACCTCTGACTAGTGAGTACTACGGCTTCCCGTAGCATCACAACAACCTCTGACTAGTGAGTACTACGGCTTCCCGTAGCATCACAACAACCTCTGATAAATCTACGATAGGAGCCGGCCAATCCCAGAAAACTCCTGCTCTCGGTGGGAGATCTCGGCACCTCCCCACTCATAACCGCCTTAATCTTGGCCGGATCGACCAAAATCCCATCCTGGTTGACGAGATGCCCCAAGAACTGGACCTCCCGTAACCAGAACTCGCACTTGGAGAATTTTGCATAAAGCCTCTCCGTCCTCAATACCCCGAGAATCTCTCTCAGATGCTCCTCGTGCTGCTCTCTAGATCTCGAATACACCAGCATATCATCGATGAACACGATCACCAAACAATCCAACATCGGTCCACACACCCTGTTCATGAGATCCACAATGCTGCCGGTGCATTGGTGAGCCCGAAAGGCATCACCACGAACTCGTAATGCCCATAACGAGTCCTGAACGCCGTCTTCTAGATATCCTCATCACGCACTCTCATCTGATGATATCCAGACCTCAGATCAATCTTGGAGAACCAAGACGCTCCCTGCAACTGATCGAACAAATCGTCGATCCTCGGTAATGGGTAACAGTTCTTGACCGTCAACTTGTTCAACTCCCGGTAGTCAACACATCCGGTGTGAACCATCCTTTTTCTTGACAAAAAGGATCGGCGCTCCCCATGGCGAGCTACTCGGTCGAATAAACCCCTTTCCCAGCAGCTCCTGAAGCTGCGAGGATAACTCCTGCATCTCTGGCGGCGCAAGGCGATAAGGCGCCTTGGCGATAGGCGCTGCCCCCAGAACCAAATCAATGCGGACTCTACCTGCCTCTCCGGAGGCACACCCGGCAACTCCTCGGGAAAAACATCCGGGAACTCACGCACTATCGGAACGTCATCCATCGAACTTGGCCTCCCAGCGGCCTCTCGTGTGTCCATCACATAGGCTACAAACCCGCTGCAGCCCTGCTGCAAACTCTGTCTCGCTCTGGCGGCTGAACAAAACGCCGACCCACATCGGGTACCCTCGCCGTACACCGTAAGTACTCCCCACTGGGGTCTCGTATCGTCACCAACTGTCGCTCGCAGTCTATAACATCCCCAAATCGGCTCAACCAATCCATGCCCACTATGACACATACGTCCCCCATCGCTATCGGGACCAGATCCATCGGGAACTCAACGCCGAAGATCTAGAGTACACATCCTCGAATCACATCCGTAGCATACACCGCTCGCTCCTCAGCTATGGAAACTCGTAAAGGTCGTCTCAACGCCTCTCGTTGGCTACTGATGTGTCGACTAAACGCTATCGACACAAATGATCGACTCGCACCCGAGTCAAATAACACTAAGGCAGGTACAGAACTCCCAAGAAAAGTACCTATGCATAGCACAATATCTCATCCCATCATAAATCAATAAAGAATACATACCAGCTACAACATCGGGCGCTGCGCGGACCTCCTCCACTGTCAACTGGAAAGCTCTCCCACGAGCCTTCGGTGCCTCGGCCTTCGCTGGCCGAACCTCGGTAACCCTAGCAGCAGGTGCAGATCCCTGTGCTGATCCCTGATGTAGCTGCGGGCATTCGGCCTTCCGATGGCCAGTTTGGTTGCAATGATAGCAAACCATGAATCCCTTTGGGCAATCCTTGGCGATATGCCCCTCCTTGCCACATTTGTAGCAAGAACCCGTTCGACAGACCCCATCATGTCCCTTGCCGCACTTCACACAAGTGCGGCCCTTCTGGCCTCCAGATCTCGTATCCGCGGACTTTGCCCGCTTGGCTGCCGGCTGAGACTGTGCCGGCCACCGATCCATCCTCTGAGACTCAGCCTCCTCCCTGGCCTGAGTCTCCAACTCAATCTCCCTCTTCCGGACATTTGCCTGAAGCTTAGCAAATGTCCGGTAAGTCGAGTTCGACACGAACTCCCGTATATCCCTCCTCAAATCGCCCAAATACCAGCTCATGCGTGCCTGCTCAGTAGACACCTGCTCAGGGCAGAACATCGCCCTCTCATGAAACTTCCTGGTAACCACAGTAACCGAATCAGTACCCTGCTTGAGGGTCAAGAACTCCTGAACCAACCGTTCCCTCTCCACAGGGGGAGCATACTCATCTCTAAACATGATGGTGAACCTCTCCCAGGTCACCACTGAAATCTCTGCAAGAGTGAAGCTCGTCGTCACGAACTTCCACTAATCCTTCGCTCCCAAGCGAAGCTGGTTCAACGCGAACCGTACCCTCAGATGCTCCGGACATGAACACGTGTAGAAGCATCCCTCGATATCAGCAATCCATCTCATCGCAGCGATCAGATCCTGAGTCCTATCAAACTCTGGTGGCTCCGTGTTGCTGACTCTCGAAGCAACAACGAGTCACCTCCCTGAGGTCTGGCAGCAGCCACTGCTGCAGTAGCTGCAGCAGCCGCAGCCTCAGTCACCGCTGCATACCGCTCATCAAAAGTCTCAATCAATGTGGTCTTGATAGACCCAACATCTCTGAAATCTCTGCTCGAATCACCGCTGCCACCTCATCGTGGATCATCTGATGAAGCTCCTCGTCACTCACGCCACTTGGCTCAGGTCTGTGACGTGTCCCAACCATGATGTCTCTTAAATACAACATAATAATATCAGAGACTCGCTCGAGCATACTTGCACTCGATCAATCAACCCTACTTGTTCTCTAGTACCCAAAGGATTCTTACTTAGAGTGCGCACTGCTCCGGTGTCTTCAGTAGTACGGGCCATATACTACCATCCACACCGCATCACTATTCACCCTAAGTCCTCCTCCTTGGATCCCAGATCACAAGTACTCTATATCTTACTGGCATAGGCTACCTTTCGGTAGACCTCTCATCAGCTCCTCACTGCTACCAACTCGCTCTCCAGCATCACATAGCAGCAAAATCCTTCCTAGGTTAAGGCATCACAAAATCAGGCCACTCTAGTCCTAATATGAATACCTAGCCTACTCTAGCATGCATATCATATCATAACATATCTCATAACACATAATGTAAGGGTATTTTGGGAAATCACCGTTCGGGCGCTGGCTGATCGTACACACTGCTCCTTTCTGCTTTTCTCAAAATCTTTTACTTTGTTAGAAAAATTGTTCCTTTTTATGAAAAACTTTCCAAAATCCTCAGTTTGAGTTCAGATACGCCCGAAGGTGCATCCGAATCCCTCAAACCAAGGCTCTGATACCAACTTGTAACGACGTAATTTTTCAAAACAATTTTTCATTTTTTAATCATACTTTCAATCACACGATAATCATAAAACATAATGTATTCACTGTGTCATAACAAAACATGTCCCAGAATCTCAATAACATAAACTCGGTAAGTGTGTACGAATCATGCCGGTGCCTTCCCGCGATCCTCGCTAGTACCTGAAACACATATCATAACAACTGTAAGCATAAATGCTTAGCGAGTTCCCCAAAATACCACATACCACACATATGCCTTTCCAGGCCATAACTCTGTAGGATCTTCCGATCCATGTGTCTCAGGGACTTCCGTCCCAAATCCCGGTAGACCTTCCGGTCCTACCCGTGTCGACCTTCCGGTCCGTAACCTCTTGACCTTCCGGTCCATATCATCTTGACCTTCCGGTCCATACCATACATAACATACATAGCACATACATATCACATAACCGTATATAGCACATACATCTCATAGCATACAAGACCTTCCGGTCACACATAAGTACCCTTCCAGGTACAGTATAGTGAGAAGACTCACCTCGGGTAACTCGGTAATCTCGAACTCGGTAAAATCTACTCTAGCCTCCGCCTAATCACATGAAATAAGCACTCTAATCAATACAACTCTCAAGGCTAGACTGTTCCCTCTCTTAGCACTCTCAGAAGGCTAAAATACCATTTTACCCCTCAACGGTCCCAAAAGTCCAATTGTTTGACCAAACCCTAAAAGTCAACAAAAGTCAACTCTCCGGGTTACGCTGCGCGTACCGAACCTGTACGCTGGGCGTACCCCGCGACCTCACAGAAACGGGGAACGCGACCCCCTACGCCGCGCGTACTGGGATTACGCCCAACGTAACTCCCAGTTTCAGACTCCTTAGCTTTTGGGGTCTTAAACAGTTAAGACACACGTCCAACTTTCAGATCTGACTACCCCTTAGCCTCTTAATCCATAAAGTTGGTGACTTTAAGCCTTTGCATGGCTGTAAGAGTCACCAACACCCAAATCATTCCACTTCCAACACTTTAAAGCCCATAACTCAAACATGACTCCCTAATGACGACCAAGTTGGGATTTTTATGGATCTACAACACATATATCACTGAAATGGGACAGATCTAGGTCCATGGAGTCCCTTGTGCTCATAAAGTCTCCACCTTTGGGACTTTAACCCTAGGAATGGACCATGAAACACCAACCCCAAAATAAAGAGGAAAGTTCTGAGCTTTTTACCTCTAAGTGAAGCTCCTTCCTCTGAAGAACTCAGATCCAAGCTTGTACTCCAACTTCTAGCCTTCACAAGAACCTCCTCTTCTTCTTCACTAACACATAAAGGCACTTTTAGCTCAAAACCCTCACACACAAGCTTTAGGACGAAGGAAATGCTCTCTTAGGGTTTCTCTCTTCGAAATGGTGGCTGAGGATAAGGCCATATCATTCCTTATATAGTGCACAAGTCTCATTTAGGGTTTGCATCTGGACCAGTTACGCCCAGCGTACCTTAAAGGGTCCGCGTCCATTTCAAGCGCATGAGTACGCGCAACGTCCTCTCCAGTACGCCCGTCGTACTCATTTGCAACTTTTCCCACTCAGGGACTAATCTTGACAACTTGACAAAAGAGAAGGGTTAAATAGTTGTACCTGAATTTCGGGATGTTACACCCTAATCAGTTTGTGAGTGTTCTTGAGCTATTTTCTGCCATTTTAGTGATTTGAAGCGTGGAGAAGGTAGGAAAGGCTTGGAGGTCCAAGAATAAGGCAGTAGATCCAGAGTTTTGGTTGCATTTCCAGTTTGTTTGAGGTAAAAATCTTCAACCTTGGCTTTCCATCACTTAGATCTTCTTTAGAGCTTGCATCTTGTCATTTTTGGGACATTTCTAAGTCACTCTCGGCATTTGAGTGTACATTAGAGGAATGACTTTAGATCTAGGAACATTTGAGCTCAGGAAGCTCAACGTTGCCACCTTTATTGAGCTTTGGCCCTATCCCATGCATTAAGACTCCTTTATGGCTTAGTTTTGGTGTTCTAGTTTCATAACACCCATGCATTCACGTAAAGTTTGTAACTTTACGTGTTATATCGACCCTAGGAGGCCAAATCTATGCTTTGGATGCAATAAGACCGACTGTATGGACTTGGACTTTGGGGGACTCGACGAGTTGTTCATAGGACTCGGCGAGTCGGATCATGGTTCCCCAACCTATTCTGTTTCTGAGCAATCTGGTTGAGTCTAGAAGAGGACTCAACAAGATGGATGTGAATATGGACTTGAAGATCAAAGAACTCGACGAGTTCCAGGATGAATTCGGCGGGTTCATGACAATGTCCTAACTGATATGAAGCGGGACTCGGCGAGTTCAAGGATAAACTCGGCGAGTCAACGAGCAAATGTTCCGATCTGTATGAAGGAGAACTCGACGAGTCCGAGGAAGGACTCGACGAGTTCAAGTGGAAAGTCCCGATTTTGTCATAAGGAGAAACTCGGCGAGTTAGAGGGTAACTCGACGAGTCCGATCGCGAATTCGAGTTTCTATGAATTATGGAACTCGACGAGTTGATGGACCAACTCGGCGAGTTGAGTCAACCAGATGTTGACTTTGACCTTGACTTTGACTATTGACCTGAGTTGACCCTTGAAAGGGTTACGAGTATGAAAAGGTAATTAAGGAAGGTTGTTATGTGTAGGAGTTTGAGGAGAGTTGATCCCAGCACCGAGGACAGTTTAGTTACTACGCGACATCGAGGTGAGTTACCTTCCAGTAGAAGTGGGTCTAAGGCCACAATTCCGGCCCACTTGTAGGAGACATTTGTTAGATTATTGTCTTTGTGATAATTATCTGGTATGTTATGTCTATGTGTTAATATGCTATGATGATATGTGATAATTGTAGAATGGGTAGGATAGACCCTAGTACCGGTCGATAGGGCCGAAGGGGTATGCCGACACCCGAATAAGCTAGGAAATATATGATTTATATGTTATGTACTATGATGTTATGTGGTAGAAGTAGGGGTGAAATAGTCCCCGATACCTGTAACATCCAAAAATTATAGGCCAAAAATTTCATTTTAATTAAGTTATTATATAAAACCAACAGTATAAAAACATTCATAATAATATCTCATGTCAAAACCAAAGTGTCAATAATCAAAACATATTATCATCAAACCATATCAGAGTGTAATACCAAAGATCTCATGTGCGGAAAACATAGTGTGATGCGCTGTGATCAAGCCGACTCATTTCCTTTGAAAACGAGTACCTGAAACCAAAACTGTAAACCGTAAGCACGAAACTTAGTGAGTTCCCCCATCATACCACATACCATACAAATCACATACTGTCAGACATACCGGGGTGCCCGACCTACCCCATGTCAGGCATATCTGGGTGCCCGACCTACCCTGTTGAGCATACCGGGGTGCTCAACCTACACTTGTCAGGCATATCTGGGTGCCCAACCTACCCCTTCGGTCCTGTCGACCGGTAACAGGGGGCTATTTCACCCTTACCACTATCACATAATATCATATCACATATATCATAATCTGTCTAGCGTAGCTGGGTACTAAACTACCCCTTCGGCCCTATCGACCGCTTACCGGGGACTATTCCCCCTACTACCACTATCACATAACATCATATCATGCTAGCACATAAAACATATCAGGTAGTGACAAACCCAAGTAATTATCACAAAGACAACTACTCGACAAACAATACTTACTAGTGGGCCGACATTGTGGCCGTAGACCCACATCTACTGGAAGGTAACTCACCTCACACTGCTGAAGTCCCGTAGACAAAACTCTAGCTGCTGGATGACAGGTTCTCGAACTGTCAATCATCAAAATAACACCCAATCAGTAAATGGGTTCCAACACCTTAGTCCATCTCCCATGCTATCAACTGAAGGCCTTAATCTTCACCCTGGCTGACGAATCCTCGTTCCCATTTCCAATCTTGCAGCACCACTGAACTCTATCCGAACACAACCCATGCGAACATACAATTCTCTTGAACATCCAATGACCAACCACTTATGAATCTAACACTCGTAACTGACTCCACTATCTTGATGCTACCAGTCCTTCCTTAGCAACTGTAGTGCCTTGAACTCCAAAGTTCATCCCTAGACAATTGTCGACCATACCTGAACCATGATAGAACCACTGAACGCTGACTTCACTGGAGAACTATCGCTCTAACCCTGACCGAGTATCCTCTAAATAATACTCCTACACAGATCCCGAAAAAGATCCAGAATGATAACGGTCCACGCGGAACCCACTCTGCAAGATGCGTCCCTCTGTGGGTTCGTCAAGGACTTTTCGGCATGCAGGATGTCATATATGATCCTTGATAACCCAGACACTGGCAGAAACCGACCCGAGATCTGACTTATCCAAAATCACTCACAATTCCAAAGCGATACGTATTCCCAACATCCACCTAATAGTAGTAGAAGATGACATACCCACAACATCTGGAGGAATCCTGATCACCTTCTGTTGACATGACCAACCCCGCTACCCTTGTAGTAGCCTAAACCCTTAGAATGTCAAACTCCCTTGTGTACTTTCCTGCACGTGCTTCACTGACTCCGACCCTACTGGCCTTTCATCCGATGATCAGAAGTCTTGGGTCTCTCTCTGGGACCCTCTACTATATGCACCTGGCACGACCCTCTCTTCTCAAAGTGCTCCACATCGATCTCACATCCTTGGACTTTGGAAGTCATCTCCTTAAGGGTCTGACACTCTGTTACGCTCACTAGCTCACTTGCCAATGGCTGAGCTGCAACAACTGGAACATCCTCTGTCCCCAAACTCCTCCCTGAAGCTTCTCAGATTCTCCAAGACTCTTACTGATTCGAGTACGGATCCTGTGCTTTCAGTAGTACGGGCCCAATACTACCTTCCACACCTATCCATACTTTCCTCAGCAATCCTCCCGAATCCTCCAAGTCACTTCTTCAAACTGATGAACCCAAGTCTCACTAATCCTCACTACTAACCCACTGAAACATATCCTAGGCTTTACTAGGTTCGCAAACTCACCCAGTCCTCAGCTGTTGAAAGATTCCCAGTAATGTCAATTAGATACCCCATGAATATAGCCACATGCAACAGAGATAAGATAATCCTTCAAGTAAAAGACCCATTCCTAGAACGGTTGGACTCAAACAAGAGCTGCGCAATAGGGTCAAATCTATCACTCTGAGATTATCCAGTCTGTGCCACATGTAACTTACCATATTCACTTAATAGCTAGCTCACATTACCGAGAGTCCCACAAAGCACAAAGCAAGCACCATTCAGACAATGGAAAACCTAACCATCATATTCCAATCTGACCATTATATCCTCTAATCAGGAATCTGTACATGCAATTCGAAGGCTCATACAATCAGGCATCACCTAAACAGGCTATCCTATCACTGATTGATCAGTACTAGCATGTAAGTCTACAAGCACATACAATAGGCATATAAGGCATCCTTCCTAGATCCTTAACCATAATCTAGCATGCAGTTCTCATAATCATATCATAACATAACATATCATAACACGTATGGGTATCTTGGGGAAAACTTACTTGAGCTCGGCTGATTGCACGCATCACACACTTTGTTCTTTTCAAAGCTCTTTCCTCTTTTTCAAACTTCTTTTTATAAAATGATTTTACTTTTGAAAAATTTTCATACCAAGTCCTCAGTTTGAGTCTAGATGTAACATCCAAAAATTTAAGCCAAATTTAAACTTTTTCAACCATGAAACCAAATAGTGTTTTACAAAAATGTTTTCAAAATATTATTCATCAGAGTCTCCCAGAAATATAATCATATGGATGAGGAGCGGTATGGTCAAGCCTTCGCCTTGCCATGATCTTCGAAAATACCTGAAACAATAAACTGAAACTATAAGCCCGAGGGCTTAGTGAGCTACCTCCAAAATACCTATACCACACCGATAATACCATATCAATAACAGATAATCAACAACATTCATACTGGGCCTTCGGCCTGACTATACCAAATAGCTCACACATACACTAATACAAACACACACACACACACACAACCACTCTAGTGGTGGCCGACGGTGGTACATGGTGGCAGCCACCACCTCACGCTGGTGGTGGTGGCTTTTCTTGTGAACTCCGGCCAAGCCATGCTACCCACGATGTATTGTATTCACTCTAGTGGCAGAAATAAACACACACATCCTTTTGCTCTGACAAATAAACCCAACACCCACCTGTGGTGGGTGGCGACGACAGCAATACGAGATGGCGGCAACATCAACGACAGTTAACGGCGGTAGGCAGCAGCACACAACGAAGGGTGGTCTTCAAGAGCTCATTCCCGGTGACAGCAAGGTAACAGCCACACGTAAGCATCGCCTGAGATCCGGAAGCAGCCACCCACCTGGTGGCGTTCAACGAACGGTGGTAACAACACATAGTATTAGGCGGCAGCTGGTCGTCAACGGAAATGGGCAGCAACAACGACTAAGAGCGGCGGTGAGGGTGGGCATCTCCCACCGGATACGACGCAATGACAACGAACAGAAGAGGGAGGAGGAGTTAGTGAATACGACGAAGAAGGAGGCGGCTCACGTCTTCAGCGGAGGGACACAACAATGGCTCGGTGGTTCGTTCGGCGGCCCAAAACGTCCGACATCAACACTGCGGTGGCGTCCGACGGCTAGACCGCCGGTGGTCGGGTGGTGGTCAGTTACGAGAAAGCGGCGGCTGGAGGACTTCCGATGATGGCGGCTGTATCATGGATTAGGGCTAGGGCAATGCAACAGTTATATACCCGCTACCATAACAATCTTCATCCCATAATGGCAGGAATGGTCCCTCCCTATAAAATCTTTTCAAACCAACGCCTATAATTTACTCTTCCCACCCCTGCTCACATAATTCCTTTCATATTTAGTCCCACAGTCACCATTCAGCCCCTTCTTTACAAATTATTCTCAAATAAAGTCCATATGTTACCCTTTTAACCCCAGCCTTCAAAACTCTTTACAAATTGAGTCCGAAATTTACCATTTAGCCCTTGCTTCCCATAATCTATCCATCTTTAAGTCCCAATAATTTACCAAGTGGTCCCTACCTTCATAAATATTTACAAAACCAATCCGAAACTTACACTTTTAACCCCCAACTTCTAAATTATGCCAATTTACACCTCGAAACCAACACCTTGCTATATAATTATTGATTTGGGGTTACTATTCATTCATTAATTTATTTTATTTATTTATTAAATAAACGGGGTGTTACAACTCTTCCCCACTTAAATTAGATTTCGTCCTCGAAATCATTCCTTACCATTCCTTACACGCCAAACCACTCAAGTAACATGGTCACCATCCTGGCACACCCTAGCCTTCCCAGGGTAGCCGTGACCAATCTTCGTAAAGCCCTAAATCCGCAGGTGAACAAATTCCTCACAACGAGAGCACATCTACTCCGTCCAAAATCTGCTGTCTCGAGATGGTCTGAATCCTTGACAGACCACTTATACTGAATCATTATCGTTGAATCTAGTCCGTTTATCCCTCAACTAACTACCCAACTTCTGATAACTCGAGGTTCCCGCTATAAAACAAGATCACAAACCCAATTATCCCTACAGATCACTTATACTTGGCCAAGGCTCAGATAATCCTGTTGTGAGTGGCTTAGCACAACCCAAGCAATATGTTACCTTGTCCGTACTTGCAACCTAAAACACAAATACTAATACTGCCCAAAACACTGAAACTGCCCGAAACACCGAGCTGCCTGAAATAGCATGCTGCCACATGGTTGTTTTCCAAAATCTACCGAGACCTCCCCTGGTCTCAATTCGTTCGCAAATCGTCTGAAATACCGGGTTCCGGCCCGGCTGCGGAGCCAAAGGACTCCCACTTAGTCGTCTCACACAACTTATGAATGAAATCCTTCTCTAGAACTAGTTGCCACTAGTTATCATGCCACTGTGGCGCTAACAACCTCCTGATCCAACCGATCGGATCTATGCGTCAAATCCTGTCGTCACCCAAATCCAAGGCTAAAAGTGATTGCTACAAGACCAATGGTATCCTTATATCACAAACGACCTCATACGGTCCATTGCTTCCCTGTCCCCATAACCGTAGTGGGGTTCCTACGGTCGTATCGCTGGTTCAACCGGATCGAACCCATATGGGTAATTCCGTAATCCAATTCATGGATTTCCATATCCTCAC
The DNA here is from genome assembly GCF_052849685.1 of Lactuca virosa. Taxonomy (NCBI): domain Eukaryota; kingdom Viridiplantae; phylum Streptophyta; class Magnoliopsida; order Asterales; family Asteraceae; genus Lactuca; species Lactuca virosa. Next base: position 113,555,891 of record NC_136432.1, on the reverse strand, counting down.
TACTGCACCCGAACTGGTGGGTACTCCTGTTCCTTCCGCGTCCTAACAACGCGCTCAAGCTATCTACCAACCTAGTGAATGCTACGGCTACACCCGCAGACTTACAACACTCTAACACTATCTGCCAACCCTTGTGAATGCTACGGCTACACCCGCAGACTTACAACACTTCCCATACTACCTGACCACTAGTGAATGCTACGACTACACCCGAAGTCTTACAACACTCTCCATACTATCTAATCGCTAGTGAATGCTACGGCTACCCCCGCAGTCTTACAACACTTTCCATACTACCTGATCGCTAGTGAATGCTACGGCTACCCCCGCAGTCTTACAACACTTTCCACACTACCTGATCGCTAGTGAATGCTACGGCTACCCCCGCAGTCTTACAACACTTTCCATACTACCTGATCGCTAGTGAATGCTACGACTACCCCCGCAGTCTTACAACACTTTCCATACCGGTCGAATACGCACTCGACCTAACACACAACTAAACTTGAGTCCTAAATGGAGCTCTAACATGGTTCCCGAAACCTGCTGTCTGAGAGTCTCGAAGGCTGCCTGCTGCTCAGGCCCCTAGCGAAAGGCCACCGACTTCTTGGTCAGTCGGGCCAAAGGAACCGCAATCTCGGAGAAGTCCCGTATAAATCTCCGGTAATAACCCACTAGACCCAAGAAACTACGAATCTCAGATGGAGACCTCGGAATCTCCCACTGCATCACGGGCTCTATCTTGGCCGGATCGACCAGAATACCCCTCTGGTTGACAAGGTGCCTAAGAGATTGCACCTCGCGCAACCAAAACTCACATTTGGAGAACCTTACAAAAGTCTCTCCCCCACTTAGATTCGACTAAGTCTTCACGGTACGTGAGAATTGAAGGATTCCCAATCCTTCTTACTTCCTAATAATCCACTGCCGACAATCTGAGCTTACCAATGCTAACGATCAATTACCAATCCAACCTTAAGATCACCCATCCTATGAAATCTTGAAGAGTACTCTTGAAATCTGGTACAGTCTGACACCTTAGTCCATCTCCCATGCTATCAACTGAAGGCCTTAATCTTCACTCTGGCTGACGAATCCTCGTTCCCATTTCCAATCTTGCAGCACCACTGAACTCTATCCGAACACAACCCATGCGAACATACAATTCTCTTGAACATCCAATGACCAACCACTTATGAATCTAACACTCGTAACTGACTCCACTATCTTGATGCTACCAGTCCTTCCTTAGCAACTGTGGTGCCTTGAACTCCAAAGTTCATCCCTAGACAATTGTCGACCATACCTGAACCATGATAGAACCACTAAACGCTGACTTCACTGGAGAACTATCGCTCTAACCCTGACCGAGTATCCTCTAAATAATACTCCTACATAGATCCCGAAAAAGATCCAGAATGATAACGGTCCACGCGGAACCCACTCTGCAAGATGCGTCCCTCTGTGGGTTCGTCAAGGACTTTTCGGCATGCAGGATGTCATATATGATCCTTGATAACCCAGACACTGGCAGAAACCGACCCGAGATCTGACTTATCCAAAATCACTCACAATTCCAAAGCGATACGTATTCCCAACATCCACCTAATAGTAGTAGAAGATGACATACCCACAACATCTGGAGGAATCCTGATCACCTTCTGCTGACATGACCAACCCCGCTACCCTTGTAGTAGCCTAAACCCTTAGAATGTCAAACTCCCTTGTGTACTTTCCTGCACGTGCTTCACTGACTCCGGCCCTACTGGCCTTTCATCCGATGATCAGAAGTCTTGGGTTTCTCTCTGGGACTCTCTACTATATGCACCTGGCACGACCCTCTCTTCTCAAAGTTCTCCACATCGATCTCACATCCTTGGACTTTGGAAGTCATCTCCTTCAGGGTCTGACACCCTGTTACGCTCACTAGCTCACTTGCCAATGGCTGAGCTGCAACAACTGGAACATCCTCTGTCCCCAAACTGGGTCACAAACTCCTCCCTGAAGCTTCTCAGATTCTCCAAGACTCTTACTGATTCGAGTACGGATCCTGTGCTTTCAGTAGTACGGGCCCAATACTACCTTCCACACCTATCCATACTTTCCTCAGCAATCCTCCCGAATCCTCCAAGTCACTTCCTCAAACTGATGCACCCAAGTCTCACTAATCCTCACTACTAACCCACTGAAACATATCCTAGGCTTTACTAGGTTCCCAAACTCACCCAGTCCTCAGCTGCTGAAAGATTCCCAGTAATGTCAATTAGATACCCCATGAATATAGCCACATGCAACAGAGATAAGATAATCCTTCGAGTAAAAGACCCATCCCTAGAACGGTTGGACTCAAACAAGAGCTGCGCAATAGGGTCAAATCTATCACTCTGAGATTATCCAGTCTGTGCCACATGTAACTTACCATATTTACTTAATAGCTAGCTCACATTACCGAGAGTCCCACAAAGCACAAAGCAAGCACCATTCAGACAATGGAAAACCTAACCATCATATTCCAATCTGACCATTATATCCTCTAATCAGGAATCTGTACATGTAATTCGAAGGCTCATACAATCAGGCATCACCTAAACAGGCTATCCTATCACTGATTGATCAGTACTAGCATGCAAGTCTACAAGCACATACAATAGGCATATAAGGCATCCTTCCTAGATCCTTAACCATAATCTAGCATGCAGTTCTCATAATCATATCATAACATAACATATCATAACACGTATGGGTATCTTGGGGAAAACTTACTTGAGCTCGGCTGATTGCACGCATCACACACTTTGTTCTTTTCAAAGCTCTTTCCTCTTTTTCAAACTTCTTTTTATAAAATGATTTTACTTTTGAAAAATTTTCATACCAAGTCCTCAGTTTGAGTCCAGATGTAACATCCAAAAATTTAAGCCAAATTTAAACTTTTTCAACCATGAAACCAAATAGTGTTTTACAAAAATGTTTTCAAAATATTATTCATCAGAGTCTCCCAGAAATATAATCATATGGATGAGGAGCGGTATGGTCAAGCCTTCGCCTTGCCATGATCTTCGAAAATACCTGAAACAATAAACTGAAACTGTAAGCCCGAGGGCTTAGTGAGCTACCTCCAAAATACCTATACCACACCGATAATACCATATCAATAACAAATAATCAACAACATTCATACTGGGCCTTCGCCCTGACTGGACCGCCCTGCAGGGCCTACAGTTTATCTGGATCTATCCCGAGCCTTCGGTATGACTGGACCGCCATACGGGCCTACAGTCTATCCGGACCACTCGTAGGGTATGTTGGCCTTCAGCACAAAGCAGGACCGCCTCAACCCAAACATCAAGCAAATAACCATGTACACATGACTAACATATACTAGCATATACATATATCAAATATAACTGTCTCACAGATCATCGATCATAGCAATCTCTCATAACCAGAACACCGACCTAACCAGGTCACTAACATACCAATCCTAACGGATCATAAGAGCTTAACAACATACTGTCTATCCTGATACCGATCTAACAGATCATAACCACATGTAGCATACTATAACCAAGATAACAACTAAAAGGGCCGGCCTTGGTGCCTTAGACCCTATTGATATAGTGTGGATAACTCACCTTGCTAGTAGCTCGGAATGATACTGTCCACACCTCCCGATATAGCTCCAACCACCTCGCCTGTACCTATAAGTGGTCCACTCAATAATCACTCAAATTACCAAAATTACCTTGGGAGGTACAAGACATCCCACAATCAAGTCAAGTCACTGGTCAATGGTCAACAGTCCATGTTGACCTGTTTGCTGAATATAACTTTCTCTGCCTCGAGTCCCTCCTGATTCCAGAATTTCTTGACTCGACTCGCCGAGTCTCTAGCAGACTCGCCGAGTCTCTAGCAGACTCGCCGAGTCGATACGCGACCCAATGCTTGGAAGTCCAAACTGACTCGCCGGGTCATCTCCCAGACCTCGCCGAGTCCATGCGGGACCAATTTGGACAAAACCCTACCCGACTCGTCGAGTTCCTTCATGACCAATTTCCACATCTAATTTTCTACCTTTACGTATTTGCATGACTCAAATTCCACATCTAAACTTGTAATGGGACTTTACTCATAAACAAGAGTTCCTTCATGACCCTATTAAGAACTTTATGAACTTAGGGCTCAAAAGAGGTTCAGACCTGAAGTTTCAACTTCATATGTAGCTCCCATACCATAATCCCTTCATGAATAGCTAAAGAAAGGCCTAATCTTCACATATGAAAGATTCTAGAAGAAAAGAGCTCAAGGTAACAGCTTGTTACCTCCAAAACGTGCCCAAGCTGAAGTAGACTCTGGATCCACACGAAACCCTTGATGCTAGCCTCTTGATCTACAAGTTTCCTTCACAAAAATCACTTCCCAAAGCTCCAAAACACTCTCCAAGCTCACACTCACGGAAATTAGGGTTTCTGGCTCTCAAGGGGTGATAGAGTACAGTGGGAGGCGCTAATGGTCCAATTTATATGGTGCAAAACCCTGAAATTTAGGGTTTCCACCGCCAGCTCCTACTCATCGAGTCCCCCATGCCGACTCGCCGAGTCACTCATTAAATGACGTGTCCTGACCCGCTGCTACTCGACGAGTCACAGCGTCAACTCGTCGAGTAGACCTTAAAACATGAAATCTAAATGGAATAATAATGATACCAGACGGTTGGGATGCTACACACGACTTGCTGCTTTTTGGCAGAGTTCTGCGTCGCGTTGTTCTTCTTCTTGTTGTCCCAAAACTTCCGCTTGTTGTCGGCGGCTTTAGATGGTTCTGGGACGGCAAGGGTTGTTGTTTTCGGTGTGCGGACTCCATGATCGATGAGCTGCTGTGCCAATCACTTGGCACTGTCGAAGGTAGTGGGGTTTGAAGCTAAGACATTCCCCTAAAATGGAGGCACCATCCCCCAGATATACCTCTCGACCTTCTTCCCCTCAGTGGGGACCATTCCCGAACATAGAGCCACCAGATCACTGAACCTGGCGGTGTAGGCTACTATATCGGAGCCCTTCATGGTTAGGCTCCAGAGTTCTTGTTCAAGTTTCTGAATCTCGCCCCTCGGGCAGTATTCCTCAATCATCAGTTCTTTCAGAGCTTCCCAGCCCATTGCATTAGCCACTATCAGCCTTGGTGACTTGACATGGCTATTCCACCATGTGAGGGCTCTGTCCGAGAAGGTACAGGCAGCAAATTTTACTTTGCTTCCTTCCAGACAGGAGCAGATCTCAAAGATCGACTCAGTCTTTTCGAACCATTACGACAGAGCAATGATCCCTCCAGTCCCGTTAAAGGTTATGGGTTTGCAGTTGGTGAAGTCCTTGTACGAACACTCTCTAGAGCGCCCGTGAGCATCACCTTGGGTAGAGTTAACACCCGATCCACTCTCGCTAGTACCGGTCATGTTGAACTGAGCTAGGGTTGCCGTAACAGCCGCAACCACTGCAGCTTGGATAGCAGCTGGATCGTATTGTGGAAGAGGTAGTGGTGGTTGAGTTGGAGTTATCGAAGGATTACGTCTCATTGATCGACGTGGATGCATCTTTCAACTAAAAGTTTACAAATATAAAGATATCGGTAAGCATTCAATAGTGAGAATAATGAGAGTGATCCATGGACTAAATCACCATAGTCCAACAAAATAGATGAGAGTATAATTGTAATGGAGATCTAACAATAGAAGGATGAAAGCATTTGGATACAAATTTCCAATGAGATTAGATGTCTGTCAATATCATTGGCATTAAAGATGTAATAAGTTCAGGAAAAATGACCTTGGAGTAGGTCTTACATCAAACCAGAAATGAGAAAATTTTGACAGCACTAAGACCTAACAGACTGAAAGTTCAAGGTCTTAACATAAACAGGAAATTTACAGGGAAAAGTTCTACTTAGAGCATAGATAAGAAGGCTATTCCTTTAAACCAAAAGAAAGGATGAGTAGAGCATCTCCTATTGGCGACAGGCACCCCTCGGATGAACCCTTAATTCGGCCAGCTGACGCTCCACATCAAGCAGGTGTCTCTCATACACCGTTTGGCATGCTCGGAGCTCTAATACTTCAGCTCGAGTTGCAGCTAGATCTTGCTGCAGAGCCTCATTGTCTCTCATAGCTTGATTCCAAGGAATTAAACCTATAACTAGCATGCATTTTCATATACCAAATAAGATACTAGTTAGAGTATGCATGTTGTTGATTATCTGTTATTGATATGGTATTATCGGTGTGGTATAGGTATTTTGGGGGTAGCACACTAAGCCCTCGGGCTTACAGTTTTAATTTATTGTTTCAGGTACTTCCGGAGATCATGGCAAGGCGAAGGCTTGACCGTACCGCTCCTCATCCATATGATTATATTTCTGCGACACTCTGATGAATAATATTTTGAAAACATTTTTGTAAAACACTATTCGGTTTCATGGTTGAAAAAGTTTAAATTTGGCTTAAAATTTTTGGATGTTACACCAGACACACCCAAGAGTGTGCCCGAATCCCTTAAACCAAGGCTCTGATACCAACTTGTAACATCCCAAAATTATAGACCAAAAATTTAATTTTAATTAAGTTATTATATAAAACCAACAGTATAAAAACATTCATAATAATATCTCATGTCAAAACCAAAGTGTCAATAATCAAAACATATTATCATAAAACCATATCAGAGTTTAATCCCAAAGATCTCATGCGCGGAAAACATAGTGTGATGCGCTGCGATCAAGCCGACTCCTTTCCTTTGAAAACGAGTACCTGAAACCAAAACTGTAAACCGTAAGCACGAAGCTTAGTGAGTTCCCCCATCATACCACATACCATACAAATCACATACTGTCAGGCATACCGGGGTGCCCGACCTACCCCATGTGAGACATATCTGGGTGCCCGACCTACCCTGCTGAGCATACCGGGGTGCTCAACCTACCCCTGTCAGGCATATCTGGGTGCCCAACCTACCCCTTCGGTCCTGTCGACCGGTAACCGGGGACTATTTCACCCCTACCACTACCACATAATATCATATCACATATATCATAATCTTTCTAGCGTAGCTGGGTACTAAACTACCCCTTCGACCCTATCGACCGCTAACCGGGGACTATTCCCCCTACTACCACTATCACATAACATCATATCATGTTAGCACATAAAACATATCAGGTAGTGACAAACCCAAGTAATTATCACAAAGACAACTACTCGACAAACAATACTTACTAGTGGGCCGACATTGTGGCCGTAGACCGACATCTACTGGAAGGTAACTCACCTCACACTGCTGAAGTCCCGTAGACAAAACTCTAGCTACTGGATGACAGGTTCTCAAACTGTCAATCATCAAAATAACACCCAATCAGTAAATGGGTTCCAACACATATCCATAAGTCCACGGTTGGGGTAAAAGACTGCTTTACTCCTATCTTAGCTTGATTCAAACCCAAGGCCCAATCCAAAGGCCCAAAAGTCAACTATGAGTCAAAGCCCAACATAAGGCCCAATTTTCCAAATTGGGCCCAAACCTTTACATGGTCTTATTCAAAGGCCCAACCATTTAGTCCAGTCCGAACATTTGGCATTTCTAATGGCCCAATATCTCATAATCATAAAGGCCCAAACTATGGCCCATCTATGGCCCAATTTTCCAAATTGGGCCCAAACCCTCATATGGGCGTCACCCTAAAGCCCATTAAATTATTCTAGTCCATTTGCTTGTTCTTGGATGGCCCATTAATAGCCCAATCACCAATGCCCAATAGAAAGGCCCAACTCAAGGCCCAAATGAAATTAGGGTTTCACATAAAATGACAATTAGGGTTAAGTGTTTCTCAATTAAACCATTAAGGACTTAATCCATTAAGTCCATCACTCTACTAGATAAGTCATATGGTGAGATTGGGTGTAATTCACAATTCCATTCCAATGGCCCAAATGTGGGTCCCGATAAGTCCAAGGCCCATAATTCCAAAATTTGGGTTTTCTAAAACCTAATTAGGGTTTCCAACCCAATCATAGCCCAATAAGCCCAATTGCTAGGTCTTTAAATCAGTTAGGGTTCATTAGGCCCATTAGGGTTTCACTAGGCCCATTAGGGTTTCGCTAGTTGGGCACCACCCACTACCACCTCGGGTAGTGGTGGTCAATGACGTTTCACGACGGCGGCCACCACCTCACGGTGGTGGTTAGAGTTTCTGGTCCATTTTGTCCAAGCATCCAAAAATCAACTACACGCAAGCAAAAGCACACCGCTACCCAACACGGCGGTTGGTGGCGGTAGGAGGCGGAAGCCGCCACCTCACGGTGGTGGTTTGAGTTTCTTTTCATTATTCTTCTTTCTAGTTACATTTTACAAACCAAAAACCCAAATAGCTCACACATACACTAATACAAACACACACACACACACACAACCACTCTAGTGGTGGCCGACGGTGGTACATGGTGGCAGCCACCACCTCACGCTGGTGGTGGTGGCTTTTCTTGTGAACTCCGGCCAAGCCATGCTACCCACGATGTATTGTATTCACTCTAGTGGCAGAAACAAACACACACATCCTTTTGCTCGGACAAATAAACCCAACACCCACCTGTGGTGGGTGGCGACGACAGCAATACGAGATGGCGGCAACATCAACGACAGTTAACGGCGGTAGGCAGCAGCACACAACGAAGGGTGGTCTTCAAGAGCTCATTCCCAGTTACAGCAAGGTAACAGCCACATGTAAGCATCGCCTGAGATCCGGAAGCAGCCACCCACCTGGTGGCGTTCAACGAACGGTGGTAACAACACATAGTATTAGGCGGCAGCTGGTCGTCAACGGAAATGGGCAGCAACAACGACTAAGAGCGGCGGTGAGGGTGGGCATCTCCCACCGGATACGACGTAATGACAACGAAGAGAAGAGGGAGGAGGAGTGAGTGAATACGACGAAGAAGGAGGCGGCTCACGTCTTCAACGGAGGGACACAACAATGGCTCGGTGGTTCGTTCGGCGGCCCAAAACGTCCGACATCAACACTGCAGTGGCGTCCGACGGCTAGACCGCCGGTGGTCGGGTGGTGGTCAGTTACGAGAAAGCGGCGGCTGGAGGACTTCCGATGATGGCGGTTGTATCATGGATTAGGGCTAGGGCAATGCAACAGTTATATACCCGCTACCATAACAATCTTCATCCCATAATGGCAGGAATGGTCCCTCCCTATAAAATCTTTTCAAACCAACGCCTATAATTTACTCTTCCCACCCCTGCTCACATAATTCCTTTCATATTTAGTCCCACAGTCACCATTCAGCCCCTTCTTTACAAATTATTCTCAAATAAAGTCCATATGTTACCCTTTTAACCCCAGCCTTCAAAACTCTTTACAAATTGAGTCCGAAATTTACCATTTAGCCCTTGCTTCCCATAATCTATCCATCTTTAAGTCCCAATAATTTACCAAGTGGTCCCTACCTTCATAAATATTTACAAAACCAATCCGAAACTTACACTTTTAAACCCCAACTTCTAAATTATGCGAATTTACACCTCGAAACCAACACCTTGCTATATAATTATTGATTTGGGGTTACTATTCATTCATTAATTTATTTTATTTATTTATTAAATAAACGGGGTGTTACAACTCTTCCCCACTTAAATTAGATTTCGTCCTCGAAATCATTCCTTACCATTCCTTACACGCCAAACCACTCAAGTAACATGGTCACCATCCTGGCACACCCTAGCCTTCCCAGGGTAGCCGTGACCAATCTTCGTAAAGCCCTAAATCCGCAGGTGAACAAATTCCTCACAACGAGAGCACATCTACTCCGTCCAAAATCTGCTGTCTCGAGATGGTCTGAATCCTTGACAGACCACTTATACTGAATCATTATCGTTGAATCTAGTCCGTTTATCCCTCAACTAACTACCCAACTTCTGATAACTCGAGGTTCCCGCTATAAAACAAGATCACAAACCCAATTATCCCTACATATCACTTATACTTGGCCAAGGCTCAGATAATCCTGTTGTGAGTGGCTTAGCACAACCCAAGCAATATGTTACCTTGTCCGTACTTGCAACCTAAAACACAAATACTAATACTGCCCAAAACACTGAAACTGCCCGAAACACCGAGCTGCCTGAAATAGCATGCTACCACATGGTTGTTTTCCAAAATCTACCGAGACCTCCCTGGTCTCAATTCGTTCGCAAATCGTCTGAAATACCGGGTTCCGGCCTGGCTGCGGAGCCAAAGGACTCCCACTTAGTCGTCTCACACAACTTCTGAACGAAATCCTTCTCTGGAACTAGTTGCCACTAGTTATCATGCCACTGTGGCGCTAACAACCTCCTGATCCAACCGATCGGATCTATGCGTCAAATTCTGTCGTCACCCAAATCCAAGGCTAAAAGTGATTGCTACAAGACCAATGGTATCCTTATATCACAAACGACCTCATACGGTCCATTGCTTCCCTGTCCCCATAACCGTAGTGGGGTTCCTACGGTCGTATCGCTGGTTCAACCGGATCGAACCCATATGGGTAATTCCGTAATCCAATTCGTGGATTTCCATATCCTCACTACTGCACCCGAACTGGTGGGTACTCCTGTTCCTTCCGCGTCCTAACAACGCGCTCAAGCTATCTACCAACCTAGTGAATGCTACGGCTACACCCGCAGACTTACAACACTCTAACACTATCGGCCAACCCTTGTGAATGCTACGGCTACACCCGCAGACTTACAACACTTCCCATACTACCTGACCACTAGTGAATGCTACGGCTACACCCAAAGTCTTACAACACTCTCCATACTATCTAATCGCTAGTGAATGCTACGGCTACCCCCCGCAGTCTTACAACACTTTCCATACTACCTGATCGCTAGTGAATGCTACGGCTACCCCCGCAGTCTTACAACACTTTCCACACTACCTGATCGCTAGTGAATGCTACGGCTACCCCCGCAGTCTTACAACACTTTCCATACTACCTGATCGCTAGTGAATGCTACGGCTACCCCCGCAGTCTTACAACACTTTCCATACCGGTCGAATACGCACTCGACCTAACACACAACTAAACTTGAGTCCTAAATAGAGCTCTAACATGGTTCCCGAAACCTGCTGTCTGAGAGTCTCGAAGGCTGCCTGCTGCTCAGGCCCCTAGCGGAAGGCCACCGACTTCTTGGTCAGTCGGGCCAAAGGAACCGCAATCTCGGAGAAGTCCTGTATAAATCTCCGGTAATAACCCACTAGACCCAAGAAACTACGAATCTCAGATGGAGACCTCGGAATCTCCCACTGCATCACGGGCTCTATCTTGGCCGGATCGACCAGAATACCCCTCTGGTTGACAAGGTGCCTAAGAGATTGCACCTCGCGCAACCAAAACTCACATTTGGAGAACCTTACAAAAGTCTCTCCCCCACTTAGATTCGACTAAGTCTTCACGGTACGTGAGAATTGAAGGATTCCCAATCCTTCTTACTTCCTAATAATCCACTGCCGACAATCTGAGCTTACCAATGCTAACGATCAATTACCAATCCAACCTTAAGATCACCCATCCTATGAAATCTTGAAGAGTACTCTTGAAATCTGGTACAGTCTGACACCTTAGTCCATCTCCCATGCTATCAACTGAAGGCCTTAATCTTCACTCTGGCTGACGAATCCTCGTTCCCATTTCCAATCTTGCAGCACCACTGAACTCTATCCGAACACAACCCATGCGAACATACAATTCTCTTGAACATCCAATGACCAACCACTTATGAATCTAACACTCGTAACTGACTCCACTATCTTGATGCTACCAGTCCTTCCTTAGCAACTGTGGTGCCTTGAACTCCAAAGTTCATCCCTAGACAATTGTCGACCATACCTGAACCATGATAGAACCACTAAACGCTGACTTCACTGGAGAACTATCGCTCTAACCCTGACCGAGTATCCTCTAAATAATACTCCTACATAGATCCCGAAAAAGATCCAGAATGATAACGGTCCACGCGGAACCCACTCTGCAAGATGCGTCCCTCTGTGGGTTCGTCAAGGACTTTTCGGCATGCAGGATGTCATATATGATCCTTGATAACCCAGACACTGGCAGAAACCGACCCGAGATCTGACTTATCCAAAATCACTCACAATTCCAAAGCGATACGTATTCCCAACATCCACCTAATAGTAGTAGAAGATGACATACCCACAACATCTGGAGGAATCCTGATCACCTTCTGCTGACATGACCAACCCCGCTACCCTTGTAGTAGCCTAAACCCTTAGAATGTCAAACTCCCTTGTGTACTTTCCTGCACGTGCTTCACTGACTCCGGCCCTACTGGCCTTTCATCCGATGATCAGAAGTCTTGGGTTTCTCTCTGGGACTCTCTACTATATGCACCTGGCACGACCCTCTCTTCTCAAAGTTCTCCATATCGATCTCACATCCTTGGACTTTGGAAGTCATCTCCTTCAGGGTCTGACACCCTGTTACGCTCACTAGCTCACTTGCCAATGGCTGAGCTGCAACAACTGGAACATCCTCTGTCCCCAAACTGGGTCACAAACTCCTCCCTGAAGCTTCTCAGATTCTCCAAGACTCTTACTGATTCGAGTACGGATCCTGTGCTTTCAGTAGTACGGGCCCAATACTACCTTCCACACCTATCCATACTTTCCTCAGCAATCCTCCCGAATCCTCCAAGTCACTTCCTCAAACTGATGCACCCAAGTCTCACTAATCCTCACTACTAACCCACTGAAACATATCCTAGGCTTTACTAGGTTCCCAAACTCACCCAGTCCTCAGCTGCTGAAAGATTCCCAGTAATGTCAATTAGATACCCCATGAATATAGCCACATGCAACAGAGATAAGATAATCCTTCGAGTAAAAGACCCATCCCTAGAACGGTTGGACTCAAACAAGAGCTGCGCAATAGGGTCAAATCTATCACTCTGAGATTATCCAGTCTGTGCCACATGTAACTTACCATATTTACTTAATAGCTAGCTCACATTACCGAGAGTCCCACAAAGCACAAAGCAAGCACCATTCAGACAATGGAAAACCTAACCATCATATTCCAATCTGACCATTATATCCTCTAATCAGGAATCTGTACATGTAATTCGAAGGCTCATACAATCAGGCATCACCTAAACAGGCTATCCTATCACTGATTGATCAGTACTAGCATGCAAGTCTACAAGCACATACAATAGGCATATAAGGCATCCTTCCTAGATCCTTAACCATAATCTAGCATGCAGTTCTCATAATCATATCATAACATAACATATCATAACACGTATGGGTATCTTGGGGAAAACTTACTTGAGCTCGGCTGATTGCACGCATCACACACTTTGTTCTTTTCAAAGCTCTTTCCTCTTTTTCAAACTTCTTTTTATAAAATGATTTTACTTTTGAAAAATTTTCATACCAAGTCCTCAGTTTGAGTCCAGATGTAACATCCAAAAATTTAAGCCAAATTTAAACTTTTTCAACCATGAAACCAAATAGTGTTTTACAAAAATGTTTTCAAAATATTATTCATCAGAGTCTCCCAGAAATATAATCATATGGATGAGGAGCGGTATGGTCAAGCCTTCGCCTTGCCATGATCTTCGAAAATACCTGAAACAATAAACTGAAACTGTAAGCCCGAGGGCTTAGTGAGCTACCTCCAAAATACCTATACCACACCGATAATACCATATCAATAACAAATAATCAACAACATTCATACTGGGCCTTCGCCCTGACTGGACCGCCCTGCAGGGCCTACAGTTTATCTGGATCTATCCCGAGCCTTCGGTATGACTGGACCGCCATACGGGCCTACAGTCTATCCGGACCACTCGTAGGGTATGTTGGCCTTCAGCACAAAGCAGGACCGCCTCAACCCAAACATCAAGCAAATAACCATGTACACATGACTAACATATACTAGCATATACAGATATCAAATATAACTGTCTCACAGATCATCGATCATAACAATCTCTCATAACCAGAACACCGACCTAACCAGGTCACTAACATACCAATCCTAACGGATCATAAGAGCTTAACAACATACTATCTATCCTGATACCGATCTAACAGATCATAACCACATGTAGCATACTATAACCAAGATAACAACTAAAAGGGCCGGCCTTGGTGCCTTAGACCCTATTGATATAGTGTGGATAACTCACCTTGCTAGTAGCTCGGAATGATACTGTCCACACCTCCCGATATAGCTCCAACCACCTCGCCTGTACCTATAAGTGGTCCACTCAATAATCACTCAAATTACCAAAATTACCTTGGGAGGTACAAGACATCCCACAGTCAAGTCAAGTCACTGGTCAATGGTCAACAGTCCATGTTGACCTGTTTGCTGAATATAACTTTCTCTGCCTCGAGTCCCTCCTGATTCCAGAATTTCTTGACTCGACTCGCCGAGTCTCTAGCAGACTCGCCGAGTCTCTAGCAGACTCGCCGAGTCGATACGCGACCCAATGCTTGGAAGTCCAAACTGACTCGCCGGGTCATCTCCCAGACCTCGCCGAGTCCATGCGGGACCAATTTGGACAAAACCCTACCCGACTCGCCGAGTCATCTCCCAGACTCGCCGAGTCCATACGCATACTCTCATGATCAAGCGATTCTGAACTACCCCTTTGCTCCAATCAGTAGATCTAGGTCCCTAGAGTGCATTAGCAACGTAAAGTTGCTACCTTTACGTATTTGCATGACTCAAATTCCACATCTAAACTTGTAATGGGACTTTACTCATAAACAAGAGTTCCTTCATGACCCTATTAAGAACTTTATGAACTTAGGGCTCAAAAGAGGTTCAGACCTGAAGTTTCAACTTCATATGTAGCTCCCATACCATAATCCCTTCATGAATAGCAAAAGAAAGGCCTAATCTTCACATATGAAAGATTCTAGAAGAAAAGAGCTCAAGGTAACAACTTGTTATCTCCAAAACGTGCCCAAGCTGAAGTAGACTCTGGATCCACACGAAACCCTTGATGCTAGCCTCTTGATCTACAAGTTTCCTTCACAAAAATCACTTCCCAAAGCTCCAAAACACTCTCCAAGATCACACTCACGGAAATTAGGGTTTCTGGCTCTCAAGGGGTGATAGAGGACAGTGGGAGGCGCTAATGGTCCAATTTATATGGTGCAAAACCCTGAAATTTAGGGTTTCCACCGCCAACTCCTACTCATCGAGTCCCCCATGCCGACTCGCCGAGTCACTCATTAAATGACGTGTCCTGACCCGCTGCTACTCAACTAGTCACAACGTCAACTCGTCGAGTAGACCTTAAAACTTGAAATCTAAATGGAATAATAATGATACCAGACGGTTGGGATGCTACACACGACTTGCTGCTTTTTGGCAGAGTTCTGCGCTGCGTTGTTCTTCTTCTTGTTGTCCCAAAACTTCCGCTTGTTGTCGGCGGCTTTAAATGGTTCTGGGACGGCAAGGGTTGTTGTTTTCGGTGTGCGGACTCCATGATCGATGAGCTGCTGTGCCAATCACTTGGCACTGTCGAAGGTAGTGGGGTTTGAAGCTAAGACATTCCCCTAAAATGGAGGCACCATCCCCCAGATATACCTCTCGACCTTCTTCCCCTCAGTGGGGACCATTCCCGAACATAGAGCCACCAGATCACTGAACCTAGCGGTGTAGGCTACTATATCGGAGCCCTTCATGGTTAGGCTCCAGAGTTCTTGTTCAAGTTTCTGAATCTCGCCCCTCGAGCAGTATTCCTCAATCATCAGTTCTTTCAGAGCTTCCCAGCCCATTGCATTAGCCACTATCAGCGTTGGTGACTTGACATGGCTATTCCACCATGTGAGGGCTCTGTCCGAGAAGGTACAGGCAGCAAATTTTACTTTGCTTCCTTCCGGACAGGAGCAAATCTCAAAGATCGACTCAGTCTTTTCGAACCATTACGACAGAGCAATGATCCCTCCAGTCCCATTAAAGGTTCTGGGTTTGCAGTTGGTGAAGTCCTTGTACGAACACTCTCTAGAGGGCCCGCGAGCATCACCTTGGGTAGAGTTAACACCCGATCCACTCTCGCTAGTACCGGTCGTGTTGAACTGAGCTAGGGCTGCCGTAACAGCCGCAGCCACTGCAGCTTGGATAACAGCTGGATCGTATTGTGGAAGAGGTAGTGGTGGTTGAGTTGGAGTTATCGAAGGATTACGTCTCGTTGATCGACGTGGATGCATCTTTCATCTAAAAGTTTACAAATATGAAGATATCGGTAAGCATTCAATAGTGAGAATAATGAGAGTGATCCATGGACTAAATCACCATAGTCCAACAAAATAGATGAGAGTATAATTGTAATGGAGATCTAACAATAGAAGGATGAAAGCATTTGGATACAAATTTCCAATGAGATTAGATGTCTGTCAATATCATTGTCATTAAAGATGTAATAAGTTCAGGAAAAATGACCTTGGAGTAGGTCTTACATCAAACCAGAAATGAGAAAATTTTGACAGCACTAAGACCTAACAGACTGAAAGTTCAAGGTCTTAACATAAACAAGAAATTTACAGGGAAAAGTTCTACTTAGAGCATAGATAAGAAGGCTATTCCTTTAAACCAAAAGAAAGGATCAGTAGAGCATCTCCTATTGGCGACGGGCACCCCTCGGATGAACCCTTAATTCGGCCAGCTGACGCTCCACATCAAGCAGGTGTCTCTCATACACCGTTTGGCATGCTCGGAGCTCTATGACTTCAGCTCGAGTTGCAGCTAGATCTTGCTGCAGAGCCTCATTGTCTCTCATAGCTTGATTCCAAGGAATTAAACCTATAACTAGCATGCATTTTCATATACCAAATAAAATACTAGTTAGAGTATGCATGTTGTTGATTATCTGTTATTGATATGGTATTATCAGTGTGGTATAGGTATTTTGGGGGTAGCTCACTAAGCCCTCGGGCTTACAGGTTTAATTTATTGTTTGAGGTACTTCCGGAGATCATGGCAAGGCGAAGGCTTGACCGTACCGCTCCTCATCCATATGATTATATTTCTGGGACACTCTGATGAATAATATTTTGAAAACATTTTTGTAAAACACTATTCGGTTTCATGGTTGAAAAAGTTTAAATTTGGCTTAAAATTTTTGGATGTTACACCAGACACACCCGAGAGTGTGCCCGAATCCCTTAAACCAAGGCTCTGATACCAACTTGTAACATCCCAAAATTATAGACCAAAAATTTCATTTTAATTAAGTTATTATATAAAACCAACAGTATAAAAACATTCATAATAATATCTCATGTCAAAACCAAAGTGTCAATAATCAAAACATATTATCATAAAACCATATCAGAGTTTAATCCCAAAGATCTCATGTGAGGAAAACATAGTGTGATGCGCTGCGATCAAGCCGGCTCCTTTCCTTTGAAAACGAGTACCTGAAACCAAAACTGTAAACCGTAAGCACGAAGCTTAGTGAGTTCCCCCATCATACCACATACCATACAAATCATATACTGTCAGGCATACCGGGGTGCCCGACCTACCCCATGTCAGGCATATCTGGGTGCCCGACCTACCCTGCTGAGCATACCGGGGTGCTCAACCTACCCCTGTCAGGCATATCTGGGTGCCCAACCTACCCCTTCGGTCCTGTCGACCGGTAACAGGGGGCTATTTCACCCCTACCACTATCACATAATATCATATCACATATATCATAATCTGTCTAGCGTAGCTGGGTACTAAACTACCCCTTCGACCCTATCGACCGGTAACCGGGGACTATTCCCCGTACTACCACTATCACATAACATCATATCATGCTAACACATAAAACATATCAGGTAGTGACGAACCCAAGTAATTATCACAAAGACAACTACTCGACAAACAATCTCTACTAGTGGGCCGATATTGTGGCCGTAGACCCACTTCTACTGGAAGGTAACTCACCTCACACTGCTGAAGTCCCGTAGAAAAAACTCTAACTGCTGGATGACAGTTTCTCGAACTGTCAATCATCAAAATAACACCCAATCAGTAAATGGGCTCCAACACATATCCATAAGTCCACACTTGGGGTAAAAGACTGCTTTACTCCTATCTTAGCTTGATTCAAACCCAAGGCCCAATCCAAAGGCCCAAAAGTCAACTATGAGTCAAAGCCCAACATATGGCCCAATTTTCCAAATTGGGCCCAAAACTTTACATGGTCTTATTCAAAGGCCCAACCATTTAGTCCAGTCCAAACATTTGGCATTTCTAATGGCCCAATATCTCATAATCATAAAGGCCCAAACTATGGCCCATCTATGGCCCAATTTTCCAAATTGGGCCCAAACCCTCATATGGGCCTCACCCTAAAGCCCATCAAATTATTCTAGTCCATTTGCTTGTTCTTGGATGGCCCATTAATAGCCCAATCACCAATGCCCAATAGAAAGGCCCAACTCAAGGCCCAAATGAAATTAGGGTTTCATATAAAATGACAATTAGGGTTAAGTGTTTCTCACTTAACCCATTAAGGACTTAATCCATTAAGTCCATCACTCTACTAGATAAGTCATATGGTGTGATTGGGTGTAATTCACAATTCCATTCCAATGGCCCAAATGTGGGTCCCGATAAGTACAAGGCCCATAATTCCAAAATTTAGGTTTTCTAAAACCTAATTAGGGTTTCCAACCCAATCATAGCCCAATAGGCCCAATTGCTAGGTCTTTTGATCAGTTAGGGTTCATTAGGCCCATTAGGGTTTCACTAGGCCCATTAGGGTTTCGCTAGTTGGGCACCACCCACTACCACCTCGGGTAGTGGTGGTCAACGGCAGCTCACGACGGTGGCCACCACCTCATGGTGGTGGTTAGGGTTTCTGGTCCATTTTGTCCAAGCATCCAAAAATCAACTACACGCGAGCAAAAGCACACCGCCACCCAACACGGCGGTTGGTGGCGGTAGCCACCACTTCACGGTGGTGGTTTGAGTTTCTTTTCATTATTCTTCTTTCTAGTTACATTTTACAACCGAAAAACCTAAATAGCTCACACACACACACTAATACAAACACACATACACATCCACTCTAGTGGTGGCCGACGGTGGTACATGGCGGCAGCCACCACCTCAAGGTGGTGGTGATGGCTTTTCTTGTGAACTCCAGCCAAGCCATGCTACCCACGACGTATGGTATTCACTCTAGTGGTAGAAACAAACACACACATCCTTTTGCTCGAACAAATAAACCCAACACCCACCTGTGGTGGGTGGCGACGGCAGCAATACGAGATGGCGGCAACATCAACGACAGTTAACGGCGGTAGGCAGCAGCACACAATGAAGGGTGGTCTTCAAGAGCTCATTCCTGGTGACAGCAAGGTAACAGCCACACGTAAGCATCACCTGAGATCCGGAAGCATCCACCTACCTGGTGGCGTTCAACGAATGGCGGTAACAACACATAGTATCCGGCGGCAGCTGGTCGTCAACGGAAATGGGCAGCAACAACGACTAATAGCGGCGGCGAGGGTGGGTAACTCCCACCGGATACGACGCAACGACAACAGACAGAGGAGGGAAGAGGAGTGAGTGAATACGACGAGGCAGGAGGCGGCTGAAGTCTTCAGCGGAGGGACACAACGGTGGCTCGGTGGTTCGTTCGGCGGCCCAAAACTTCCGACAACAACACTGGGGTGGCGTCTGATGGCTAGACCGCCGGTGGTCGGGTGGTGGTCAGTTACGAGAAAGCGGCGGCTGGAGGACTTCTGATGATGGCGGCTATATCATGCATTGGAGTTAGGGCAATGCAACAGTTATATACCCGCTACCATAACAATCTTCATCCCATAATGGCAGGAATGGTCCCTCCCTATAAAATCTTTTCAAAACTAGGCCCATAACTTACTCTTCCCACCCCTTCTCACATAATTCCTTTCATATTTAGTCCCACAGTTACCATTCATCCCCTGCTGTACAAATTATTCTCAAATAAAGTCCATATGTTACCCTTTTAACCCCAGCCTTCAAAACTCTTTACAAATTGAGTCCGAAATTTACCATTTACCCTTGCTTCCCATAATCTATCCATCTTAAGTCCCAATAATTTACCAAGTGGTCCCTACCTTCATAAATATTTACAAAACCAATCTGGAACTTACACTTTTAACCCCCAACTTCTAAATCATGCCAATTCACTCCTCGAAACCAACACCTTGCTATATAATTATAAATTTGGGGTTACTATTCATTCATTGTTTTATTTTATTTATTTATTAAATAAACGGGGTGTTACAGTACCGGTCGACAGGACTGAAGGGGTAGGCCAGCACCCTGATATGCTAGGCTAGGTACCGGTCGACAGGACCGAAAGGGTAGGGCAACACCCTGATATGCTAGGCAAGTTACCGGTTGAAAGAGACCGAGGGGGTAACCAGTACCCAAATATGTTAGACATTATGTGTTATGTATGGTATGTGGTATGATGGGAACTCACTAAGCTTTGTGCTTACAGTTTTAAGTTTTGTTTTCAGGTACCTCTTCTTTGAAGGGGAAGGAGCCGACACGGTAGCAGTGCATCACACACACACACAGGATTTCCGCATTATGAGATTCTTGGGATTGTACTTTGACATTCTATTTTATGATATGGTTTTGAGACATGTGACTATGGTTTTATGAAATGATATGACTCGATGATGTTTCCTATAAATGTTTTTCTAAATCGTTATATACAAATGAAATTTTGGTCTTGAAAATTGGGATGTTACATCCTGACTCCTAGGGTAAAAAGGCTGCTTTACCCTTCCCTTATTGGGCCTAACATACCAATGTCCAAATCCAAACTAGCCCACGGTCCAAAAGATACTCAAAGCCCAATATGGTCCCAAATCTAATAAGGCCCAACTTAGAAAACTTGTGGCCCAACAAAGGCCCAAAACCCTGGAGTCCAAGGTGGCCTGAAATCTAAAAGCCTAAAAATCCCTAGTGAATACGCTAAGCGTTGGACCAGTACGACCGACGTACTCAAGTGCTACACACGAATCGGGATCCTAGGTGCGTACGCTCAGCGTACACCTTCGTACGCCCTAGTTGGCCAAAGTCTCATTTTAAGGTCTTAATCCGTTAAGACCTAACGTCCAACTTCAGATCTAGCTCTCTTGGGACGTCCTAAAAAGTAAAAGTTGGCAACTTTACTCCTTCGCATGTCTTAATGGGACTCAAACCATAGATTTAGCATTCTACTCCCATTAAGTGATCACTAACTTACACATGGTTGATCTAAAACCATCAAGATGCAAGCTTTATGGACCAAGGACCTCAAGAACATCAAAATAAACATCACATAACATTTGGAGTAGTATTTACTCACAAAAGTTCATCCATGGGACCAAAATATGCTAAAATCTTCCCCGAATCTAGATCTAGACATAGGATGAGCAAGGTTTAGACTTTATACCTCCAATAAGCTAGAAAGAGTGAATAATCCCTGGATCTACAAGCTCCCACTTGTCTAATGCTTCTCTACAAGTCTTATTATTCTTCAATATGCACCACACACACCAAAAACACACACTCAATGGTCAATCTCTTGAGAAATGGGTTAGGGTTTCGAGGTATAGCTCAAAACTCAAAAGAGACAATGGAGGCTGATAAGGTGAAAGCTTAGGGGACTTAATGTGTTTAAAGAGGGTGCAAACCCTAAAAATTAGGGTTTTCCCCTGACTGACGTACACCCTATGTGCGAATGGGTACACCCAACGTACCATGGGAATACCCCATCTCATGCATGCTTCGTAGTACGCTCGATGTACCTTATGTATGCCCAGCATACTAGGGTCTAAAAGTTAAAATAAAAGAAATTAACTAATTAAAATTTACTTGACATATCGGGGGTTACAATTCCCCCCACCCCCACTTGAATCATACTTCATCCTCGAAGTCCGCCTCTGCCACTGCACCTTTAACAATTCCATAACCTTGCTTCGAAGAGTCTTCGTCTTCCCGTCAAGGATGGCCATTGGTCTCTCGATATAATTCAGGTAATCATCCACTTGAATGTCCTCCAATGGAACCACTGTGGAATTATCAACCAGAGATTTATGCAGTTGAGAGACGTGGTAAGTGTTATGGATCTGGCTGAGCTCCTCTGGTAGATCCAAGCGGTACGCAACCCTGCCTACCCGGGCTAGCACTTTGAAAGGACCAATATATCTGTGGCCTATCTTACCCTGCTTCCTGAATCCGATGACACCTTTCCAAGGTGACACCTTCAGGAGTACCATGTCCCCAACCTGGAACTTAAAATATGATCAGCATCTATCTACGTAGCTCTTCTGCCGACTCTATGCTGTCTAGAGTTTGCCACGAACCTGTGGGTACAATAATTATGATCGATAGATTCTATGTCGAATAACGAGAATTAAATGACAAGAAAAAAGATCAAAATGGTGTCGAATGCTTCGATTAAAATAGCTATAGAATAGTTCAAGAAAGAACTTCTCTATGAGAGCTAGGTAAGGCGAAAAAACGTTAACCCTAATTGATACATGCATGTACATTAAATAGTCTAACCAGTGAACACGAAACCATGAATGGAAAGGCCCAAACCAGTAAACAAGACTATACTAGCACATATATTTGACACAATACATTTAAACCCAACAATCTCCCCCTTTGTGTCAAATTGCGAAGGAGAGTATCACTGTTGTCTTTTCTGCAGCTTGAACAATTTCGGCATCAAATTCAGTAGGGTGTTCCTGACAACGAGGTACCACTGGATCATATCTGAGAAACATTTCTGATCAACAACATTGTTAGTTGTACAAGCTTGAGTCAACCTAAGGACAGAGTTCAGAGCAGCAATGGAGTATAAGTGTTTGTCTCTCAAGAAAAACATGCTTCTCATAACTTTCTGGCCTTCCTTCCATTGGTACACCACACACCAATTTTCCTTTCTGATTTTACCCAGCCTAAGCTTGTGGAGGTCCTTCGGTTCTTCTTCAGGTTTCAAAATCGGCCTTTTCTTCAGAACACACACTATTTCTACATCCATTTTGGAAAGTTCATGAATATAACAAGTAAACATCCTCTTCAGATGTGCAACGATAAGCTCATAAGTCTTTTCGTCTTTAGACACAATCAAGAAAAGTGAAATCCAGTCATATGGATTCATGCATGGAAAGTTAGCTAGAGTGAACTCATCTTCAATATGACTTGCTCCTCGGAATCCTTTAAACTTAATGTTTATGAAGTCTTCAGTTGGAACAGGAGCATAAACCTTCAAAGCAACTATCTTCTGTGAACTCCAAGTCTTGAATTAAGGCTTGGCATATTTAAGATAGAAATAGAAGTGCTTATGATTAACATCATAGTCCGAGAGTGGTGCCTTCTCAATCTTCTCAAAGCATCGAAACAGAAATGCCCTAGGAGTTATAGGAAAATCAAGCTAAGATTTCGTAAACTTGTCCAGATCAAAGGAAATCGAAGGCTCTAGCCAGTGGATGTTCGAATCATCAATAGCCTCCCTCTGAATTCGTTCCATCGTCCATGGAGGAAAGAGCGACTTCTGAGTTTCAAGAGTGGCTTTGGCAATTTTAGCCTCCTTCTCTTGACCCTCTAACTCCTTGCGAAGATGCAAAGATTATCAAGCTCCTTATCATGCTTCTTTCTAACCAGCTTTTCGTCTTCTGAAAGCTCTTCTTCTTGTTCTTCTTCTTCACACACTTTCTCTTTGCCTTAGATTTAGAAGAGATGGCTTTGTCAGGTTCGTCAAACAAATTCAGAAATTCTTCATAAAGATTTGAGAGAGGAATGGTTATCGGATTCATCGACGGAAAGATTTCCTCTGATTGACAATGTGCTTTTTGATACTTCTTAGAATAGCTATCATCAAAGGTGACATAATAGGGTTCTTTAATTTTTCTTGACTTCTTGTTCAGAACCCTATATGCTATCGAAGTTAACGAATAACCCAGAAAAATGACCTCATCAGCTTTCGCATCGAATTTGTTCCTTTGTTCTTTAGAATTGAATATAAAACACCTGGAACCAAACACATGAAAGAATTTTACGTTAGGTTTCCTATTATTTAGAATCTCATTAGGTGTAATTAAGAATCTTTTGTTGATGAATGAACGGTTCTGCGTGAAACAAACAGTTGCAATAGCATCAGCCCAAAAGTAGAGAGGAAGATTCGCAAATGATAACATTGTACTTGCAGCTTCGCAAAGAGAGATGTCTCGTCATTCAACGATACCGTTCTGTTGTGGAGTGTAAGGATCAGATAAGTTGTGAGCTATCCCTTTGTCTGTTTAGAATTCTTCAAACGCTTGGTTTTTGAATTCCGAACAGTTGCCACTGCGAACTTTCCGAACATGCTTTCGTAATTGAAGCTCGATCTGCTTGATGAAATCTTTCAGCTTCGGAGTGGCATCTGATTTCTGTCTAAGAAAAAACACCCAGGTAAATCTAGAAAAATCATCGACAACAGCCAAACTATATTTATTACCACCAATACTTTTGATGGCAGATGGAACACACAGATCAATATGCAGTGGCTCAATAATCTTAGTGTTGATGATGGTTGAGTGACTCTTCCTACTTTGCTTTCCCAGCTCACAGGCAGCACACAAATGTTCCTTGTCGAACTTCAGAAGTGGTAGACCACGTACAAGATCACCCAGTACGAGTTTGTTTATATCCTTGAAATTCAGATGGGAGAGCCTTCGGTGCCATAGCCAACTGTTATCCGAAGATGCTTTCGTAAGAAGGCAAATGGATGGCTTCCCTTTGATAGGTTTCAAATTCAGAGGATACATTTCTCCCTTTATTTTAGACTTCAGAAGCACTGCCTTAGATTTCTTCTCAATAATCTCTGAACCCTCGTCATCAAATGACACCTTTACCCCTGTACCTACAACCAATTGTGAAACACTTATTAGATTATGTTGCGGGCCTTCTACATAAGCTACCTTCCGAATGGAGAATTCGCCATTTGAGATCATCATATAGCCTTTTATTTCTCCGGTAGCGTTGTTTCCAAATTTTACTTGACCGCCATCCTTTAATGATCTGAATTCTCTTAGTTCTTCCCTCCTTCCTGTCATGTGGCGAGAACAACCACTGTCGATATACCATTCAGAATCGTATTGTTCGTCACACATTACCTGCAAGAATTAGAGAGATTTAGGTACCTAAACCATCTTGGGTCCTTGTGAGGATTTCTTAAGAACAGGAAAAATCTTAGTCTTATCAACCCAAAAAGATTTTCTTTTCAAAACATGGTTCTTCCCCTTTTCGATTTTGAAAACTTCCACTTTGTGATCACAAAGATTTATTTCAACAGGAATTGTTTTTTGTTGAATAAATTCTTTGTGTTTCTGAGCCATCTTTTTGGCAAAATCCTATTCCTTCTTTTTCAAATTTGCTTCATATTCCTTGAGAGAAATCTCTGGTCCCGAAACAACTTTACTTTTGCCCTTAACATCTTTTGACGTGTTGACAAATATTGAAAATTGTGTTCTTGGAGAACAATTAGATTTTGGCTTTTTCAAATGGTTTTGAAACATGTATTTTTGAAACCTGTGGTGTTGATTTTTGAGGTTTTGAAAAGGATTTTGGTTGTGGTTTCGGAATGGGAGAAGTATTCGTGTTTTGATTTGAGACTCTTTCTGATTAACATAATTTTAATTTGAATTCTTATTTTTCCAAAAACGTTTTCTTTCTTTCAGATTCTTCCTATATCTAGCATTCAACTGCCTTTTCTTTTCAATTAATTCAGCAGCAGATTTTTGAATGTTAGACTTTGGTCTTTCCTTTTGTATTAACGTATCAGTCTATTCTGAAGAGGTTTCACTCGGAGTTTCTTTAGTACCACTAGGACTGGCCTTATCGTAACAATGGTTAACACGATTCAATGGTTTTAAAATGTATTTACCTTTTGTTTTCCATGAGGTCATTTCAGAAAGACCTTTTGTTTCATCTGCATTGTCGATTAGTCCTGACCATAAGAATTCGTCGCAACCTTTTGCATTATCACAATGAACCAGGGATGTTAGTTCTGAAGTATGATTTTGTTTAGTCAGGTTTTTACAAAAACTTGGTTCATAACAGTTTTTACTTTCAGAAAAATTGTTATCTTTTCTTTTATAACACTTGAACCTTTATTTTCTACAATACGAACGAATTCGATTGAATTTTCAGAAATCAATTTTTTCTTCGGTTCAACGTCATTTTGTACAAACTCCGAGCAATCAACTTCGCCCCCTACAGAAATCTCACTCATTTCGCTTTCATCGAATTCTAAAGTATTCTCAGAATCAAGAGTATTTTCCGAATTCAACTTCTTGCATAACACGTCATATTTCTGCATTGAAGTCAATTTGATTTCTTCCTTATCTTTTTCAGTTAAAATTTCTTTCAACATATTTTTGTGTTCTTGGGACTTAATGTATTCTTCTATTTTCTCAAGTCCAACACGATAAGAATCAGAAACATCATCATAAGAAACAATGGATTCGCACTTATAACAATCTGCATCGATTTCATCATCTTTCAATTCAAAAAAGGGCAAAATCATTTTGTGCAATCCTTTTCCTATTCCACAATCAATATGAAATTGAGTAATATTTAAATATAAACACTTAGCAATCAAACAAAAAATATTCATTTATTTCAAAAGTGCACGTCTATCTCTCTTAAGATAAATAACATCATCATGGGACCTAGTAAGCTCTAATTCCAAGGCCTCTATTCTTAATCTCTTCTCTTCAATTTTAAATGTTGCCCTGTTAAGTTGATCAGTAATATTAGAATTACTTAGATGGGTTCGTTTTAAACTATCACTGAAATTAGAGACAATATATTTTAAATCGTCTAGTTCATAATCATAGTGAGAAACAGGAATGTTAAGAGATATAAGTATAGAATGTACCTTATCAACCATCTTCTCGCATTCTTTTACTTGCTCCGAAACTGTCTTCGCAGCAAAGCAGCTTTCGGAAGCTTGATCACCATCCGTAGCATACCCTCTTCGTTCCGAACCTTCGTTCTGAACCATCAAGCATTTTCCTTCATACTCTTGCAATTCTGACTTTGCCACAAAGCACCCGCCATGTGTGGGTTTTCTGTCCTCATCATCTTTAGAGTTTGTTGACCACACTTCAACTCTTCCATCTTCATCACTTCCTTCCCGAACGATCAATTTCGGCTTTGCATTTGATGCACTCCTTTTTCTTATCTTCCGAAGATAGTAGGCTTCATCCTTCTCAGTTTCTTTCTTTTCATTCATCCTCCTAAGCATGCATTCCTTGGCAAAGTGAATCTTGTCATGACAATAGTTGCAATAATAGCCTGAATCACCCATCAACTTCTTATCTTTCTTTTCCTCGTCGTTTCCTGAGTTCTTGAAAAACTCATCTATTGGCTTCTTTGAACTTGAGTTGCCTTGTATGAATTTTTTTTTAAAACAAGAGAAATACTTTTTATAGAACTTCTTGGGATTGGACACTAGAAGAGCTTTATCTTCCTTTGAGATTTCGCTTTCCGAAAGATCTGATTCGAAATCTTACTCTGCTGCTTTCTTGCCTTTCGCAACCAAACCCAATGAACCAAGACTAGAAACAAGCTTCACATCCTTCTTAACTTCGTCTTCATGGGATCTCAGAATTCCCACAAGCTTGGCCAATGAGTAGATTTTGAACTGTTTGTGTGCCTTCACAGTGGACACACCAACTTTCCATTCAGATCTCAAGCCATTCATGAATGTGACTTTTTGTTCAATGACTTCATGCTGGAGATCGTGTTTGAGCATTCTGCTCAACAGATGATTAAATCGATTAAACGTCTGATCTAACTTCTCATCTGATTTATGTATAAACGCTCCAAACTCCGATAAGAGCAATGTTTGCACAGAGTACTCTAAATCAGCATTGCTTGAATAAAGTTCCTTTAGCCTATCCCATATTTCTTTCACAGTACTACATGCGCTCACAAGACGAAAGGTATCTGGAGGAAGAGCAAATCGAATAATCCTTATAGCTTTTATGTTAGCCATAAGCTTATTCTTTTCATCGTTCGCAACATCTATATGTTCAAGAAGGAGTGTATTGTACTAAGCCAAAGTTTTGATCGGATGTCGTGTACCAGAATACGTGAACGTTTCTTGCATCATTGAATGCCATATAGTAGCATAGGTGTCCTCGTCGTGGATCCAATACTACTAGAAATATTGAACGATAAAGTATGAGGATCTTCGTTATTCATAATGTCAAGAATTCACTTAAACATATATAGAATCAGATGTGTAAAAACTTGAATCGATTTCAAGGGAAAAACTGTTGGGTTTTGAGCACTATAACACTCCTATGGTGCACATGCAACCCTAAATGCTTTGGATCTATGTTTTCTCTATTATACATGCATATTTTCAATTTTTCCAAAGCATTGTCCTAACTAGCATACAAATTGCTAATTGAATAAAATATCTAGATAGATGACATACCTTTAGAAGGACTTGTAGTTCTTGACCCTTGAAAGCTTGAGCACCTCAAGTGTGATGCCTCTAATGGTTCACAAACACCAATATGCAAGAGGATGATTTAAGAGAATAATCTATTTAGCTCAATGAGATGGTGCAACTGATTTTGGTCTATGGGGGGGTTCTAATGATAGTGTTGGACATGCTAGGGTTACACTTGGTAAACCCTAATAACCCATGACTTTCCACATTCTCATGCTCCATGGGTTTAACCTCCATGGACTATCCATGGATTAGTTTAGCCCATGATCATGGATCATTAGCCCACACTACAAGAATGATGATTTACATAATCAATCCCCATATATTTAATTAGTCTCTTTTGATCACAAAATTAATAAATTAATTCTTGATCAATACTAATTAAATAATTTCGTATTAATATATTATACTTATAATATATTAATAAACCATAAATAACCTTATTCTCAAAATTCATCCTATCAAATTGCACTGGTGAAGGCAACCCAAAAGGACGATGCTACAATCGGGTCAAGTGCATACCAGTTATAGTTATGGGCTTAGACACCAAATCCAACAGTCTCCCACTTGGATAAGTTTAATAACTATTATTGCTAATGTACTTCAGGATCTGACTTAGCAATCGTAAGCTTTCAAAAGCCGTTGTCGAACTCTGACGTAGTCAGTGACTCGTCCTTCAGATAAGTGATCATATACTCCTCTGTTCTCAAGATATCAGCTAGACAAATACATGGAACGATGTCATACTTATTGTCCAGCAGTTTGTTTCCCGATTTCTGATTCGTCTGACATAGAACATAACTGAACACATCAATTTAGTTCTGATCGGGCCCGATACATACGTCAAAACAGAATCATCGAGGGGCCCAAGATATCGCTTTTAATCCTCTTAGGATAAAAGGAACATATAAACTTCGACATTATATGCTTGTACTAACTACTCATTAAATCATGGACAACGATACGTTTTATAACATCAAGTTACTGATGCGTTTTCATGCCATCAATGCACAACCAACTTGTAGTCAACAACTCATATATCTTGGTTTGAAGATTATATGATATTATCGTCTCACAATCACTCGTGATAAATTCCATGAAGTGATTCAGGTGAGCGCGGGTTGAATCCAATACTCAAATCTTATTTCAAGAGCACTCATGAATGGTGTAGAAAACTGTTGCTATGCCTAACTCGTTAGACAATCTACAAGCCAACTCATGACAGTCTTATTTCATACTTACTTCCAACGTATGATCAACTGTGGATAGTTTGAATAATAATAATTATCGTAATTTTATTATTCTGGAAGTCAAAACATGCAAAGTGAAACAATAGTAAATAATTGGCACAACACAATAACTTTACTTATAAATAAAATTCCTTTTATTTAATCATCAAATGTCTATTACAATTTAGCTATTACAAGTTTCGATTTATCTAATCACTAAAACTAATACTGTCCTTTAGCCCAATGCTCCTCACATGCTGCAAGTGCTTAACCCTAGTCAGTCCCTTTGTTAGAGGATCTGCTGGGTTGTCCTCTGACGATATCCCCTTTACCACGAGGTGCCCTTCTTCTACCTGATGTCCTATGAAGTGGTATTTTCTGTCGATATGTCTAGATCTACCATGATCTCTCGGTTCCTTGGTTAAGGCAACCGCGCCTTCATTATCGTAGAAAATCTCCATAGGCTCCTTTATGGATGGAATGACTCCAAGGTCTCCGATGAAGTTTTTCAACCGTATTGCCTCCTTCGATGCTTCGCTTGCTGCTATGTACTCTGATTCGCACGTTGAATAAGCTACAATCTCCTGCTTGGAACTTTTCCATGTCACTGCTCCTCCGTTCAGGGTAAACACCCAGCCCGACTGAGAGTGGAAATTATCTCTGTCGGTTTGAAAGCTGGCGTCGCTATACCCTGTCACTCTGAAGTTATCACTCCCACCGAGGGTAAGGATCCAATCCTTAGTCCTCTGCAGGTACTTAAGAGTGTTCTTAACTGTAGTCCAATGAGCTTTACCAGGATTCCCTTGATATCTGCTGACCATGCTCATCAGGGTGAGTACAGGTCATAACATACATGATCGAACCAACTACAGAAGCATATGGTATATGACTCATTTCTGCTATCTCAGCCTCTGTACTCGGACTCTGAGTCTTACTCAGTTTGGCATTGCCTTGGATAGGTAAGTCACCTTTCTTGGAGTTCTCCATGCTAAAACGTTTCAACACCTTGTCCAAGTAGGTACTTTGACTAAGTACTATTAGCCTTTTACTCATGTCTCTCAATATCCTTATCCCTAGGATATAAGCAGCTTCTCCGAGGTCCTTCATAGCGAAACACTTCCCAAGCCAGGACTTAACCTCCTGCAACGTTGGGATGTCGTTTCCTATGAGTAGTATGTCATGTACATATAATGCCAGAAAGCTCACTATACTCCCACTAGCTTTGACATATAAACAAGACTTATCCTCGCTTCTCTAAAATCCAAACTCTTTGAATTTCTCATCAAAACAAAGATTCCATCTATGAGATGCTTGTTTCAATCCATAAATGGACTTTTCAAGCTTACACACTCTATTAGGGTACTTTGCATTGACAAAACCCTCTGGCTGACTCATGTAAACATCGTTAGCCAACTTTCCATTAAGGAAAGCGGTTTTGACATCCATTTGCCATATTTCATAATCATGAAATGCAGCTATGGCCAACATAACCCTTATAGATTTAATCTCCGCTACTGGTGAGAAGTCTCATCATAGTCAACTCCCGGAGTTTGAGTAAATCCCTTCGCAACCAGTCGCACTTTATATGTGTGTACATTCCCATCCATGTCAGTCTTCTTCTTGAAGATCCATTTGCACCCGAATGTCTTACGACTCGGTACATTATCAACCAAGTTCCAAACTTGATTGTCATACATGGACTGAATCTCGTTGTCCGTAGCCTCTTTCCATTTTGCAGACTCGGGGCCTGCCATGGCTTCCTTATAGTTGTTAGGTTCATCCAAATTTACCAGTGTGCTATCACTGATAAATGTATCACCTTCAGTAGTAATATGGAAACCATAAAACTTAGGTGTATTTCTAACTCTACTGGAATGCCTCAGAGGTAAGGACTCGTCAATCGGATCAACTGGAGTTTCCGCTTTAGGTTGATTGCTAGTGTTTGAGGTTCCTTCACCGCTTGACTCTTGAAGCTCTTCAAGGTTAATTTTCCTCCCACTGTTTCCTTGACTTATGAGTTCTCTCCCACGAAAGACTCCTCTCCTCGCAACGAATACAACATTCTCACTCGGTCTATAGAAGCGATATCCAAAGGATTTATGTGGGTAGCCGATGAAAATATATCGCTCACTCCGAGGTTCGAGCTTGTCGTGAGTTTCTTTTCTCACAAAAGCCTCGCAACCCCAAACTTTGATGTGGTCTAAAGTGGGAACTTTCCCTGTCCACATCTCGTAAGGTGTTTTGGAAACCTTTTTGGTAGGACTAGATTAAGGATATGGGTGGCAGTCTCTAAGGCATACCCCCAGAATGAGATAGGCAACGAAGCTCGACTCATCATGGAACGAACCATGTCTAGCAAGGTTCTATTGCTCCTCTCAGCCACACCATTAAGCTGTGGTGACCTAGGTTGCATCAATTGTGAAACAATTCCACATTCCTTAAGATAGTTAAGGAACTCGATACTAAGATACTCTCCTCCACGATCGGATCGCAACATCATTATCTTCCTGCGCAATTGATTCTCCACTTCTTGCTTAAAATCTTTGAACTTTTCAAAGGTTTCTGACTTATGCTTGATTAAGTAAATATATCCATGTCTACTATAATCATCAGTAAAAGTCACATAGAAGCGGTTAGCATCCCTTGTGGCGGTTCTGAATGGTCCACACACATCAGTGTGTATGAGATCCAACAGACCTTTACCCCTTTCACAAGTACCAGTGAAGGTTGACTTAGTCATCTTTCCAAGTAAACAAGATTCACAAGTGTCATCTGACTTTAAGTCGAATGACTCCAAAACTCCATCCTTTTGGAGTTGGGCTATGCGCTTCTTGTTGACATGTCTAAGACGACAATGCCACAAGCATGCTTTGTCCAAATCATTGGAAGAATCAATATTCAACACATTATTTCCTAAGTTATCTACAATCATCACAATTTCATATATACAATTTCAAGGTAATGCTTCAAAATAAAATAAACCATTACAATAAGCATAAATACCACCAT
Source organism: Lactuca virosa (assembly GCF_052849685.1). Classification (NCBI taxonomy): domain Eukaryota; kingdom Viridiplantae; phylum Streptophyta; class Magnoliopsida; order Asterales; family Asteraceae; genus Lactuca; species Lactuca virosa. The sequence continues at coordinate 113,523,085 of NC_136432.1, read as the reverse complement.
TTTCATTATTGAAAGAAAAGGTAAAACCTTGTTTATATAAAATGTGAAAGGAAATAACATTTCTCGCCATATCGGCCGAGTAACAACAATTATTCAAATCCAAATTTAAACCATTACTAAGTAATAAAGAATAAACTCCAATCTTGTTCACAGGCGACACTTTCCTATTTCCCATGATTATTATCTTACCGTGCTCCACATCCCTACTTCTTTTTAGTCCCTGCAAATCAGAACAAATGTGAATACCACAACCTGTATCAAGGACCCAAGAATTAGCATGTGATGAGTTATTAGATTGAATAGTGTAAATACCTGCAAAGGTGGGTTTGATCTTCCCATCCTCAATGTCTTGCAAGTACTTGGGGCGGCTTCGTTTCCAGTGCCCTTTATCATGACAATGGAAGCACTCTGCTTCATTTGGATTGGAAGATGGATTAACAGAACCAACTTTGGTTCCACTTGAAGAGGATCCATTAAGAGACTTTCCCTTGCGACTCTTGTAGGGAGCCTTCCTCTTCTTTCCCTTCCCATGTCCGATTGCCAGAACAGGGGCAGAAGTAGTAGTAGGAGTAGACACAACCGTTTTGCCTTTCAGGTTGCTTTATGCAGTCCTTAGAAGGCCTTGAAGCTTGCTAAGAGTGACCTCCTCCTTGTTCATATGACAAGTCATACGAAACTGATCATAACAAGAAGGTAAAGAGTGTAGAATAATATCTATGGCCAATTCTTCATCAAAATTGACATTTAATTTTAGCAAGCGGTCCACGAATCTCTGCATTTTCTGTAAGTAGGCCGTGATGGGTTCATCATCCTTCATTTTAGTTGTAATCATGGAGGTAATGATCTCATACCTCTCCTGCCGAGCACCTTGATGGTATATTTCCATCAAATCATGATACATTTCATAAGGATAGTAATCCTCATAGGACTTCTGCAGCTCAGCAGTCATGGTTGCAATCATTAGACATGACACCTTTGTCGCATCCCTCTCATGAGTAGTGTGTTCAACAATTTGTTCAGGAGTAGCAGTGGTGACATCAATCTCCTTAAGCTCTTTAGCAAGGACATATTATTTGTCCTCATAGCGAATAGCCATCCTGATGTTTCGAATCCAATCATTGAAATTCGAGCCATCGAAAATGATCCTCCCACACAGATTCATTAGGGAGAAAGAGCCTGAAGGGATTGGGCTGGAAGCATTGTTTGGGATAGACATATGTAAAATAAGAAGAGCAAAGTTTAGATTAGATGATAATCCTTAATATTACACCCAATATGAAATATTAAGGCTAGGATCCAACACAATATTCTACAATTGCGAAGAGGGATACCGTAATCGAATTGTAAAATATTTGAAGGTAGGTAAATGACGATTTACCAATTTCCACCATGCAAAACGAACTAGATTATTAAGTTTTAATTGGATTTGAAATTCCTAGATCTTTGAGATTCATTGAACATTTTCAATGGCATGTTTAAATGTAACATACACGTTCAGTTATGGTCTTTTGTTAGTTTAAAAATGAATATTATTAAATATTATATGGTTTTGAGCATTGAGTTCTAACAAGATAGTTTTTACGAGGTTTGAAGTAAAACTATGTTTAGAATCATTCGGAAAATATTGGAAGTCTTATGACATTCCGATCAAAAGTTAACTATTGAAATTAACGAAAATATAAAGTTGGAAATAAGTAAAAATAATGTTATTGAAAGTTGTAGATTATCTCGTTAGAAACATTTAGGCGAAAACCTCATCGAAATCCGAGTTATAACGAAGAAGTTATGACTTATTGAAATTTCGCGATAGAACCGCCACGATGCCATATGACGTAAAAAGTGAGTTTACGATAAACTACTTTTTAGCCTTTGTGGTCTAAATGAAAGTCGTAGTATTCGTTAAACCGAGAAATTTCATAAAAAGAACGTCCAAATCTGACTTCGCATGAGGAAGTTATGATTTTTCTAAGAATCGACATAACAATGTGCAGCTCGAAATTCGAATTATAAATCGAACTATTTTTAGCTGACACAACCTAAACGAGAATTGAAGATCTTGTCAATAGTAGTTCAACGGTAGAAAGACAGACGAAAACGGACATCAGATGAAGAAGTTATGAATTTTTAACGGACTTTTCTTGTCCCGACCTGTTAAAAAATATAATATTAAAAATAAATTCAAAATTAGCCGACGGAGTCTAAATGAAAGTTCTAGAGTATAATCTCACCTACGTGTGGATATAAAGAACGTCAAAAATGGAGTTCATATGCGAAAGATATAAATTTCTGAAGTTCGGAACACAAACTTCGAGGTCTGACCAAACTCACGACGTGAGCAAGTATGGCTCACGACGTGAAGTAGTTGATCGAAACCTCTCAAGCCTAGAAGACACGTGGCAAGCCTATGAGCTGACTAGGATCGAGCTCACGACGTGAGCTTATATGGCTCACGACGTGAGAGTCAAATTTTCGACCTATAAATAGAGGATCAGCCCTCTTTTTTCCGTTTACACAAAAACGCAACCCTCTCTCCCGTATTGCTGATTTTGAGCTATTTTCCCGAACCGAAGATCGTTAACTACTGACAGTGTCTAGTCATATTCTACCGGTAAAAACGCACTTAGGGGGTAATTTAATCGCAACATTCGGTTATTTCACGGTGAGTTCAGTATAGGGACAATTGTATGTTATGTGTTATATGTGCAATGTGCTTTCCTGTGTTATTCAGGTAGTAGTTTTAATACCTTTGGCCATATAAAGCATGTCTCGTATCACTTTGGTATTGGCTTGGTCCCTTTGGCCATGTAGAGAATGACTCGTATCAATTTGGTATTGGTATTATGCCTTTGGCCATGTAGAGCATGTCTCGTATCACTTTGATATTGGCTTTGTGCCTTTGGCCATGTAGAGAATGACTCGTATCACTTTGGTATTGGCAGTGGGTTAGGTAGGGCTGAAAGCCTGTATATGCTAGCAACTTGATAATTAGAAATCATTTATTTTTTGTGCCACTTGGGTTGAAGCTTTATGATGTATATCATGTTTATGATCCTGAAATTATTGTGTCTCATTGATCATAAATCTTCGAATCAAATCATTGGTTGATATGAAAAGCCTGGCATATGATACACATATGCCTTTGTTGTTCTTTGTCCCTCGTTGCTTCTGTCATATTGTTGTATATATGGCATAGCGTATATTGTAACTATTGTTGAACTCACTAAGCGTCACCCGCTTATCCCTCTCAGTGTTTAACTATTGCAGGTGATAAGCATCCAGTATAGTCATGTACTGTAAGAAGATGTAGAATAGTTAATATTATCACTTTTGTACTTAGTGTATAAATTCCTGGGAAGTTATGTAATATATAAAACTTTGTAAAAACCTCGTTAGTTGGTTTGTATCTAGTCTTTTGTAATAAGATATCAATATGCATGTAGCATGTTTTTGACTTTATGATAAATGTTAAGTATGAAAGCGGTCTTTCATTAAATCTCGATTGTGCCCTTCAAGCTTGTGACTGGGATGCCGAGGATCACAAACAAGGAGTGAATAACCATGCAAATTAGCTTGGTACACCCAATGTTACAAATCACCTAATCAATGTGCCGGTTAACCATACACGATCCATTGATCTATGATTAATACCAAGTTACCCTTTTCCACACATTGTCAGTCACAGATTAGTATGCCGGTTAACCACACATGCTCCACTAACGACTTAACAAGGTGCAAAGTGTAATTTCATGGATTAGCACCATTTCACATTTTCCTAAAGTAACTAAGATTGGGATTTTTAATAAAAGTTTAGTTACTTTATATTTTTATCATTATACTTTTAATGAGGGAGAATTAATGTCCTATCCTACCCGTTCGGCTAGCAACCCTCCACAAGTCAAGGAAGCGGTGGGTGAGAGTGGACACCCATTAAACTACCATTTTATAGGCAGTAACCTTATACCCCCTTATAGACCGGCTTCGTGAATGAGGCCTACTAACGGTAAGACCGACTTTATCTTATATATATATATATATATATATATATATATATATATATATATATATATATATATATAATCAAACTTATAATATTATAAAGTATAAGGGTTGAATTTTAACTTTTAAAACTCTACGGTTTGGAATTAAAGTTTCATTTAATGAGACTGTGCAAATTCCAAAACTTGAGGGCAAGTTTTGAAACTTGTCAAAACTCTTCACATCCATAACTTATGAGTTTAATTGATTTTCTTGTAAGAGACCTTTCATTTTCCATAACTTGAGGACAACTTATGGAGGTCATTAAAATGCATTTAGATCATCTTTTCTAATAACTAAATTATCACATAATTCTTGATCTAACTAAACTCATATGCAAGACAATTTCAATCAACAATTTAAAAGCAATTTTGTTTATCATATAAAAACAACAATTATTTTAAAACTTTGAGAATTATCTTGTGGTTGGATGAGTACAAGCACTACCATATCAAAAAAAACATTTCCAATGATCCAAAGCAGTTTGTGGTAGTGTTTCAAATCCAAACCAGGCCAAGAAACTCGAATTTCTGCATACATAGCCTTCAACTCGTCGAGTACATGAACTGGACTCGGTGAGTTGCTCTGTTACTGAGTGGACTCGTCGAGTCTGTTCATGTACTCGGCGAGTTCACCAGTCAGGGGCAAAAAATTCGACTTTTTTCAACTTTGAAAAAATAATAAGCATCAAATATAATGGAAAACAATCCTAGGCTTTGATACCACTGTTGGGTTTTGAGCACTATAACACTCCTATGGTGCACATGCAACCCTAAATGCTTTGGATCTATGTTTTCTCTATTATACATGCATATTTTCAGTTTTTCCAAAGCATTGTCCTAACTAGCATACAAATTGCTAACTGAATAAAACATCTAGATAGATGACATAAATTTTGAAGGACTTGTAGTTCTTGACCCTTGAAAGCTTGAGCACCTCAAGTGTGATGCCTCTAATGGTTCACAAACACCAATATGCAAGAGGATGATTTAAGAGAATAATCTATTAAGCTCAATGAGATGGTGCAACCGATTTTGGTCTATTGGGGGGGGGGTTCTAATGATAGTGTTGGACATGCTAGGGTTACACTTGGTAAACCTTAATAACCCATGCCTTTCCACATTCTCATGCTCCATGGGTTTAACCTCCATGGACTATCCATGGATTAGTTTGGCTCATGATCATGGATCATTAGCCCACACTACAAGAATGATTGATTTAAATAATTAATCCCCATATATTTAATTAGTCTCTTTTGATCACAAAATTAATAAATTAATTCTTGATCAATACTAATTAAATAATTCCGTATTAATATATTATACTTATAATATATTAATAAACCATAAATAACCTTATTCTCAAAATTCATCCTATCAAATTGCACTGGTGAAGGCAACCCAAAAGGACCATGCTACAATCGGGTCAAGTACATACCAGTTATAGTTATGGGCTTAGACACCAAATCCAACAAAAACTTGGGATCTAGATCAAGAGTCTACAGCCTATAAGAGCGATTGAGACTACAAGAACAAATCTAAGTATTACGTAAAACCCTAGCAAAAACTCGACAGAAGAGTAGAGAATTGATTACACTACCTCCTGCTCGGATACCAATTATGGGAACAATAATTATGATCGATAGATTCTATATTGAATAACGAGAATTAAATGACAAGAACAAAGATCAAAATGGTGCCGAATGCTTTGATTAAAATACTTCTTGAAGACTTCAAGAAAGAACTTCTATGTGAGAGCTAGGTAGAGCGAAAAAATGTTAACCCTAATTGATACATGCATGCACATTAAATAGTCTAAACCTAGAACGCAAAACCGTGAATGGACAGTCCCAAACCGGTAAGCAAGACTATACTAGCACATATATTTGACACAATACATTTAAACCAAACAAAACCTGCTGAATAAATTCCATCGTCTGAAGTACCACCTCCTTACTCCCCATAACCCGCTGACCGACCTCACCCCAACATATCGGGGTCCTACACATCCTCCCATAGATCATCTCAAAAGGAGGTCGATCGATGCTGGCGTGATAACTGTTGTATACGATAACTTCACTAAAGTTTAACGCCTGGTTCCTGATACGTATTTAAATAAGAATTATTCATATTTGCTAAGGGACTCGACGAGTTGGAGGCCCCAAACTCGTGGAGTAGGAATTGGATATGTTGGACGCGGGACTTGAAGTCTATTCGATGAGTCGAGGAGCCTCAAATCGACGAGTAGGTCTGCCAGAGTGAAACCCTAATTTTCAGGGTTTGCACCATATTTAAAGGCCTTAACACCCCTATTGTGGCCTCCCTCATCGCCTCCCTTAGTCCAGAAAACCCTAATTCGAAACACTAGACCATTTTGAGTGTTCTTGAGCCATTGTTGTGTGTTTTTGGTGGTTTTGAAGCTTGAGAAGGAAGAGGAAGCTTTGAGAGTTCAAGAGGAAGCAAGTAGATCCAGAGGTTGTGTTCCATTTCCATCTCATTTGAGGTATAATGTTTATACTGAAGGGTTTTAGGTAAAACAAATAAACTAGAAAAACAATTCCTAAGTTCACATGCAACCTACTTTGGATCTATGTTTTAACTATTGAACATACAACTTTGAATTGCAAAACAAGAACCCTAGAGGAGAGAGGCTATTATCGAAAATAGTAAACTAGGGTTTAGGGTTTACATACCTTTCAATTGTTATAGCAAACAATTGATATTCCCTTGATCTTGATCTTGATATTCTTGGAAGCTTTAGCACCACAAGTGTAATGCCTCTAATGGAGTCACACCCAAACTAGCAAGAAGGAAAGTAGAAGAGAGAGAGGAGAGGGAGTATGCAAAATCTCGGCCTTAGGGTTTCTTCAAAAGAAAGAGTGACCAAAAACATGAACCAGGAGGCTCCTTATATAGCTGAGGGATCTAGGGTTTAAGGGAAACCCTAGTTATCCTTTGCTTAGGGCCTAAGCAAACCCAAGGGCCTTATCCAAGCCCCTATGGACGAAATTATTAGGGTTTCCCCTAAAGATTTCGTCCACCCTCTTCCAAGGGGGTTCTAGAGCCTTCCACTCAACTATTAGATAATTGCAAACTAGTCCCTGCACCTTATAATTAATTCTTTTAACCCCAAAATCAATTCTGATTAATTTCTGGCTAACAATTAATTAAACATAATGATTTCTAATTAATATATTAATCCATTAACATATTAATAAATCATTTATATATATATATTAATTTATTAATCTTATAAATTAATATCTCTCCTTTCATAATTTCCTTGTCCAGTTGCTAGGTTGAGGGCAACCCAAAAGGACTGTGCTGCTATCAATTCAAGTACACACCAATTATAGTTATGGGCTTAGACACCTAATCCAACAGTCTCCCACTTGGATAAGTCTGTAACTATAATTGCTAGTATGCCTTCTAAATTTGACCAGCAAATTGTAGCTTCCAAAAGCTGCTGCCGAACTCTGACCCAGTCAGTTACGTGTCCTAAGATAAGTGATCATATAACCCTTCGTTCTGCTTGATATCCCCAGACAAAAGACATGGAATGTAATCAATCTGTTTGTCCAGAATCTATGTTTCCCGATTCCTGATTTGTGATGATGTAGGACTTCTAATCGAACACATCAATTTAGTCCTGGCTGGGCCCAGCACATAAGTCAACACCAAATCATCGAGGGGCCCACAGATATCGCTTTTCCTGTTAGGGCAAAAGGAACGAATAAACGTTGACTCATATGCTTGTATCTTTTACTCATCAAATTATGCATGACAATACGTTTTATAACACCAAGTTACTGATGCGTTTTCGTATCACCAATGCACAACCGACTTGTAAATTACAACTCATATATCTTCGTTTCAAGATTATAAGATATTATCGTCTCAATATTACTCGTGATGAATTCCATGAAGTAATACTCTGAGCGTGGGTTTATCCAATACTCAAATCTCAATTTCTGAGTACTCATGAACATTGCAGCAATTCTATTGCCATGTCTATCCTTAGACAATCTGCAATCCAATTCATGACAGTCTTAATTCACTACTTACTTCCAAGAGTACGAGCGACTGTGGAGTTTGAATAATCTCATTATTCAGGAAGTAAAACATGCAAAATATGAAACACAGTAATAAACAATTGACAAAAGGTAGTAGCCAAACTTATAAATAATACTTTATTATTTAATCACCAAAAGTCAATTACATTTACTTTGTTACAAGTTTCAAAAACTAATCTAACTACTAAAACTAATATCATCTTTCAGTCCTATGCTCCGAGCATGCTGAATATGCTTAGCCCTACTCAGACCCTTTGTGAGGGGATCTGCTGGGTTATCTTCAGATGACACCCTCTTTACTATAAGATGGCCTTCTTCAACTCTATGTCTAATGAAATGGTACTTTCTGTCGATATGTCTGGTCTTACCATGATCTCTCGGTTCCTTTGTCAAGGCAACCGCTCCTTCATTATCGCAGAAGAGTTCCATAGGCTCCTGGATGGTTGGAACAACTCCGAGATCCCCGATGAAGTTCCTCAACCAAGCTGCTTCTTTCGACGCTTCACTTGCTGCAATGTACTCTGATTCACAAGTAGAATCAGCCACCGTATTTTGCTTGGAACTCTTCCAAGTAACTGCTCCTCCATTCAGTAAAAATACCCAGCCCGACTGAGAACGGAAGTTATCTCTATCCGTCTGAAAGCTGGCATCACTGTAACCATCTACTCTCAAAGTATCACTGCCACCAAGCACAAGAACCCAGTCCTTTGTCCTTCGCAAATACTTGAGTATATTCTTAACTGCTATCCAATGAGCTCTACCTGGGTTTCCCTGATAGCGACTAACCATGCTCAAAGCAAATGCCACATCAGGGCGAGTACATGTCATAGCGTACATGATCGATCCGACAGCGGAAGCATAAGGTACACGACTCATGTCATCTATTTCAACATCTGTACTCGGGCATTGAGTCTTACTCAATTTGGTATTACTCTGGATAGGTAGCTCTCCCTTCTTGGAATTTTCCATACTAAACCTCTTTAGTACCTTATCCAAGTATGTGCTCTGACTAAGTCCAATTAGTCTCTTCTTTCTATCTCTCAATATTCTAATCCCAAGAATATAGGCAGCTTCTCCAAGGTCTTTCATTGCAAAACACTTTCCAAGCCAAGACTTAACCTCTTTCAAGGTTGGAACGTCGTTACTAATGAGTAATATGTCATCGACATATAACACCAGAAAAGTTACTATACTCCCACTAGCCTTGATATACACACAAAACTCATCTTCACTTCTAGAGAAACCAAACTCTTTGACTTTCTCATGGAAGCAAAGATTCCAACTGCGAGATGCTTGTTTCAATCCATAAATGGATTTCTCAAGCTTGCACACTCTATTGGGAAACTTTGCATCAACAAAACCCTCTGGCTGACTCATGTAAACATCTTCAGCCAACTTCCCATTAAGGAAAGCAGTTTTGACATCCATCTGCCAGATTTCATAATCATGAAAGGCAGCTATGGCGAGCAATATCCTAATAGATTTAATCTTAGCCACTGGCGAAAAAGTCTCATCATAGTCAACCCCTGGGGTTTGAGTAAAACCTTTTGCAACCAGTCGAGCCTTGAATGTATGCACATTCCCATCCATGTCTGTCTTCTTCTTGAAGATCCATTTGCACCCAACTGTCTTGCGACCTGGTGCACTATCAACCAAATTCCAAACTTGGTTGTCATACATGGACTTAATCTCGCTGTCCATTGCCTCTTTCCACTTGGAAGCCTCTGGGCCTGCCATTGCTTCCTTATAAGTGACTGGTTCATCTAAGTTTACCAGTGTTCTGTCACTTATGAATGTGTCACCATCTGAAGTAATATGAAAACCATACAACTCAGGTGGCACACTCACCCTAGTGGATCTTCTAAGAGGTAATGAGTTATCAATTGGTTCAACAGGAACTGTTTCCTCTGGTTGAGTGCTAGTGTCATCTAAGGTTCCTTCATTGGCTGACTCTTGAATTTCTTCAAGGTCAATAGTGCTCCCATTGTCCTCTTTGAATATGAGCTCTCTTTCAAGAAAGACTCCTCTTCGTGCTACAAAGACCACGTTCTCACTAGGCCTGTAGAACAAATATCCAAAAGACTGCTTTGGGTAACCAATGAAAACACATTTCTCACTTCTACCTGCTAGCTTGTCGTGAGTCTCTCGTCTTACGAAAGCTTCACAACCCCAGACTTTAATATGTGCTAACGAGGGAACTTTCCCTGTCCACATTTCGTGAGGTGTTTTGGCAACCTTCTTTGTAGGGACAAGATTGAGGATGTGGGCGGCTGTCTCTAAGGCATACCCCCAGAAGTGAATAGGAAGCGAAGCCCGACTCATCATAGACCGAACCATGTCTAACAAGGTTCGATTGCGCCTCTCAGCTACACCATTTAACTGTGGTGTCCTAGGAGGAGTCAATTGTGAGACTATCCCACATTCTTTCAGATAGTCGTTAAACTCGATACTAAGATACTCCCCGCCTCTATCGGATCTAAGTATCTTTATCTTTCTGCCCAATTGATTTTCGACTTCATGCTTAAACTCTTTGAACTTTTCAAAAGTTTCTGACTTATGCTTGATCAAGTAGATATATCCATATCTGCTATAATCGTCAGTGAAGGTCACATAGAATCGATTAGCATCTCTTGTAGTTGATCTGAAGGGTCCACACACATCCGTGTGTATGAGATCCAACAGACCTTCACTTCTTTCACAAGACCCTGTGAATGGTGATTTTGTCATCTTTCCCAAAAGACAAGACTCACACATATCATCTGACTTTAGGTCAAATGATTCCAACACTCCATCCTTTTGGAGTTGGGCTATGCGTTTCTTGTTAATGTGTCCAAGACGACAATGCCACAAGCATGCCTTGTCTACACTATTAGACAAGTCAATATTAAGTACACTATTTCCTAGGCTATCAACACAAGTCACTGTTTCATACACACCATTACAAGGCAAAGCTTCAAACATAAAAACACCATTCTTATAAACAGAAATTGAACCATTCAAATCATTAAAAGAATATGTAAAACCTTGTCTGAACAATGCATGAAATGAAATAATGTTTCTCGTCATCTCAGACGAATAGCAACAATTTATTAAATCTAATCTAACATCATTACTAAGCAGAAGCTGATAAACTCCGATCTTGGTTACTGGTGAAGACTTTCTGTTTCCCATGATCAGGTTTATCCTTCCTCGCTCTATCTCCTCACTTTCCTTTAGACCCTGCAAATCAGAACAGATATGAAAACCACATCCTGTATCAAGGACCCATGAACGAGAAGATAATGAGTTATTAGCAGAAATAGTGTAAATACCTGCCGAAGATGGCTTCACTTTGCCATCCTTGATATCTTACAGATACTGTGGGCAAGATCTCTTCCAATGCCCCTTTTGGTTGCAGTAAAAGCAAACTGCCTCTTTTGGATCAGAAATATGGGGAGTGGAACCATTGGGCTTAGCCTTTAGGCCATTACTAGATGACCCAGCTTGAGCCTTGCTCTTCCAGTTTTGCTTGGGAGGACCTTTCCTCTTTTTCCCCTTTCCCTGTCCAATAGCCAAAACAGGGGCACTAGCAGGTGTGGAGGGTATACTTTTACCTTTCATCCCTGCCTCAGCTGTCTGCAACAAGTTGTGCAATTGGGCCAAGGTCTGCTCAGTATTGTTCAAATGGTAAGTTAGAATAAACTGACCATAACATTCAGGAAGTGAGTTCAAGACCATGTCAATGGCCAATTCCTCATCAAAGTGAATATTGAGCTTGACCAAACGCTCTATGTAGCGTTGCATTCTTTGCACATGTGACACAACTGACTCCCCATCTTTCATCTTGCAAGCCATGAGTGACTTGACTACTTCGAACTTTTCTTGACGAGCTCGCTTATGGTACTTTTCCATAAGGTCCTTGTTCATCTCGAAAGGCCAGTAGTCCTCATAGTACCTCTGCAGTTCTGGGGACATAGTTGCCACCATGATGCATGCCACTTTGGTAGCATCATCGTAATGTTTCTTGTAGGCAGCAAGATCTTCAGGAGTAGCTTCATTCTCATCAAGCTCTTTGAGCTCCTTTTCAAGAACATATTCTTTGTTCTCGAAACGAAGAGCCATCTTGATGTTGCGCATCCAATCGTTATAGTTTGAGCCATCCATAACGACTTTGGAGCATATATTGAGCAAAGAGAAGTTTTGGTTGGAGGAGGACGAAGCAGAAGTGTTTCCAGGAGTAGACATCTGAAAAGAAAGAAAGTTTTAGTTAGATTTCAAGATACCTTAATAGAATAACCCAAAGATATAATATCAAGGTTAGGATCCAACTATGAAGATTCACAACTTAGAAATGGGATGCCGAGATCCAAGTGCAAATTTCATAAAGGTAGGTGAATGACGATTCACCAATTCCACCATTAGACGAAACAAACGAAGTGAAATTCCTAATTCTTTTGAGATACATTGAAACTATTCAATGGCATGTTTTATTCTCAGATTATGCTCTTCTATTTGTGACTGGGATGCCGAGGATCACAAACAAGATGTGAATAACCATGCAAATGTGCTTGGTAACCTCATTGTCTTTATCATTAACTATTGATGTGCTGGTAAACCACACACGCTCCATCAAAATGACAATTATGAGATACCCATTGCTACTCTTTATTAGTGCCTTTTAGTGTGCTGGTTAACCACACACGCTCCACTAACGACCAATAAAGCATAATGTGCAATTTCATGGATTAGCATACTTTTCACATTTTTCCTAAAGTAACTAGAGTTGGGATTTTGAAAATAATGTTCTAGTACTTTCTTTAATATCATTATACTTTTAATGAGAAGTAGTTGTCCTATCAAATCCGTTCTGCTAACGACCCTCCACTAATCAAGGAAGCGGTGGGTGAGAGTGGACACCCATTCAACTACCATTTTATAGGCAGTTTCCTTATACCCCCCTTATAGATTAGCTTCGTGAATGAGGCATACTAGCGATTTGACTGACCATATTCTTATACATATAATATTAAACCTTTAATTATAATATATATATAAGGTGTGTTTTAAAACTTTTTAAAACTTCAAGGGTTTATATAAATTTCAAAATTTAAGCTGTTAAATTCAAATTTAAATAAACCAATTCACTAGATTTAATATTTATCTATTAATTAACTATTAATCAAATTATTAAATCTTGTAAGGATTATCTAATTAAATTAATCAATTAATTTAATCCTAATCCTTATCCCTCTAATTTCGAAAAATAGGGTAAGGATAATTATCCAATTAATCTAATTAAGTAACAATTATCCAAAAAACAAGAAACCCTAGTTATCCTCTAGCATATTTCGAAATTTACAAGGGCGAAGGCTAGGGTTTTCAAAACCCTAACCCTAATTTCGATTAGGGTTCTTTGGAGGCTAGGGTTTTCGAAAAAACCCTTTGATCCAAAACCCTAGAAATCGAAAATTTGGCCTTTAGGGTTTAATAGCTATAAACCCTAATTTGCAATTCAACAATTGTAGCAATTCAATTTAAAACAACAATGGCTCTGATACCACTGAAGGGTTTTAGGTAAAACAAATAAACTAGAAAAACAATTCCTAAGTTCACATGCAACCTACTTTGGATCTATGTTTTAACTATTGAACATACAACTTTGAATTGCAAAACAAGAACCCTAGAGGAGAGAGGCTATTATCGAAAATAGTAAACTAGGGTTTAGGGTTTACATACCTTTCAATTGTTATAGCAAACAATTGATATTCCCTTGATCTTGATCTTGATATTCTTGGAAGCTTTAGCACCACAAGTGTAATGCCTCTAATGGAGTCACACCCAAACTAGCAAGAAGGAAAGTAGAAGAGAGAGAGGAGAGGGAGTATGCAAAATCTCGGCCTTAGGGTTTCTTCAAAAGAAAGAGTGACCAAAAACATGAACCAGGAGGCTCCTTATATAGCTGAGGGATCTAGGGTTTAAGGGAAACCCTAGTTATCCTTTGCTTAGGGCCTAAGCAAACCCAAGGGCCTTATCCAAGCCCCTATGGACGAAATTATTAGGGTTTCCCCTAAAGATTTCGTCCACCCTCTTCCAAGGGGGTTCTAGAGCCTTCCACTCAACTATTAGATAATTGCAAACTAGTCCCTGCACCTTATAATTAATTCTTTTAACCCCAAAATCAATTCTGATTAATTTCTGGCTAACAATTAATTAAACATAATGATTTCTAATTAATATATTAATCCATTAACATATTAATAAATCATTTATATATATATATATTAATTTATTAATCTTATAAATTAATATCTCTCCTTTCATAATTTCCTTGTCCAGTTGCTAGGTTGAGGGCAACCCAAAAGGACTGTGCTGCTATCAATTCAAGTACACACCAATTATAGTTATGGGCTTAGACACCTAATCCAACATATACCTTGTCCATTCATCTATTAGATCTATTTTTGGATTAGTTTAGGGCTTTAAGGAGCCATTTTTGGAGCCATTCATGGATGCAAGCATTATTTGGGGTAATAACTTTAGATCCAGAGCCTTTGAGGGACTCCATGGCATAAAGGTGCTAACTTTATGGCCATGGGAGTCCCATGCATCCTATGAACTACTTTTTAGGGATTTTTGAGCTAAATAGCCCATGCATGAACGTAAAGTTTGTAACTTTAAGTGTTATATCGACCCTAGGTGTAACACCCAAAATCAGACTGGCCAAGAAAGGAAAGGAAACCCTAAGTCAAATGGGTCAACTCGTTGAGTCTAGGGAAGAACTCGACGAGTCGGAGCGGGTTCCGTGTCAAAGATTAAGTGACCGACTCGGCGAGTCGGCAAGTGGACTCGGCGAGTCTGGTCTGGGTTTGGAAACCCTAATTCCGGGACTTGGTACCCTATTTAAGCATCTTATTCTCTTCACTAGGGCTCATTTGCGGCCCCTATTGTCCAGAACATGATACCCTAGCCACCCAACTCCATTATTGAGCTAGTTCTTGCCTTGAGAGTGAATTGAAGCTTGGAGAAGGAAGAAGGACCTTGGTGGTGCAAGAAGAAGCTATAGATCCAGAGTTGGGGTAGCATTTCAGACCATTTAGAGGTAAAAAGATTATACCTTGACTGTTAATCATCTAGATCCCCTTTCTAGCATAGATTTTGTCACATTTCGACCATTTCCAAGGTCAATCAGAACATTGAGCCATTGAGGACGAAAAGGACTTAAGATCTAAGCATTTATGAGCTTTAGAAGCTCTGAGGGGGCAGCTTTACCCAACCATGGCTTCATTTCATGTCCTAAACCTTCATTGTAGCTTGGATTAAGAGTTTTAGCTTCATAGCACCTTGCATGCACGTAAAGTTAGCAACTTTACGTGCAATGCTAGCATTAGAAGTCCAGATCTATGGGTTGAAGGTGTTGCAATGGACTGTAATCGACAGAATAGAGATGTCACAAGGTAGACTCGGCGAGTCAGTTCATGGACTCGGCGAGTCAGGTCGCAAACCCAAACCCTTCTGTTTATGATTCGGATCAGTGAGTGGAGTTAGTAAAGGATTCAACCAGACTGGGTCCGTAATGGACATGAAGATGATAGTACTCGACGAGTTCGAAGGGGAACTCGGCGAGTCCAAGACAATATTCTTAGTTATGAAGATGAACTCGACGAGTTGTTCATACAACTCGGCGAGTCATGGCCTAGATATTCATACGATGACGATGAACTCGACGAGTTCAAGGATGAACTCGGCGAGTCGGTTGAAGATTGTCCCCAAGTGTTAGATGAAGTGGAACTCGTTGAGTTCTCGCTAGACTCGCTGAGTGGAGTCGGGGTTGTTTTGGGATTTGAGGAGCATGGACTCGGCGAGTTTGCAGAACAACTCGACGAGTCGAGTCAACTGGAAGGTTGACTTTGACCAGGACTTTGACCTTGAGAAGGACTTTGACCAGAGTTGACTTAGTTGACATCTTGAGGATAGTTAGGCTAAGTGTTACTATTATTTGGTATTGGTAGCTCGGGGAGCTAGAGGAGCAGCAGTTCAGAGAGTTGATTAGCAGCCAGATGGTTTTGTCAGCAGGACTTCAGCAGTGTGAGGTGAGTCCTCTTCCAGTAGGAACGGGTCTAAGGCACCAAGGTCGGCCCGTATATGTGATACGTTGGTAGTTGAGTGTGGGCGGGGCCCGTATCTCATTATTATCTGAGTATAGATAACAGTCAGATTATTGGATTGCTATACTTGTTTTCTGTGTGATACATGTATGTGTTATTAGGAATGTGAGTGTGGGTGGGGCCCGTATCTCATAGAGTGTGGGCGAGGCCCGTATCTCGTAGTAGCTGAGGGTGGGCGAGGCTCGTATCTCATAGTAGTAGTTGATTATGATGTATGAACAATAGACTAGCTTTACATGTTGTCTGTATGATACTTGTATGTTGGGTTTAGTAGTTGAGTGTGGGCGAGGCCCGTATCTCATCATAGCCGAGTGTGGGTGAGGCCCGTATCTCGAAGTAGTGGAGCATGGGCGAGGCCCGTACCTCAGAGTTAGTGGAGTGTGGGCGAGGCCCGTATCTCCTAGACAATGGAGTGTGGGCGAGGCCCGTATCTCCTAGACAGTGGAGTGTAGGTGAGGCCCGAATCTCCTAGATAGCGGAGTATGGGTGGGGCCCGTATCTCCCAGTTAGCAGAGTGTGGGCAAGGCCCGTATCTCCACTAGTGTGGACGAGGCCCGTATCTCCTAGTTGCATGCTATGTGTAGATGGTATCTGGTAGTTTGGGGAGACTCACTAAGCTTCGTGCTTACGATTTTCAGTTTTTGTTTCAGGTACTCAGTTTTCAAAAGAGGAGCTCGGGAAGATTGCAGTACACACACCATTTGTTTAGCCTGGATTGTTCATACTCTGATATATTTTGACATGTGACCTTGATACGTGACTTATGATTTTCATATGATGAATACATTTATGGTTTTACTAATGGTTTAAAACGAAATTTTTGGTCTTGTATTTTTGGGATGTTTCAAGTTGGTATCAGAGCCTTGGTTTGAGGGATTCGGGTACGCTTTCGGGTGTGTTTGAACTCAAACTAAGGAAATGGTATAAGGTTTTCAAAAGAAAATCATTTTCGAAAAGAATTTTTGAAAAAGAAACTTAAAAAGAGAAAAGAGTTTTCAAAAAAAAAAGGTGTGGTGCATGCAATCAGCCGAGCTCAAGTAAGTACTCCCAAATTACCCATACAAGTTTATGTTATGATATCATTATCAGCTTTATGAGAATTGCATGCTAGATTAAGACTAAGGATCTAGGAAGAATGCCTTATGTGCCTGTTATATGTGTATCAGCTTCATGAGAACTGTATGCTAGTTTAGGGCTAAGGATCTAGGGAGGATGCCTTATGTGCATGTTATATGTGTACCCGTTTATTGAGAACTGCATGCTAGTACATATTATTCAGTATGATAGCCAGAGTAGTATATGCTTGATTATGTGTACTCAAAGTCCGAATGCTGCTTGCTTTGTGCTTTTAGGAGTTCTAGTTGTCTTTCACTAACTAGTAAACGAATATGTTAAGTTACATATTGCAAGGACTAAATAATTTCAGAAGGTTAGGTCTAACTCTATTTCGCAGCTCTTGTTTGAGTCCAACCGTCGTAGGGTATGATCTCTCATTCGAAGAATTATCTAGTCTGAGTAATATGTAATAGTATTCGCGAGCTAGTTAGGGGAAGAAAGCAGGGACTTCTTATGCAGCTGATGGCGGAGAGTGGGTTGGTGATTACCCTAGGGAAAGCCTAGGATGAGATTAGCATGAGATCAGCAGTAGTAGTAGAAGGGACTTGGTAGAGTCGAGGCAGTACTTGAGGAAGGTACGGATAGATGTGGAAGGTAGTATGGGCCCGTACTACTGAAAGCAGAGGATCCGTACTCGAATCAAGGAAGGCTGAGATGAACCCAGAGAACTTATAGTGTGTGAGATCCCTCGAGTTTGGATGAGTATTGTGATGTTAGTGATGGTATGTTGCCAAGTATAGTGACGCTACGTGGTAGACCAGATGGTAGTTCTGGTGTCGACGAGGGATCAGGCTCGGACTCTGGAGTCGGGCAGATTGATGATCAGATGAGGGAGTTCATTCCATCTGAGAATTACGCGCAGTATCATTGACCAGACTCCTGTGATCCTAAGTATGATCAAGGAGAGATTTGTGATGAGAGGCCGAGTGCATTCTGCACTTAGATAGCAGTCATGATAGAGACCCGTACGTTGATGTTTCGGGAATTCAGAGTTGTGAGGCTTCAGATTGTCATGGGGGTTAGGGACCCCATTGTTAGCAGCAGATGGTTGGCAAATGTCACCAACACTTTTCGTACCAGACGTTGTCTCGAAAGGAGACAAGATCTGACTAACTTCCTGTCTCCTGATGGATAGAGCACGAGATTGATAGGAAGAGATTGGTAGTGAGTTGAGTGATGATGCGGTTGATGCTATGTCATGGGATGACTTTTAGATCAGATTCTGGGCAGAGTGTGCCTAGGCGATTGAGGCGCAGCAGTTGGCGCAAGAGTTGTTAGATCTCCACCAGGCGACTGAGACTGTGGCAGAGATCACTGCCAAGTCTCGGGAAAGAGCTTATATGGTACCATAGTATGCAGCAGATGAGGAAATGAAGAAGGTAAGTTATCAGAGCATACTGTAGAATGATAGCAGGGAGATGATGAGTATCTCGGGGTGCAAGACCCTGAATGATATGGCTTCTTGATCCTGAGAACGAGATATGGACTTGGAGGACATTGGTAAAATGGAATTAGATCAATTGCTTCTATTGAGGTGTCTAGGGAGAAGACCCTAGATTTCAGATCAGCTTTTGAGGGACCAGTAGGGTTAGATTCAGTACAACACTTGCGGGAAACTGCACGATGGAGCCTTTTGTTCCACGGGTTTGAGTAAGTGTAACCCTGAGTTATCCTCGGTTTGTGTCTGAATTATATTTCAAGAGATGTCATATGCTAATTGCATACCGAGAAGCATCAGTGAATAGTGATAGAGAAATTCCCCAGATTACGGGATTGGGAAAGTACAACGTCATCTTGGTTTATTCCAAGACTAAGGAGCAGCACGAGAAGCACCTGAGGGAGGTGCTAGAGACTTTGAGGAGGGAGAGACCTTTTGCAAGGTACTCAAAATGTGAGCTCTGGTTGCGCGAGGTGCAATTTATTGGGCATCCTGTCAATCAGAAGGGTATTCTAGTCGTTCTGGCCAAGATAGAGGCTGTGATGCAGTGGGAGATTCCGAGGTCTCCAATTGAGATTCAGAGCTTCCTGGGTCTAGCGGGTTATTACCGGAGATTTATTCAGATTTTTAGAAGTTGTGTGATCTTTTAGATTAGCTGGTGTTGAAACCCTAGCAATGGTAAGCATGGTTTCAGGCAGATTAGTCATGGGCGATAAGAAGGATTGAGAATCCTTCCAGTATTGCGTGTTGTGGAACGTTAGTTGAATCAAAGTGGGGGAGAATCATCCAAGGATTCAGAAGTAGGAGCAGTTTTGAAACTGGGATAAGTTTCGCATCCTTGTGTGGAAGGAAGGCAGCCCAAGCGGCTGTATGGTTGGAGGATAGTGTGAGATGGAAGATTGGAAAAACTTGCCATTAAGGAGATCGCGTTCCCGTAATGTTTGCTAGCAAGCTTTAGGGAATCAATCTAGGGATTCCAGTCGGGACATGGGTTCAGTTTTGGATGTTAGGTCATGTGTATGCTCGACGTCGGATGTGTTCGGATTAGTGATCAACGAATGAGATAGTGTTGGGGTGTTGTAAGTCTGCGGGTGTACCCGTAGCATTCACTAGCAGCCAGATAGTGTTAGAGTGTTGTAAGTCTGCGAGTGTAGTCGTAGCATTCACTAGCAGCCAGATAGTGTTGGGGTGTTGTAAGTCTGTGGGTGTAGCCGTAGCATTCACTAGCAACCAGATAGTGATAGAGTGTTGTAAGTCTGCGGGTGTAACCGTAGCATTCACTAGCAGCCAGATAGTGTTAGAGTGTTGTAAGTCTGCGGGTGTAGCCGTAGCATTCACTAGCAGCCAGACAGTGATAGGGTGTTGTAATTCTGCGGGTGTAGCCGTAGCATTCACTAGGTGGGTAGATAGTGTGAGTGCGTTGTTAGGACGCGGAAAGAACAGTAGTACCCACCAGTTCGGGTGTAGTAGTGAGGATATCCACGGATTGGATTTCGGAATTTCCCAGACGGGTTAGACCTGGTTAAGCCAGCGATAAGACTGTAGGAGCGCCACTATAGTTATGGGATTAGAAAAGCAATGGACCATGTGAGGTCGTTTGTGATTTAAGGCTACCTTTGGTCATGTAGCAATCACTTTTAGTCTTGAATTGATGACGTCAGGATTCGACGCATGGAACCAATCAGTCAGATCAGAAGGCTGTTAGGGCCACAGTGACAAGATAATTAGTAGCAGCTAGTTCCAGAGAAGGATTTCGTTCAGAAGTCATGCGAGGCGACTAAGTAAGGAGTCCTTTGGCTCCGCAGCCGGGTTGGAACCCGATATTTTAGATGACCGAAGAACAATTTGAGACCAGGAAGGTCTTGGTAGAATTTGGAAGGCATCCATGGTCCAAAATACTGGTTCAGATAGTTCAGTGTTACAGGCAGAAATGGTATTTTGGGATTTCATGAATGGGTAGAGTCACAGATAGCTTGGGATATGCTAAGTCACTTACAGCGGGATTATCAGAGTTTTGGTCAAGTATAAGTGAATCACAGTGATAAGTGGATCTGTGATTCTGTTTTTCTAGTGGGAGCCTTGAGTTATCAGGAGATGAGTAGGCAGCTGAGAGACAAGGGGAATGGATTCGGAAATAATGATTCAGTAAGAGTGGTCTGTCAGGGATTCAGACCATCTCGAGACAGCAGAATTCAGATGAAGTAGATATGATCTTGTTGCAAGGAATTAGTTCGCCTGCCGATGTTAGGGCTTTGTGATGATTGGTCAGGATCAGGTAGACATAGTTCGTGTGATTTTTGCGGCGCATATGGAATCTGGTAGAGACTTTAGAGACAAGATAGGGGATCGAGGGTCCCAGGACTTAGAGAGCCAGAGTGGCAAGGTAGAGAGAGCAGTTTTAGTTAGCCGAAGTTCCTTCGGAAGTTGCTGAGAGCGATTGAGAGATGGAGTTTGAGTTCAATAACTGGTAGGAGTCCGATAGTCAAGGTAATGGCAGATTAGTTGGGACCGGGGTGGTCTCGGTTCGTCCGGAAGAGCAGATCAGAGACAACAAAATCTTCGGACAGGGACAGCAATAAGGGGGTGAACCTCTAGGATGTCCAGCATAAGCACTCGAGGAGTACCGGAAGGATTGTTAGTCGAGTAAGTTGCGTCCTCAGGATTGACGGGATTGGAACGCACTCGAGGGTATTATCTGCAGGGACTAGTTTAGCCGTAATGACCAGGAGGAAGGTCAATGGAAGTGGTCAGCAAGAGTAAGATTCATCAGGCAGGAAGGTTGAAAACAGATTACAGGACAGTTGGCCGTAGCGGACTTCGAGGACGAAGTCTAGTTTAAGTGGGGGAGAGTTGTCACACCCAAAATCAGAAAGACCAAGAAAGGAAAGGAAACCCTAAGTCAAATGGGTCAATTCGTCGAGTCTAGGGAAGAACTCGACGAGTCGGAGCGGGTTCCGTGTCAAAGATTAAGTGACCGACTCGGTGAGTCGGCAAGTGGACTCGGCGAGTCTGGTTTGGGTTTGGAAACCCTAATTCTGGGACTTGGTACCCTATTTAAGCATCTTATTCTCTTCCCTAGCGCTCATTTGTAGCCCCTATTGTCCAAAACATGAAACCCTAGCCACCCAACTCCATTATTGAGCTAGTTCTTGCCTTGAGAGTGAATTGAAGCTTGGAGAAGGAAGAAGGACCTTGGTGGTGCAAGAATAAGCTATAGATCCAGAGTTGGGGTAGCATTTCAGACCATTTAGAGGTAAAAAGCTTATACCTTGACTGTTGATCATCTAGATCCCCTTTCTAGCATAGATTTTGTCACATTTCGACCATTTCCAAGGTCAATCAGAACATTGAGCCATTGAGGACGAAAAGGACTTAAGATCTAAGCATTTCTGAGCTTTAGAAGCTCTGAGGGGGCAGCTTTACCCAGCCATGGCTTCATTTCATCTCCTAAACCTTCATTTTAGCTTGGATTAAGAGTTTTAGCTTCATAGCACCTTGTATGCACGTAAAGTTAGCAACTTTACGTGTAATGCTAGCATTAGAAGTCCAGATCTATGGGTTGAAGGTGTTGCAATGGACTGTAATCGACAGAATAGAGATGTCACAAGGTAGACTCGGCGAGTCAGTTCATGGACTCGGCGAGTCAGGTCGCAAACCCAAACCCTTCTGTTTATGATTCGGATCAGTGAGTGGAGTTAGTAAAGGATTCAACCAGACTGGGTCCGTAATGGACATGAAGATCATAGTACTCGACGAGTTCAAAGAGGAACTCGGCGAGTCCAAGACAATATTCTTAGTTATGAAGATGAACTCGATGAGTTGTTCATACAACTCGGCGAGTCATGGCCTAGATATTCATACGATGATGATGAACTCGACGAGTTCAAGGATGAACTCGGCGAGTCGGTTGAAGATAGTCCCCAAGTGTTAGATGAAGGGGAACTCATTCAGTTCTCGCTAGACTCGCCGAGTGGAGTCGGGGTTGTTTTGGGATTTGAGGAGCATGGACTCTGCGAGTTTGCAGAACAACTCGACGAGTCGAGTCAACTAGAAGGTTGACTTTGACCAGGACTTTGACCTTGAGAAGGACTTTGACCAGAGTTGACTTAGTTGACTTCTTGAGGACAGTTAGGCTAAGTGTTACTATTATTTGGTATTGGTAGCTCGGGGAGCTAGAGGAGCAGCAGTTCGGAGAGTTGATTAGCAGCCAGATGGTTTTGTCAGCAGGACTTTAGCAGTGTGAGGTGAGTCCTCTTCCAGTAGGAACGTGTCTAAGGCACCAAGGCCGGCCCGTATATGTGATATGTTGGTAGTTGAGTATGGGCGGGGCCCGTATCTCATTATTATCTGAGTATATATAACAGGCAGATTATTGGATTGCTATACTTGTTGTCTGTGTGATACATATATGTGTGGTTAGGAATGTGAGTGTGGGCGGGGCCCGTATCTCATAGAATGTGGGCGAGGCCCGTATCTCGTAGTAGCTGAGGGTGGGTGAGGCCCGTATCTCATAGTAGTAGTTGATTATGATGTATGAACAGTAGACTAGATTTACATGTTGTCTGTATGATACTTGTATGTTGGGTTTAGTAGTTGAGTGTGGGCGAGGCCCGTATCTCATCATAGCCGATTGTGGGCGAGGCCCGTATCTCGAAGTAGTGGAGCGTAGGCAAGGCCCGTACCTCAGAGTTAGTGGAGTGTGGGCGAGGCCCGTATCTCCTAGACAATGGAGTGTGGGCGAGGCCCGTATCTCCTAGATAGCGGAGTGTGGGCGGGGCCCGTATCTCCCAGTTAGCGGAGTGTGGGCAAGGCCCGTATCTCCATGAGTGTGGGCGAGGCCCATATCTCCTAGTTGCATGCTATGTGTAGATGGTATGTGGTAGTTTGGGGAGACTCACTAAGCTTCGTGCTTACGGTTTTCAGTTTTGGTTTCAGGTACTCAATTTTCAAAAGAGGAGCTCGGGAAGATTGCAGTGCACACACCATTTGTTTAGCCTGGGATGTTCATACTCTGATATATTTTGACATGTGACCTTGATACATGACTTATGATTTTCATATGATGAATACATTTATGGTGTTACTAATGGTTTAAAACGAAATTTTTGGTCTTGTATTTTTGGGATGTTTCACTAGGAGGCCAGATCTATGTTTTGGATGCGTTAAGCCCGACTGAAATCGTTTGGATAGATTTGGATCATGGGGGACTCGACGAGTCACTCTTTGGACTCGGCGAGTTGGTTCGTGGTTTCCCAACCTTCTCTGTTACTTAGCAAGCTTGTTGAGTCTAGAAGATGACTCAACCAGTAGATGTGTTTTTGGACTTAAAGGTCAAGAACTCAACGAGTCCAAAGGATGAACTCGACGACAGCGAGTCAATGAGCAAATGTCCCAACCTGTATGAAGGAGAACTCTACGAGTCCAAGGAAGGACTCGAAGAGTTCAAATGGAAAGTCCCTATTCTGTCATAAGGAGAAACTCGACGAGTTAGAGGATAGCTCGAAGAGTTAGATTACGAGTTCGAGATTCTCTGAATTATGGAACTCGACGAGTTGATGGACCAACTCCCAGATATGCCAGGTTGTATATGATACATGTATGTATGCTAGAGTATTATGTAGTAGTAGTAGTGGGTGAAATTGTCCCCGTATCCGGTTGAAAGAGACCGAAGGGGTAGGCCAGCACCCAGATATGCTAGGCAGTTACCGGTTAAAAGAGACCGAAGGGGTAGGTCGGGCACCTGGATATGCCTGACAGTATGATATTGTATGGTATGTGGTATGATGGGGGAACTCACTAAGCTTTATGCTTACGGTTTACAGTTTTGGTTTCAGGCACCTCTTCTTCGAAGGGGAGGAGCCGGCATGACTACAGCGCATCACACACATGATTTTCCGCATATGAGATTCTTGGGATTTGTACTCTGACATTGTTACTATTTGATGATATGGTTTTGAGACACGTGAACTATGGTTTTATGAAATAAATTACTTGATGATGTTCTTTTACAAATTGTTTTTATAAATCATTATATTAAAAATGAAATTTTTGGTCTTGAATTTTGGGATGTTACAAGTTGGTATCAGAGCCTTGGTTTGAGGGATTCGAGCAAACTCTCGGGTGTCTCTGGACTCAAACTGAGGACTTGGTATGAAAATTTAAAAAAAATCATTTTATAAAAAGAATTTTGAAAAGAAATTGAAAGAGAAAATAACTTTGAAAAGAACAAGGTGTGTGATACGTGCAATCGGCCGAGCTCAAGTAAGTTTTCACCAAGATACCCATACATGTTATCTTATGATATGATATGATTATGAGAACTGCATGCTAGATTAGGGCTGAGGATCTAGGAAGGATTCCTTATATGCCTATTGTATATG
This sequence comes from Lactuca virosa, assembly GCF_052849685.1. Classification (NCBI taxonomy): domain Eukaryota; kingdom Viridiplantae; phylum Streptophyta; class Magnoliopsida; order Asterales; family Asteraceae; genus Lactuca; species Lactuca virosa. The sequence continues at coordinate 113,497,900 of NC_136432.1, read as the reverse complement.
TCTGAGAACTGCATGCTAGATTAAGGCTAAGGATCTAGGGAGATGCCTTATGTGTCTGCTATATGTGCTTGTTGAATTTTATGCAAGAACTGATTAGTCAGTGATATGATGGCCTAAATAGGATATGTTTGGTTTGGTTACTCAATGCTCGAATGTTGCTTGCTTTGTACTTTTAGGAGTCCTAGTTATCTTTAACTAACTAGTAAACGAATATGTTAAGTTACATATCGCAAGGACTAAATAATTTCAGAAGGTTAGGTCTAGCCCTATTTCGCAGATCTTGTTTGAGTCCAACCGTTGTAGGGTAGGATCTCTCATTCGAAGAATTATCTGGTCTTAGTGATATGTAATGGTATTCGCAAGTTAGTTAGGTAAAGGTAGCAGGGATTTCTTATGCAGTTGATGGCAGGTAGTAGGTCGGAGAGTTACCCTAGGGTAAGCCTAGGATGAGAATAGTATGGAGAGTGATAGTGGTAGAAGAGACTTGGTGAAGTCAAGGCAATCCTTGAGGAAAGTACGGATAGATGTGGAAGGTAGTATGGACCCGTAATACTGAAAGTAGAGGATCCGTACTCGAGTCAAGGAGGGTTGAGATAGAACCAGGGAACTTGTAGTATGTGAGACCTCTCGAGGTTATGTATGACCCTGACAATTATATGTTTTGTTTCAGAATGGTGGTGACACGACATGGAGCGGGAGGTTCAGGGTCAGGATCAGGTTCAGGATCAGGTCCGGGATCGGGTACCGAGCCAGTCGATGAGGGACTACGTGAGTTCATTGCTTCTGAGATCACGAGAGGCATCCTTGAGTCGACCCCGGTGATTTTCAGGTCGATCAAGGAAGGGATTATCGAGCTGATGGAGGATCACCTCAGGGAATTTTGGAGTGACATGGTGGCCACTCAGTCAGGGACACACACACTATCCTTCAAGGACTTCAGGGAATGTGGTGCGCCAGGCTTCCACGGGGTGAAGGACCCCATTGTTTCCAGGAGGTGGATTGCAGACATAGAGTCTGCTCAGTTGACAAGCTTCTGCCCTGAGGGGTCGAAGGTCCGGTATGCTGCAGGTTGTTTGAGGGATCGAGCTCGAGATTGGTGGGAGGCGGTAAGTGATTCTTTGGGAGCCCCAGCCATTGAGGCTATGAGGTGGTCGGACTTTGTGACTAGGTTTAGGGCTGAGTTTGTGTCGGTTGTGGAGCTTCAACAGCTGGCCAGGGAGTTTATGGATATGAGGCAGACGACTGAGTCGGTGGCGGAGATAACCGCCAAGTTCGGGGAGTGGGCCTTATTGGTGCCTCAGTATGCAGGGGATGAGGAGATGCGGAAGACCCGCTACCACGACATGTTGAGAGCTGACATTTGGAAACATGTCAACTACTCGGCATGCCCGACATTGAATGGCATGATTGCGAGGGCGAGGGAGAGGGAGATTGACATTGAGCATATCCATAAGAGGAAGGCGGAGGCTGGGCATGTTACTTGGGTTTCAGGGAAGAAACCCAAGGGATGTGACTCTAGGTCGAAGGGATCGTAGGGCCGGGGCCGGTGTGGGAAATGCGGCAAGTCACATGAGGGAGTTTGCAGATTAGGGACATCGGGCTGCTACAAGTGCGGTAAGACTGGACACATTGGCAGGGATTATACTGCCCCTACCCCTACCTTTCAGACATCAGACCTGATTTGCTTTCATTGAAATCAGAAGGGCAATAAAAAGGCCAACTGCCCGAGATTGACAGCTGCAGCGCCAGTGGTGGTGCCAGCTCCAGCGATCCTGCGGATCACGGATGGCCGACATGGCAAGACAGATGCTCCAGTGGTGAGGAGCCGAGCCTTCCAGCTGACCGCCGAGGAGGCGTGTGCCGCACCAGATATGGTGACGGGTATGTTTTCTTCTCCCTAACTCCTATTACATGTCGATTATGATATTTATGTGTTGTGTTTATGTGTTATGTTAGGATCGTTCCATGTGAACGATGTAACATCCCCATTTTCATGGCCAGAAAAGACCGATTTTGTTTCTGCTTTATAAAAATCAGAGTACCTCTTTTAATAAAAATGTTGCAGAATTTGTTCCCAGTAAAACATGATAAATATGTTATCAACGCATTTCCAAAGAAAAGTATTTTTATTCATTTTAAAACATTTGGGATGTCATCGTTAATACAGAAACATAAGCATAAACAAAACTTACATTCATTATCACTAGTGATTTATATCTCCTTAATCTCTCAGTGTAATGTGAATTCATATCAACACCTGTGATATAAATAAACCGAGTGGGTCAGGTTGGGAAACCTGGTGAGTATATAGGGTTTTCAACCCACAATAATATAATTATTGTGTTTAATCATCAAACAATTAACCCAATAACCCATCCCCATTATCTTCTTTACTCTTAAGGATTTACCCTAAGAATTAGCTATTCCTCGTTCATTCTTTCCTAAGGATTATCCTAAGGAACAGGCATGAAATCCATTGTTACCAGGGTTTACTCAACAGGCACTAAATCCATAGTTGCCAGGGTTTGCTCATCAGGCACTAAATCCATAGCTGCCATGGTTATCTCGTTTATCGACAGTATCGTTTCCGAGAATCCACTCGCAATACATGTCAATGGGTTTTATCTCGTTTATCGACAGTATCGTTTCCGAGAATCCACTCGCAATACATGTCAATGGGTTTTTAGAGTACAACTGGTGAATACACAATTCAAATAACACCTACAGGTTGCGAGCCTGCTAGTGTTCCACTGGACTGTCTAGAATAGTCTGTGGTTGTCATCCATACTCTGCTAGATGACGAGGCCAACACTTGGGTAAAAGGCTTCTCTCATGGTTCACCTCTCACCCTTATCTCATGGCCTATATCACCTCTCATCATTTTATTTTTTGTCACAAAACAACTATTTCATCTACCCATGTTTTACCCAACACATTTTGTAGATATAAAATACATATATAGTTTAAATCATTTAAAACATGTATAAAAATCTTTCACCCAGCATAGACGGCAAGTATACAGACAATATGCACACATAGCATGTAATTTATATTAAATACTTCATATCTATGTGTAAGATGAAAGTAACTATGCACTCACTTGACTAGGTGGTGACTCTGCATTTGGACAGCACTTCGTTACTTTTAAAACAATTTTCTTCGACAAAAGCTAGTATCATTACCACTAGGGTTTAGTCTAATATTTACCGAGACTAATTAATAGTGTAGCCATTATTACAATTATATAAGCGTTAAGCAACACTCTTATATAACTCATAATAATAGCCCAAATAATTATTTTAAGGTCCTAATAATGTTATTATAATTAATTAGAAGCTATATTAAAAATAGCGTAGGCGTAGCTCACTTACAGCGGGTTCTCTCGAAAACCGGGTTTCGCTTGGAGGAGCGTTTCCGAACTGAAAGACCCTTTTTTCTCAGGACTACGGGAGTCTCGGGGCTTCCTTCGGGTGCTAGGGGGTTTACCTAGGCTTAGGGGGGGGGGGGTTAGGGGGCTTAGAGAGAGAAAGTATTTAGAGAGAGAAAGTATTTAGAGAGAGAAAGTATTTAGAGAGAGAAATGATTTTCGTCCATGGAAACCGGCTGCCCTCGCAGGGTATTTATAGGCGCTGGACTTCGGATTACGCTGGGCGTATCGAAGATGTACGCTGCGCGTAGGGAGGTTCGTACGAGGCACGTGTCATGGTTTCGGTGGTGGAGCATGGCCTATCTTGGACCGCATACGACCGAAGTACGCTGGGCGTACCCGATCTCGGACGATGGGCATTCTTCGGACGCTGGGCGTTCTACTTGTACGCGCTGCGTTTGCAAGCCAGGTGTCCGAATCCGAAGGCTGAGCCGTGATCAGCAAGCGACGGCCCAGATGCTGCCACGTCATCCAGTTCGCATCAGGTTTCGCAAATTGCACACTCGACTTCTAAAATTCGTAACTTTTGCATACGAGCTCCGTTTTCGACGTTCTTTATATCCACGAGTAGGCGGGAACATACTCTACAACTTTCATTTAGACTTCGTCGGCTAATTTTTGACTTTATTTTAAAATTTATATTTTTAACAGGCCGGGATATGATTGGTCTGTTAAAAACTCATAACTTCTTCATCCGACATCCGTTTTCGTCTGTCTTTTTATCGTCACACTACTATTAACGAGATATTCGATTCTCATTTAGGTTGTGTCGGCTAAAAACCGCTTGATCTAATATTCGAACTTCGGGCTGTACACTGTTAAGCCGAAACTTCGAAAAATCATAACTTCCTCATACGAAGTCAGATTTAGGCGTTCCTTTTTTTGTATGTTATCGGTTTAACGTATAATACAACTTTTGTTTCGATCACTAAGGCTAAAAATTCCTTTATCGTAAATTCACTATTTACGTCTCCTGGTGTCGTGCCGGTTTTGCCGCGAAACTTCGACGGGCCATAACTTCTTCGTTATAACTCGGATTTCGGCGTTCTTTATATGTACATAACCCTTGAGACATATTATACAACATGGTTAAGATTATTTATTCTAAATAATATTTTGTCGAAAAGTCATTTTCGACCCCTATTATCTCTAAATTGACTAGCCCGGATCTACGGGCGTTACAAACGTTATCCCAGTACATGTGTTATTCGATTCGGGGGCTACCCGATCATTTATTTCTCTCGCGCTTAGCAAGAGGTTTTCTGAGTCTTCGGGGATGTTAGATTATCCTTTAGAGGTCGAGATTGCTGACGACCGATCTGTCCGGGCATTGGAGGTTTTCAGAGATTGCGTTTTGAGGTTATATGACGAGCGAGACCTTGTAGATTTGGTTCCCATTCCATTGCGTGGGAACAAGGTTATCATCAGCATGGATTTGCTGAGCCCTAATGGGGCCGCGATCGACTGTGCACAGCAGCTGGTGCATATCAGGACCCCAAGTGTGGGAGAGTTGGTGGTTCATGGTGAGAAGCCACATCGAGGGCCAGCTTTGTGCTCAGCATCGAGGGCTAGGCGCTACCTTAAGAAGGGTTGCGCAGGGTACGTCGCCTACGCTATGGATACCCAGGAAGGTGACCATGAGTGATGTGCTAGTGGTGCGAGAGTACCCGGACGTGTTTCCAGAGGAGCTTCCTGAAATAGCTCCGGAGAGGCAGGTGGAGTTCCGGATCGACCTAGTCCCCGGTGCGGCTCCTATAGCCAAGGCACCGTATCGGTTGGCTCCTCCCGATATGCATGAGTTTTCTACACTGCTGCAGGAGCTGTTAGACAAGACATTTATCATGCCGAGCAGTTCGCCTTGGGGAGCCCCGATCCTTTTTGTGAAGAAGAAGGACGGGTCGCATCGGATGTGTATCGACTACCGGGAGCTGAACAAGGTAACGGTGAAGAACCGTTACCCACTCCCGAGGATTGACGATCTATTTGATCAGCTTCAGGGGGCATCTTGGTTTTCCAAGATAGATTTTCACTTAGGCTACCACCAGATGCGATTCAGAGATGAGGATGTGCAGAAGACTGCTTTCCGGACACGCTACGGCCACTACGAGTTCGTGGTGATGCCCTGCGGGCTCACCAATGCTCCTGCCACGTTCATGGACCTCATGAACTGCGTATGCAGACCGATGCTGGATCGGTCTATGATAGTCTTCATTGATGACATCTTGGTGTACTCCAAGACGCAGGAGCAGTACGAGGAGCACTTGCGAGAGGTGTTGGATACCCTGAGGATGGAGAGCTTGTATGCCAAGTTCTCCAAGTGTGAGTTTTGGTTGCACGAGGTGAAGTTTCTGGGGCACCTTGTCAACTAGAACAAGATTTTGGTTGACCCGGCCAAAGTGAAGGCTGTGATGAGATGGGAAGTTCCGAAGTCTTCATATGAGATTCGAAGTTTCCTAGGGTTAGCAGGCTCTTACCGGAGATTCATTCAGGGATTCTCCAAGATAGCAGTAGCCTTGACCCGACTGACGAAGAAGGTTGTTGTCTTTCGCTGGGGGCCTGAGCAGCAGACAACATTCGAGACGCTGAGGCAGAGGTTATGCGAGGCGCCGATCTTAGCCATGACAGAGGGTGTATAGGATTTCGTAGTGTACTGTGATTCGTCCATTTCAGGATTGGGTGCAGTCTTGATGCAGAGGGGCACGTCATCGCCTACGCCTCGAGGCAGATGAAGCCTCATGAGGCGAACTACCCGACACACGATCTGGAGTTGGGGGCGGTTGTCTTCGCCCTCAATATTTGGCGACACTACCTCTATGGGGTCCGTTGTACCATTTACACGGACCATAAGAGTTTGAGGTACCTCATGGATCAGCCAAATCTGAACATGAGACAGTGTCGGTGGCTAGATGTGGTGAAGGATTACGACTGTGAGATCCTCTACCACCAGGGGAAGGCCAATGTTGTGGCCGATGCTCTTAGCCGCAAGGCAGCTCCGATCAGAGATATTTGCTTACGGATGACAGTTGTGACTCTGCTTTTGGAGCATATCCGAGAGGCCCAACAGGAGGCTATGAAGGAGGAACATCGGAAGAGTGCGCGTATTGTGGATCAGTTTTCCTCCTTCGACATTGATAGCCGCGGGTTGTTGACACTACACCGTAGAGTATGGGTTCCATATCATGGAGGTGTGCACCAGGTTCTGATGGAGGAGGCGCAAAAATCCAGATTCTCTATCCATCCCAGGGCGACAAAGATGTACAAATATCTCCGTCCTGATTACTGGTGGCCCTGCATGAAACGGGATCTAGCCTGGTACGTCGAGAGATGCCTGACCTGTAGGGAGGTCAAGGCCATGCACCATAGGCCTCACGACAAGACGCGGCCGTTGGATATACCTATGTGGAAATGGGAAGATATTACTATGAATTTCATCACAAAGCTTCCCAGGACCGCACGATGGGTGGATTCGATGTGGGTCATCGTGAATCGGTTGACCAAGAATGCTCATTTCATACTGATCCAGGAGAGCATCTCGGCCGAGAAGCTGGCCGATATCTACATCAGAGAGGTAGTAGCTCGACACAGAGTGCCAGTTTCCGTGATTTCTGATCGAGACGTGCGATTCACTTCCAGATTCTGGAAGAAATTTCCATGACGAGTTGGGTACTCGTCTGCACTTTAGCACGACTTTTCACCCTCAGACGGATGGCCAGAGTGACGGACCATCCAGATCTTAGAGGACATGCTGCGGGCACGCGTATTAGACTTCAGTGGTAGCTGGGATACCTACCTTCCCTTGGCAGAGTTTTCCTAAAATAATAGCTACCACACGAGTATCAACCGTCCTCCCTTTGAGATGTTGTATGGGAGGAAGTGCAAGACCCCGATATGCTGGGGAGAGGTTGGACAGAGGGTCATGGGGAGTATCGAAGTGGTACTCAAGATGACAGAGAGGATCCAGCAGGTCAGGAGCAGGCTTCAGACTGCTCAGAGTCGGCAGAAGAGCTACGCCGATCGGACCTGGAGTTCCAGGTCGGGGATAGGGTTCTCCTGAAGGTGTCACCTTGGAAAGGTGTCAACCAGTTCAGGAAGCGGGACAAGTTGGGGCCTAGATACATTGGTCCTTTCAGGGTTTCAGCCTAGGTGGGCAAGGTGGCATATAGGTTGGATCTGCCACTCGAGCTTAGTCAGATCCACGGTACCTTTCATGTCTCCCAGCTGTGGAAATGCCTGGTAGAAAACTCTGCGGTGGTTCCTCTAGAGGATATTCAGGTTGATGACAGCCTGAACTACATCGAGAGACCAATAGCCATCCTCGACAGGAAGACGAAGGATTTAGGAACAAGAAGGTTGGGTTGGTGAAGGTGCAATGTCAGCACCGCAAGGGCTCAAAATGGACTTGTGAGCCAGAGGACGAGAAGAGGGAACACTACCCCGAGCTTTTTCCGGATGCAGCAGCAGACTTCGAGGACGAAATCTAAAATAACTGGGGGAGATTTGTAACGCCCGATTCTTGGTATGTATTTAAATAAGAATTATTCATATTTGCTAAGGCACTCGACGAGTCGAGGAGCCTCGAATCGACGAGTAGGTCTGCCAGAGTGAAACCCTAATTTTCAGGGTTTGCACCCTATTTAAAGGCCTTAACACCCCTATTGTGGCCTCCCTCATCACCTCCCTTAGTCCAGAAAACCCTAATTCGAAACCCTAGACCATTTTGAGTGTTCTTGAGCCATTGTTGTGTGTTTTTAATGGTTTTGAAGCTTGAGAAGGAAGAGGAAGCTTTGAGAGTTCAAGAGGAAGCAAGTAGATCCAGAGGTTGTGTTCCATTTCCAGTTCATTTGAGGTATAAAGTTTATACCTTGTCCATTCATCTATTAGATCTCTTTTTGGAGTAGTTTAGGGCTTTAAGGAGCCATTTTTGGAGCCATTCATGGATGCAAGCATTATTTGGGGTAATAACTTCAGATCGAGAGCCTTTGAGGGACTCCATGGCATAAAGGTGCCAACTTTATGGCCATGGGAGTCCCATGCATCCGATGAACTACTTTTTAGGGCGTTTTGAGCTAAATAGCCCATGCATGAACGTAACGTTTGGAACTTTACGTGTTATATCGAACCTAGGAGGCCAGATCTATGTTTTGGATGCGTTAAGCCCGACTGAAATCGACTGGATAGATTTGGATCATGGGGGACTCAACGAGTCACTCTTTGGACTCGGCGAGTTGGGTCGTGGTTCCCCAAACTTCTTTGTTACTTAGAAAACTTGTTGATTCTAGAAGATAACTCAGCCAGTAGACGTGTTTTTGGACTTAAAGGTCAAGAACTCGACGAGTCCAAAGGATGAACTCGACGACGGCGAGTCAATGACCAAATGTCCCAACCTGTATGAAGGAGAACTCGAAGAGTCCAAGGAAGGACTCGACGAGTTCAAATGGAAAGTCTCGATTCTGTCAAAAGGAGAAACTCGGCGAGTTAGAGGGTAGCTCGACGAGTTAGATCGCGAATTCGAGATTCTCTGAATTATGGAACTCGACGAGTTGAATCAACCAGGATGTTGACTTTAACCAGGGTGTTGACTTTGACTTTGACTTTGACCTTGACCACTATCCAAATTGACCCTTAAAGGGGTTATGAATATGAAAGAGTAATTGAAGGAGACTATTATGTGTAGGAGTTTGAGGAGGTTGATCCCAGCACCGCGGACAGTTCAGTTACTGCGCGGCATTAAGGCGAGTTACCTTCCAATAGAAGTGGGTCTAAGGCCACAATGTCGGCCCACTAGTAGGAGATGTTTGTTAGATGATTGTCTTCGTGATAATTGTCTGGTGTGCCACTATGCTTTATTTGCTAGTAGTTATGTTATAGAATAGTAGCGGTAGGGGGTGAAATAGTCCCCAATTACCGGTTGAAAGATATTGAAGGGGAGGCCAGCACCCGTATATGCTGGGCAGTATATGATACATGTATGTATGCTAGAGTATTATGTAGTAGTAGTAGTAGTAGGGGGTGAAATAGTCCTCGTATCCAGTTGAAAGAGACCAAAGGGGTAGGCCAGCACCCAGATATGCTAGGCAGTTACCGGTTGAAAGAGACCGAAGGGGTTGGTCGGAGACCCGGATATGCCTGACAGTATGATATTGTATGGTATGTGGTCAGTGGCGGATCCAGAAAGAAAAATTAGGGGTAGCACAAATTCTTTTGGGGCTGAACTACTAGAAAAAAAAATTGTTCCCAAAGGAAGTTTCCATTACAAAATCGTCGCTAAACCGGTGAATTTACACTAATTTTAAAATTATCAGACTTTGTGATGGATTGCTGACGGATTAGTGACGGATCTGTAACGGATTTCCAACGGATTTCCAAAAAAAATACGACATTTACATTTGACGGGAAAATTGGAGGGGTAGCCCGGGATACCCCGAGCTACATAATAGCTCCGCCCCTGTATGTGGTATGATGGGGGAACTCACTAAGCTTTGTGCTTACGGTTTACAGTTTTGGTTTCAGGTACCTCTTCTTCGAAGGGGAAGGAGCCGGCATGACTGCAACGCATCACACACATGATTTTCCGCATATGAGATTCTTGGTATTTGTACTCTGACATTGTTACTATTTGATGATATGGTTTTGAGACACGTGAACTATGGTTTTATGAAATAAATTACTTGATGATGTTCTTTTACAAATTGTTTTTATAAATCGTTATAATAAAAATGAAATTTTTGGTCTTGAATTTTGGGATGTTACACAAAGGAAGATACATATCGCAACTCCCACCAAACTCTAATCCACATGCCCGAAGCATGTCCACCAAAGTACGGATAGTCCGCTCACTCTGATCATTAGTCTGCGGGTGAAAAGCCATGCTGAAGTGCAGATGAGTACCCAATTCCTCGTGAAATATCTTCCAGAATCTGGAAGTAAATCGAACATCCCTATCTGAAATGATTGAAACTGGCACCCTATGTGATTCCACAACCTCCCGAATGTAGATGTTTTCCAACTTCTCCGCAGAGATACTCTCCTGAATTGGGATAAAATGCGTGCTCTTGGTTAGTCGATCCACGATGACCCATATCAAATCCATTCTGTGCACCGTCCGAGGTAACTTCGTGATAAAATCCATCGTAATCTCTTCCCATATCCAAATGGGAATACCCAACGACTCCATTTTTCCGTGTGGTCGCTGATGCTCAGCATTGACTCTCCTGCAAGTCGAGCACCTCTCCACATACCAGGTCACGTACCGTTTCAAGCATGACCACCAATAGTCAAGCCGAAGATCTATATACATTTTTGTTGCTCCGGGATGGATAGAGAACCTCGACTTGTGCACCTCCTCCATCAAATATTGATGCGCTCCACCCCAATATGGAACCCACACCCTCCGATGAAGGGTCAAAAATCCTCGGCTATCATAATCAAAGGAAGCCACCTGACCCACTATGCACTCACTCTTCTGGTGTTCTTCCTTTATAGCATCAAACTGTGCCTCTCGAATCTGCTCCAAGAGTGGGGTAATCACGGTCATCCTCAAACATACATCCCTAATCGGGGCAGTATCCGCCTTGTGGCTGAGAGCATCGGCCACCATGTTGGCCTTCCCCGAGTGATAAAGGATCTCACAATCATAATCCTTCACCCCATCCAACCATCTACGCTGCCTCGTGTTCAGATTCGTCTGATCCATAAAATACCTCAATATCTTATGATCCGTGTATATGGTATAACAAACCCCATAGAGGGAATTGTTGGGTTTTTGAGCATTCTAACACTCCTAAGTGTACATGCAACCCTAAATACCTTGGATCTATGTTTTCTCTATTATACATGCAAATATGAATATCCAAGGTATTACCCTAACTAGCATACAAAACATTGATACTTGGGTAATAAACTAGATAGAAATACATACCTTGTTGATGTAGCTTGACTCAATGTAGCTCGAGAGCCTAGTGCCCCAAGTGTGACACCTCAAATCGTTCACACAACATCATATGCACTTGTAAGACTTAGAGAGAAATGATACTTCATGAAATCGGCTTGCCCTTTCTTTCACACACTTGTAGCCGATTTTTCCCAAGAATATGATCTTTATATAGTGTCACAATTAGGGTAAACCCTAATTGTCATGGCTTTCCATTTCCTTGGATCCATGGGTTCAAATACACCATGGAGCATCCATGGAGAATCCTATGGGTTTTAGCCTAACTTGATAATCCATGGAGTCTTAGCCCACTATACAAGTATGGATGATTTACACAATCAACCCATATATTTAATTAGTCTTCTTTTGATCACTTAATTAATTCTAGATTAATTCTTGATCAATACTAATTAAATAATCTTATTAATATATTAGAACTTATAATATATTAATAAACCTTAAGTGTTATTTCTCTCATTTTAGTCTATCCAAATGCATGATGCCATGCAACCCAAATGGACCATGCCAAGTCGGGTCAAGTACATACCAATTATAGTTATGGACTTAGACACTAATCCAACAGTCTCCCACTTGGATAAGTCTAAAACTATTATTGTGTATGACTTCAAGAACCAACTGGCAATCGTAGCTCTCAAAAGCCGCTGTCGAACTCTGACGTTGTAACTGAACTCTGATTTCGTCAATGACTTGTCCATTAGATAAGGGACCATATATTCCTCCATTCTAGATATCATATGGACTGAGACATGGATTATAAATCATTCTCTCTGTCCATTTGTTGTTTCCCGATTTCCGATTTATGACGACTGACTTATTGAACAAATCAAATCAGTCCAGGCCCGACCGAGCACTTAGATTTGTCATCACTAAATCATCGAGGGGCCCACATATATCGCTTTTATCCCGAAGGTAAAAGGAATGGATAAACTTCGACTCATATGGCTTGTTCTACTACTTGTTGAATCATACACAAAGGCACGTTTTATAACATCGAGTTACCAATGTGTTTTCGCGCAATCAATGTACAACCAACTCATAGTAACAACTCATATCTCTAGGTTTGAAGAATATAAGATATTATCGTCTCATGATCACTCGTGATAAAATCCATGAAGTGATTCAAATGAGCGCGGGTTGAATCCAATACTCAGAACTTATGAGCACTCATGAGTGTTGTAGCACCACTTTGTCCAATATCTTAGACCTCTACAAGCCAACCCATGACAGTCTTGATTCATATCTACTTCCAACATATGACCGACTGTGGATGGTTTGAATAACTTAGTTATTCGGGAAGAATGACCTAGTTATTCTGGAAGTCAAAACATGCAAAGTGAAACACAACAATAATCGAATCCAATATGGTCTCAGAACTTATGAATATAAATAAACACACCTTTTATTTATCACCATATTGATTACCCATTATTCATTGTATACTGTTTCAACTATCAACGTTATTCTTGAATTAAAACAATAGTTGTCCCATGCTCCAAGCATGTACACTATGTTTTCTAAACACTAGTCATGCCATACTCTAAGTATGCACACTATGTTTTTCCAAACATTAGTTATGCCATACACCAAGTATGCACACTAAGTTTGTCTATGATCTTTTACTTTGTGAAATAGATCTATTGAACATAAATCCAATGATCCTAATTTCACACTCCCAAATCCATATCGTAAATGTAAGAATTCCAAATTCTTATCATTCATCGAAATCTATTTAGATTTTAAACTTATATGCACTGACCCTCTTGTAACGATTATGCACAAAGTCACAAAGACTTGTCAACAGACATTACAGAGTATTCCAATGGAGATAAACTCCATGGAAATATCCTTCTTGCATTAAGTTTTCTCTAATCTTACACAGATTGAATAATTTCCTCCTATGGAAACATTTCCATATTCCCATTTTGACTATCACTTCTGAACACGAGTTGCCTCTTTTCAGAATATGTCAATATGGTCCTTCCAAAATTTAACACTATACTTCCAACTGTCCCTGAGCAACCAATCTTTGGTAAACCGTAGATTGTCCTCGACAATTGCTTAATCAGTTTAGTCATATCCAATTCTAGACTTTTCCCCTCTTAATGCCCTGAGCATTTGGAAAATTTAGAAAGGATGAATTATTATAGCACATGCAATCGATCCTATATCCGAAGCATATGGGACACGATTCATGATGTCTCACATAAAGACATGATTCTAGACCAGTCTTTTGCTACAATATTTTATTTGCCATGTTTTCAAAATTTGACTATGAAGAGGGATGCCGTAATCATAATCGAATTTTGAGAACGCAATATATAGAATTTCCTTTAAATTTAACCAATCCAACATGAAATTCATATATATATATATATATATATATATATATATATATATATATATATATATATATATTCTTGACTAAAGATGATTAAGGTCTCAATCTAAGCCTTTAGAACTGAAATGAAGTATATCCTCTCCCTTAATTATAGCAAAACAACTTTTCCAACCCCTGCAACTTCACGAATTGAAACTTTTGTTTTCTATAATTAACATTGCTAACTTGCAATACTTATCATAATTATCATGCTCCCACTACCATGATGATTATTAGCATAATACATATGCTCCCACTAGCTTTGACATGTATCCAGAAAATTAGTTGGACTTCTAGAAATCAATACTTTATTGACTTTCTTACCAAAGTTCAGATTTCTGATACGAGATTGCTTTGATAAGACTTTATCAAAATCATACACCTTATCTTAGATAGCTCACAGGTGTGTCTAAACAATTTCAGAACTATGAAAAGGGATGTCGTAATCATAGTCTCAATTGTTTAGACCTTTTCCATTTCTCACAAGTCCATGTTAGTGTGCCGGTTAACCACGCATGCTCCACTAACGACTTTGAGAATGAAAAGATCACAATTGCTATATTTCTTAAAATCTACTTGGTGGAAGTGTTTCATCACCATCATTTTCATGAATCGGAGAGAAACCTTATGACCCTTAGATTTTATGGTGTATGTGTTCTTATCCACGTGAATTTGTCAAAACCATAATCACAAGACTAGGTTAGTGACAAATCCAAACTCATATGGATTGAACTTGTGCAATCTTAACTTCTTGCCACCTGGCAGCACACGGGCCTGCCATTGCTTCCAAGTTGTTATGCAACCAATTGAGAACATGTAGAACTCAAATGTATAGCCATCTTTACTGGAATGGGCACAGAAATGTCAACACAATAGGTTATAAACCTCTAGTCGTGTGCTAGTGATGAAATACATGTTTTTACTCTTGTTTAGTTCTTGAAATACCTTCAGAATCTTTTAGACTCCCACTGTTCTCTTGACATATAAAACTATCTTGCTAAATATTCAAGAGATGGTGCAGATTCTTTATCAAGACAAATACTTCACACAATTGGCCTTAGTTGGTCTTTGTTTTATCCAAAACATCACAACTTACCAATTTCAAATGTACAAGAGTAGGACACTTTTACTCTAACATTTGACAAGTGTTATAAACCTTTCTTTAAGATATGCCACTCAACTTATAATCTTGGAGTATGACTCTAAGACTTGTTTTGAAACGAAGTATGACTCATCTTCTTGATTTAACCATTTCAACAATTCATGACTCCTCTTCTTAGCCATAAGAATGCACTAAGATTTCCTTAGAGGACTAATTGTGATATGATTTCTAAATCATTAAGATGATCATAAAAGATGATACTAAAGTACTCTCCCATCTTTCCAGATTTGAGAAACTTTTATCTTTCTGCCTAATTTGATTCTTCTCAATTCGTTCTGCCATACATCAAAACGTTTTCAATGTTTCTGAATTATACTTAAACTTGTAAGTATAATCATATTTACTAAACTTTAGTAAATCATGACGAATAGTCTTATCGATCTTTTGTGGTGGACTTGATCAGTGCACCAGAATGTGTACTTGATCCCTTAGTCCTTCACTTGACTCACATATACATGTGAACAAGGAATTAGTCTTAATTTTCCAAAGATAAAAATTCTCATTCATCATACTATACAACTTGCATGATTTCCAAGTTTCTATCCAACTGAAACCTTGGGTGATGAGAAATTTTCCTTATTTGGTAAATTTAGACACTACCACAAATGGAAGAAACAAATCCATTTATCCAATATTGCTATCAATGGAATCATATAAGCAACAATTTTTCACAAATGCCATTGTAAGGATACTTAGAATAAATAAAATAAAAAAATCCTTTAATTTTAAAACTTTGCGGAAAACATATCCTTACAGTGCAAAAGCATATGAAAAACTTGTTGTTATCTATTCCTAAGCAATATATCATAACTCCTAAGTTAACAGCTCAAAATTCTGATCACTGAACCATGCGATCGAGATCCAACTTCGCGATCAGAATCAGCGCATACTTCCTTTAAGTTTCTTCACTTTTCTTTGATCCTTAAAACATCAACATGTGACCCAGTCACATCATGTAATAAGAATCTCATAATAGAAACTTAATAGAGTTAGATAGTGGACTTTACCTGAAGTTGAATCAAACATCTTGACTAGATCAACCCTATGATCCTTCAGGTAAATAGGCAGTTTTGTAACCAATGCCCCTTCCTTTGGCAATATAAACATATGGACTTTATGGAAATGGTACACGGGACTATCACAGACTTAGCCATTCTCTTTACCATTTGGTCAACCGAGTTGACTATGGCCGATCCCTTTCCATTGGGAAGAGAAAAACTTTTACTGGGTATCCAATGTTATTATTGTCAATGTCCATTGAAGTTTGGGAAGTTGATCTTCTAATCAAATTTGCTCTACCAGTGCTCCAAATCATAGCTGATTCAGCGGCACAAAGCAAATAGATGAGATCATTAAGGTTCATGTCATTGTCTGTTTCATAGTAGTCCCAAAGGAAATCACTATGTGACTTAGAAAGTGATGGAACATCCAACTTTCTTAAGACTTTGACACCCAACTCTCCCGACTTGTCCATATGTGACTTTATCTCCAAGATGTGAGCACACATAGACTTTGCTTGCCAATAGGGCTTGAGTGACCTTAAACGTTTCAAGAACTTGTGGGTTAGGGAGAATAATTGGAGGAGATGGAGGAAGTGAAGTTCCAAGAGATTTGGGAAGATGATAAATGTCTGAACTAGACATCTTTTGGGAGATATTCAAGATAGTTGATCTAAAGTCCTTAATATAACACCCAATATGAAATATTAAGGCTAGGACCCAACACAATATTTTATAACTTGGAAGAGGGATGCCGTAATCCAAGCTATGAAGGTAGGTGAATGATGATTCACTAATTTCCACCATGAAAACGAAATAATTTAATTAGGTTTTACTTGGATTTGAAACTCCTAGATCTTTTTAGATTCATTGAACTTTTTAATGGCATGTTTCAATCTCGAGTGTGCCCTTCAGGTTTTGTGACTGGGATGCCGAGGATCACAAAACAAGGTGTGAAGTAACCATGCAAATTAATTGGTACTCTTAAATGTTTATCACTCAACCAATATGCCGGTTAACCACACACGCTCTACCGGCCTATGATAAACTTTAAGAAACCCTTTGCCTACCTTGTTAAATCAAGCTAGTGTGCCGGTTAACCACACGCGCTCCACTAACCGAGTTAAGCAAAGTGCAAAGTGTAATTTCATGGGTTAGCACCTTATTCACATTTTCCTAAGTAACTAAGATTGGGATTTATAATTGTTTAGTTACTTAGTATTTATCATTAATACTTTTAATGAAGGGAGAGTTATAGTCCTTGTCCTACCCGTTCGGCTAACGACCCTCCACCAGTCAAGGAAGCGGTGGGTGAGAGTGGACACCCATTAAACTTCCATTTTATAGGCAGTAACCTTATACCCCCCTTATAGACCGGCTTCGTGAATGAGGCCTACTAACGGTAAGACTGACTTGCTCTTATACATATATATATATATATATATATATATATATATATATATATATATATATATATATATATATATATTATTAACTTATAATATTATAAAGTATAAGGGTTGAATTATAACTTTTAAAATCCTAAGGGCTTAATTTGGAATTAAAGTATTCATGAAAGAAAACTTTTCAAATTCCAAAACTTGAGGGCAAGTTTTTGTTGGATTAATGTCTAAGTCCATAACTATATTTGGTATGTACTTGACCCGACCCGGCATGGTTCATTTGGGTTGCACTTCACCGGCACAATTTATATGGATAGTCTTTTGAGAATAGTATATTTATGATTTATATTAATATATTATAAGTTCTAATATATTAATATGGAATCATATTATTTAATTAGTATTGATCAAGAATTAATTTAGAATTAATTAAGTGATCAAAAAGAACTAATTAAATATGGACTCTTATATATATGGAATGGGCCAAGTTCATTTAGGTTGGGCTAAGCTTTCATGGATGGTCCATGGAGCTTTTAACCCATGGATCCTATGTAAATGAAAGGTCATGGGTATTAGGGTTTACATGGATGTAACCCTAATCCTCCATAATATATAAAGGGGTCTTTGGCTCACAAAATTGGCACAAGTGTGTGAAAATAAGAGTGGGCCGTTTTTAGTGTGCATACATATTCTCTCAAGTTCTTCCAAGGTGTTTTGGTGATTTGTGATTCCATTTGAGGCTTCCACACTATTGGGGCTAAGCTCTTAAAACTTGAAGACATCAAGCTACATCAAAAGGTATGTCATCTAACTAGAACTTTGTAGTATAGGTGCTTCATAATATGCTAGTTTGGATGAAACCTTGGAATAGTTAATATTTGCATGTATAATAGAGAAAACATAGATCCAAGGTTTATAGGGTTGCATGTACACCATAGGAGTGTTAGAATGCTCAAAACCCAACAGTGGTATCAGAGCCATGGGTTGTTTTCTGTTATATTTATGCAAATGTTTTATTTTCAAAGTTGGAAAAAAAAGAAAAAAAAAACATGACATTTGTCAAATTTTAAGATAATTACTTGTTTTTGTGAAAAACTAATTATTTGTAAAATTTGAATCATTTGCTATATGAGTTGAATTAGGTCAAATTTAGTAAAAGATAAAATGACATGATTATTTTATTAGTTTTAAAAGTTTGATCTAAAGAGTTTTTTGAAACCTCCATAAGTTATGGATATGAAAAGGTTTTTAAAAAAATTGATTCAAAGTTTTTTATGGAGTTACAAAACTTGGTCTTAATGTTTTAAAGAATTCCATAACTTGTTCTTAAGTTATAGAACATGAAAAGTTTCATCATAAAACAAGTATTTAACTCCATAAGTTATGGAATCCAAAAGTTTTCAAGAGTTACAAAACTTGCCCTCAAGTTTTGGAATTTGGAAAAAGTTTTTTTATGATAAAAAAAGAATTGAATTCTAAAACTCTTGGGTTCATAACTTAAACAATTAATTAAATGGTTTTAATTTTGAATTTAATAATTGGAATTATGATGTTTTATTGAATAATTCAATTAACTCTTATGGACTTTATTAATAGATAATTAAAGTGTTTAATTAAAAGAGAATTAATAATTCCATAATGACATGGTTTAAATTTAATTAAATTAAGAGTATAGTTTAATTAATAGATTAAACCACCAAGTATTTTAAATGTCTAAAATACACCCTTATACTATTATAATATTAAAAGTTTAATATATTATATGTATAAGAGCAAGTCGTCTTACCATTAGTAGGCCTCATTCACGAAGCCGGTCTATAAGGGAGGTATAAGGTTACTGCCTATAAAATGGCAGTTTAATGGGTGTCCACTCTCACCCACCGCTTCCTTGACCGGTGGAGGGTCGTTAGCCGAACAGGTAGGACAAGGACTATAATTCTCCCTTCATTATAAGTATAATGATAAATACTAAGTAACTAAACACTTATAAATTCCCAATCTTAGTTACTTAGGAAAATGTGAATAAGGTGCTAATCCATGAAATTACACTTTGCACTTTGTTTAAGCTGTTAGTGGAGCGTGTGTGGTTAACCGGCACACTAACCTCGACTTAACAAGGTAGGCAAAGGGTAACTTAATGTTTATCATAGTATCGTTGGAGCGTGTGTGGTTAACCGGCACATCGATTGAGGGGTAAATATTAAGGGTACCAAGTATATTTGCATGGTTACTTCACACCTTGTTTTGTGATCCTCGGCATCCCAGTCACAAAACCTGAAGGGCACACTCGAGATTGAAACATGCCATTGAAAAGTTCAATGAATCTCAAAAGAATCTAGGAGTTTCAAAACCAGTTAAAACCTAATAATACATTTCGTTTATCTTGGTGGAAATTGGTGAATCGTCATTCACCTACCTTCAAATATTTTATAGCTTGGATTACGGCATCCCTCTTCCAAGTTATAAAATACTTTGTTGGGTCCTAGCCTTAATATATCATATTGGGTGTTATATTAAGGACTTAAATCAACTTTACGTGAATTTCTCCCATTGTTGATGTCTGGTTTAGACAACAATGATCTTCCCAAACCAAGCTTTCCTAATGAATATGACTTCCCGAGTTTGGCTCATGGAAGTCATACTTCTCTTCCTCCACCTCCTCCAATTATTCTCCCTAACCCACAAGTTCAAGGTCACTCAAGCCCTAATGGCAAGCAAGGTCTATGTGTGATCACATCTTAGAGATGAAGTCACATATTGACAAGTCGGGAGAGTTGGGTGTCAAAGTCTTGAGAAAGTTGGATGTTCAATCACTTTCTAAGTCACATAGTGAGTTCCTTTGGGACTACTATGAAACAGACTATGACATGAACCTTAATGATCATATCTATTTGTGTGGTGCTGCTGAATCAGCAATGATTTGGAACGATAGTAAAGCAAATTTGATTAAAAGATCAACTTCCAAAAAACTTTATGGACAGTGACAATGGTGACACTGGAAATCCAGAAAAAGCATTTTCTTCCCAATGGAAAGGGATTGGCCATAGTCAACCCGGTTGAACAAATGGTAAAGAGAAAGGCTAAGTCTGAGATAGTCTCATTACCATAGGGTCCATATGTTTATTTTGCCAAAGGAAGGGGCGTTGATTGCAAAGCTGCCAAATTTACCTAAGGATGTTAAAGTCAATACGTTTGACTCTACATCAGGTAGAGCCCATTATCTAACTCTGTTAAGTTCTATTCTGAGATGCTCATTACATGATGTGACTGGGTCACATGTTGATGTTTTAAGAATCAAAGAATAGAGAGAAATCTTAAAGGAAGTATATGCTGATTCTGATCGCGAAGGTGGATTTCGATCGCATCAGAATTTTGAGCAGTTGCTTAAGAAGTTATGATATATTGCTAAGGAATAGATAACAACAATTTTCCATGTAGATTGTAAGGATAAGTTTTTCCGCAAAGTTTTAAAATAAAAGAAAATTGTTTAATTTTATTTATTTGAAGTATCCTTACAATGGCATTTGTGGAAAATTGTTGCTTATATGATTCCACTGACAGCAATATTGGAAAATGGATTTGATTCTTTCATTTGTGGTAGTGTCTAAATTTACCAAATCAGGAAAGTTCCTCATCACCCAAGTTTCAATTGGACCGAAACTTGGAATCATGCAAGTTGAATAGTATGATGAATGAGAACTTTCAAGCATTGGAAAATCAAGACTAATTACTTGTTCACATGGATGTGTGAGTCAAGTGAAGGACTAAAGGGATCGAGTACACATTCTTGTGCACTGGTCATGTCCACCACAAAGCTCGTTAAGACTATTTGATTTACTAAAGTTTAGTAAATATGGTTATACTTACAAGTTTAAGTATATATTCTGAAACATTGGAAAAGTCTCAATGTATGGCAGAACGAATGGGAAGAATCAAATTAGGCAGAAAGATAAAAGTTTCTCAAATCTGAAAAGATGGGAGAGTACTTTAGTATCATGTTTGTGATCATCTTAATGATTTAGAAATCATATCACAATTAGTCCTCTAAAGGTCATCTTAGTACATTATTATGACTAAGAAGAGGAGTCATGAATTGTTGAAATGGTTAGATCAGGAAGATGAGTCATACTTCGTTCCAAAACAATTCTTAGAGCCATACTCCAAGATTGTAACTTGAGTGACATATCTTAAAGAAAGGTTTAAAACACTTGTCAAATGTAAGAGTAAAAGTGTCCTACTCTTGTACATTTGAAATTGGTAAGTTGTGATGTTTTGGATAAAACAAAGACCAACTAAGGCAATTGTGTGAAGTGTTTGTCTTGATAAAGAATCCGCACTATCTCTTGAATATTTGGCAAGATAGTCTTATATGTCAAGAGGATAGTGGGAGTCTTAAAGATCCTAAAAAGAATTTCAAGAACTAATCAAGAATAAAACCTGAGGTTCTTCACTAGCACACGACTTGAGGTTTATAACCTATCGTGTTGACATATTCTGTGCCCATTCCAGTTAAAGTTGGCTTTGCATAGGAGTTCTGAAAATTCTCAATTGGTTGCATAACAACTTGGAAGCAATGGCAGACCCTATACTGCTAGGTGGCAAGAAGTTAAGATTGCATAAGTTCAGTCCATATGAGTTTGGATTTGTCATTATCCTTGTCTTGTGACTATGGTTTTGACGATTCACATGGATAAGAACACATACACCATAAAATCTAAGGGTCATAAGGTTTCTCTCCGATTCATGAAAATGATGGTGAGGAAACACTTCCACCAAGTAGATTTGAAGCAGATGGCAAAAGGTCTAAACAATTGAGACTATGATTACGGCCTCCCTTTTCATAGTTTTGAAATTGTTTAGACACACATGCTTGCTATCTAAGGAAAGGTGTATGATTTTGATAAAGTTTTATCAAAGCATCTCGTATCAGAAATCTGAACTTTGGTAAGAAAGTCAATAAAGTATTGATTGCTAGAAGTCCAGTTGATTTTTGAGTACATGTCAAAGCTAGTGGGAGCATAAGTGTTATGCTAATAATCATCATGTTAGTGGGAGCATGATAATTATTGTTAGTGTTGCAAGTTAGCAATGTTAATTATAGAAAACAAAAGTTTCAATTCGTGAGGCTGCAGGGATTGAAAAAGTTGTTTTGCTATAATTAAGGGAGAAGATATACTTCATTTCAGTTCTAAAGGCTTAGATTGAGACCTTAATCATCTTTAGTCAAGAATATATATATGAATTTCATGTTGGATTGGTTCAACTTAAGGAAATTCTATATATTGCGTTCTCAAAATTCGATTATGATTACGGCATCCCTCTTCATAGTCAAAATTTGAAAACATGGCAAATAAAAATATTGTAGCAAAAGACTGGTCTAGAATCATGTCTTTATGTGAGACATCATGAATCGTGTACCATTTGCTTTGGGTACAGGATCGATTGCATGTGCTATAATATTTGTCATTTCTAAATTTTTCCAAATGCCCAGAGGCATTAAGAAGGGAAAAGGTCTAGAATTGGATATGACTAAAATGATTAAGCAATTGTCGAGGACAATATGAGGTTTACCAAAGATTGGTTGCTCAGGGACAGTTGGAAGTATAGTGCTAATTTTGGAAGGACCATATTGACATATTCTGAAAAGAGGCATCTCTTATTCAGAAGTGATAGTCAAAATGAGAATATGGAGTTGTCTCCATAGGTGGAAGTTATCTGTGTAAGATTAGAAAACTTAATGCAAGAAGCATGTCCAAAGCAATGTACTTTGAATATGAGACTTAGTTTCCATGGAGTTGATCTCCATTGGAATACCTTATAATGACTGTTGACAAGTCTTTGTGACTTTGTACATATTCATTACAGGAGGGTCAGTGCATATAAGTTTAAAATCTAAACAGATTTCGATAAATGATAGGAATTTCAAATTCTCACATTTTTCGATAAGGATTTGGGAGTGTGAAATTAGAATCATTGAAATTATGTTCAATTGGTTTATTTCACAAAGTAAGGATCATAGACAAACATAGAGTGCATACTTGGTGTATGGCAAAGCTATTGTTTTAGAAAAACATAGTGTACATGCTTGGAGCATGGGACAACTAGTGTTTTTAATTCAAGTATAAAGTTGATAAAACCGAAACAATGAATAATGAGTAATCAGTATGGTGATAAATAAAAGTGTTTATTTATATTCATAGGGTTTGATACCATATTTGATTCATTTATTCTTGTGTTTCACTTTGCATGTTTTGACTTCCAGAATAACTAAGTCGCTCTTCCTGAATGATTAAGTTATTCAAACCATCCACAGTCGGTCATATGTTGGAAGTAGATATGAATCAAGACTGTCATGGGTTGGTTTGTAGAGGTCCAAGTTGGTGGACAAAGTGGTGCTACAACACTCATGAGTGCTCATAAGTTCTGAGTATTGGATTCAACCCACGCTCATTTGAATCACTTCATGGATTTTATCACGAGTGATCATGAGACGATAATATCTTATATTCTTAAAACCTAGAGATATGAGTTGTTACTATGAGTTGGTTATACATTGATTGCACGAAAACGTATTGGTAACTCGATGTTATAAAACGTGTCTTTGTGTATGATTCAACAAGTAGCAGAACAAGCCATATGAGTCGAAGTTTATCCATTCATTTTACCTTCGGGATAAAAGCGATATCTGTGGGCCCCTCGATGATTTAGCGATGACACATGTGAGTGCTTGGCCAAGCCAAGACTGATTTGATTTGTTCAATCAGTCAGTCATCATAAATCGAAAATCGGGAAACAACAAATGGACAGAGAGAATGATTATAATCCATGTCTCAGTCCATATGATATACAGAATGGAGGAATATATGATCCCTTATCTAATGGACAAGTCATTGACAAGGTCAGAGTTCGACAGCGGCTTTAAGAGCTATGATTGCCAGTTAGGTTTTGAAGTCATACTCAATAATAGTTTTAGACTTATCCAAGTGGGAGACTGTTGGATTAATGTCTAAGTCCATAACTATATTTGGTATGTACTTGACCCGACCCGGCATGGTCCATTTGGGTTGCACTTCACCGGCACAATTTATATGGATAGTCTTTTGAGAATAGTATATTTATGATTTATATTAATATATTATAAGTTCTAATATATTAATATGAAATCATATTATTTAATTAGTATTGATCAAGAATTAATTTAGAATTAATTAAGTGATCAAAAAGAACTAATTAAATATGGACTCTTATATATATGGAATGGGCCAAGTTCATTTAGGTTGGGCTAAGCTTTCATGGATGGTCCATGGAGCTTTTAACTCATGGATCCTATGTAAATGAAAGGTCATGGGTTTTGGGTTTACATGGATGTAACCCTAATCCTCCATAATATATAAAGGGGTCCTTGGCTCATAAAATTGGCACAAGTGTGTGAAAATAAGAGTGGGCCGTTTTTAGTGTGCATACATATTCTCTCAAGTTCTTCCAAGGTGTTTTGGTGATTTGTGATTCCATTTGAGGCTTCCACACTATTGGGGCTAAGCTCTTAAAGCTTGAAGACATCAAGCTACATCAAAAGGTATGTCATCTAACTAGAACTTTGTAGTATAGGTGCTTCATAATATGCTAGTTAGAATGAAACCTTGGAATAGTTAATATTTGCATGTATAATAGAGAAAACATATATCCAAGGTTTATAGGGTTGCATGTACACCATAGGAGCGTTAGAATGCTCAAAACCCAACAGTTTTGAACTATTCAAAAACTTTTCAATTCCATAACTTCTGTGTTTAAAGTAGTTTTAATTCAACAAACTCTTCAAGTTCCATAACTTGAGGACAAGTTATGGAAGACTTTAAACCATTAAAGAATGTGACTTTTCTTTATTCATAACCTATGGAAATATTTATGAGTTTTATGAATCTTAAATGTGACTTTTCATCTAACTTGAGGACAAGTTACAAAAACACATTTTAGAATCAACTCTTAGATTAATTTGGATTGAAAACCACAATTTCACATAACATTCCTATTAATCTAAGCAACTCATAAGAACAAGATAATTCATTCAAGCTTCTTTCATGTAATTAGCCTAATCATTAAACAAATACAAAACATGAATCTATTGATAGTTATCTTTGAAATTGGATTAGCATGAACATTACCACATCAAAAACAGGTTTATAAGTTCAAAAACAGCTTTGGGTAATGTTCCTAGTCCAATTCCAGCCAAAAAAAACCCGAAAATATGCTGTCAGGAGCTCCTACTCGTCGAGTGTATGAACCTACTCGACGAGTAGGATGATTTTCTTCATGGACTCGGCGAGTCCATCAGTGGACTCGGCGAGTCCAGTGCCCAGAACAGTAGAAAAACAATTTTTTCAGCATTTTTCAGCAATTTGCATCAAGTATAATTGAAAACAAGCCTAGGCTCTAATACCACTGTTGGGTTTTTGAGCATTCTAACACTCCTAAGTGTACATGCAACCCTAAATACCTTGGATCTATGTTTTCTCTATTATACATGCAAATATGAATATCCAAGGTATTACCCTAACTAGCATACAAAACATTGATACTTGGGTAATAAACTAGATTAAAATACATACCTTGTTGATGTAGCTTGACTCCATGTAGCTCGAGAGCCTAGTGCCCCAAGTATGACACCTCAAATGGTTCACACAACATCATATGCACTTGTAAGGACTTAGAGAGAAATGATACTTCATGAAATCGGCTTGCCCTTTCTTTCACACACTTGTAGCCGATTTTTCCCAAGAATATGATCTTTATATAGTGTCACAATTAGGGTAAACCCTAATTGTCATGGCTTTCCATTTCCTTGGATCCATGGGTTCAAATACACCATGGAGCATCCTATGGGTTTTAGCCCAACTTGATAATCCATGGAGTCTTAGCCCACTATACAAGTATGGATGATTTACACAATCAACCCATATATTTAATTTGTCTTCTTTTGATCACTTAATAATTCTAGATTAATTCTTGATCAATACTAATTAAATAATCTTATTAATATGTTAGAACTTATAATATATTAATAAACCTTAAGTGTTATTTCTCTCATTTTAGTCTATCCAAATGCATGATGCCATGCAACCCAAATGGACCATGCCAAGTCGGGTCAAGTACATACCAATTATAGTTATGGACTTAGACACTAATCCAACAGGAATGTCGCCAAATCTTGAGGGAAAAAACCATAACCCCCAACTCCAAATCATACGTAGGATAATTCGCCTCATGAGGCTTTAGCTGCCTCGAAGCGTCAGCAATCACATGACCATGCTGCATTAAAGTTGCACCCCAAACATGTGATTGATGCATCACAGTATACCACAAAATCCTCTAGACCCTCAGGCAGGGTCAAAATCGGCGCCTCACACAATCTTTGTCTCATAGTCTCAAAAGTTGCCTGTTGTTCAGGCCCCGAACAAAATGTGACGGTCTTCTTCGTCAACCGGGTCAAAGGAACCACTATCTTGGAGAAATTCTGAATGAATCTTCGATAGTAACCCACCAATCCAAGGAAAATCCGAATCTCGGATGGGACCTCGTAACCTCCTGCCTCATCACCGCTTCAACCTTGGCCGGATCGACCAAGATACCGCTCTAGTTGAAAAGGTGTTCCATAAACTGCACCTCGCGCAACCAAAACTCACACTTGGAGAACTTTGCATACAACTTTTCCCTCCTCAAGGTCTCCAATACCTCTCTTAGATGCTCCTCATGTTGTTCCTGAGTCTTGGAATAGATCAGGATATCATCAATAAATACAATCACTGACCGGTCCAACATAGCCCTACATACGCGATTCATGAGGTCCATGAATACGGCTGGAGCATTGGTGAGCCCAAAGGGCATCACCACGAACTCGTAATAACCATATCGAGTTCGGAAGGTTGTCTTCTGCATATCCTCCTCTCTAACCCTCATCTGGTGATAACCCAAACGCAGATCAATCTTGGAGAACCAAGATGCGCCCTGAAGCTGGTCAAATAAATCATCGATCCTCGGGAGTGGATAACGGTTCATCACCGTTAGCTTATTCAACTCCTGGTAGTCGATACACATCCGATGCGACCTATCCTTTTTCTTTACAAATAAGATCGGCACCCCCCATGTTGAACTACTCGTCCGGATAAATCTCTTGTCTAATAGATCCTGCAGCTGTGTAGACAATTCCTGCATCTCTGGGGGTACTAATCGATAAGGTGCTTTGGCTATCGGAGCCGCACCCAGAACCAAGTCAATCCGAAATTCCACCTGCCTCTCCGGAGGCACTCCGAGAAAATCCTCTAGGAACACATCCGGGTATTCTCGAACAATCGGTACATCATCCACAGTCACCTTATCTTTTTCCTGGGTATCCATCACATAGGCCACAAACCCGGAACATCCCTGCTGGAGATAACGTCTGGCCCTCGCTGCTGAACAGAGAGCCAACCCACGCTAAGCACCCTCACCATGGATCACCAACTCTCCCCCACTTGGGGTCGAATATGTACCAACTGAAGACCGCAATCAATCATCACCCCATTGGGGCTCAACTAATCCATCCCCACAATGACCTTGCTCTCGCGCAAGAGAATAGGAACCAAATCAATCAAATATTGCTCGCTGAATAACTCCACAGTGCATCCCCGGTGAACCGTCGACACTCACACCAAACGATCATCAGAAATCTCAACCTCTAGTGGATAATCCAACTCTCTTGGAACATCGTTAAACCTCCTGCTAAGCGCAAGAGATACAAAGGATCAGTTAGCTCCCAAATTGAATAAAATCAACGTAGGGATACCGTTCATAAGGAACGACCCTAAACGAAAATACATATATATAAGAATGATAAATAACATAAATAAAAAGGTAAGGATAAGGTACATTCCAGTGACCACATCAGGTGTTGCACGAGCCTCCTAGGATTTTAGCTCCGAACAACTGGCGCCTGCGCCTTGCCCTGACGACCAGCAGTGATCCTCAGAGTCGCCAGAGAAGGTGCTGCTACTGGTCCCACCACTACCAAACTCGGGCAGTTGGCCTTCTTATGATCCTTCTTATTGCAATGAAAGCAAATCGGATCAGATACATGGGTGATGGTAGTGGCAGTACATTCCTTGCCAAAGTGCCCTGTCTTGCTGCACCTGTAGCAACCTGAACTACTTGCCATGCAGACTCCGTCATGCGCCTTACCGCACTTGCCAAATTGGCCCCGACCCTGCTGGCCCCTCGACCTAGAATTGAAACCCTTGGGTTTCTTTGCCGAAACCCCAGTCGTCTACCCATGCTCTGCCTTCCTCTTCCCTATGTGCTCCAAATCAATTTCCCGTTCCTGAGCCCTAAATATCATGTCATCCAGTGTCGAGCAGGCGGAAAAACTAACAAACTCCCGAATATCTGATCTCAACATGTCATGGTACCGAGTCTTCCGCATCTCCTTGTCTGCAGCATACTCGAGTACCAATAAAACTCTCTCTCGGAACTTGGCGGTGATCTCCACCACAGTCTCAATCATCTATCGCATATCCAAAAACTCTCTTTCCAGCTGTTGCACCTCAACAACTGGTGCAAAACTGTGCTCGGAATCGGCTCACAACGTCCGACCAGGTCATGGCTGTGACATCCCAGAATTTAGGGCTAATATTATAAACGGTCAATTCACTGCGAATCTCCTTGTAACTTGACTTATTGAGTTTTAGTGCATCTAAAGTAAAATAAATTATTTTATTTCAATTATTATATGATGCCAAATGATACCTTACTTCCAAATGTGTAAACTGTCAACCGAATCAAACCGCTTAAACGACAACGTTAATAAATGCGTCTGAAAAACTGAAATTTTGCATTAAGCAATTTTGAGAAAAACGAACATTAAAATAATATAGTATATGTTCCCCTGTTTCCGAAGATATAAAGAACGTACAAAACGGAGTTCGTATGCAAAAAATACGACAGTTTTAAGAAAACAGAGTGTAAAACATTGTTTTTCTTTAGTCGCGTAAAACCAAATCGATCCGTTGAGGCACTTACGCTTTGCCGACGGGATTTCCGAGAACGTTTTTGGAATCAGACTATAGTCTATTATTTAATTATGTACTCGAAATATTTTTAGCAAAAATATTTACAAAAATCGCGAAAACGGACACCGCGAGCCGTTTAGACGCGAAACTTTAAACGCGATTTCCCGGAGTTCCGTAACTCCAAAAATTAATCCGTTTGATGTTTCGGAACCCTTGAATTAAAATCTATCCAACGGTACATTCGAAAAAAATTCTCGACATACGGATCCCAACGCACCCGATTAAAAGTGTTTTTGGCCATTTAATGAGGGTGTGACCTCATGTGGGGCCCACATGGCTTAGAAATCAGCCAAATCTTTCCTCCCTTGGCCTTGCCCACGTTTCTAAGATAGCCCACTCCCCTTTTTGACCAACACTCCACCACAAAGGACTACAAGTGACTAATTGAGTGTCTTACACTTGATTGAAATATGATGCATGTTTAGGCTCTATTCTAGTATAAATAGGAGCTCATACAACCTCTTTAACACACACCAAAACATCAACACCATCTTTCTCTCTATAATCCTTCACTATCTCTATTTCTCTCGGTTTTAAGCACACCACCATTCCTCCACCACAACACACTACCATTTCACCACCTAAACCCACCACTATGCCACCCTTATAACTCTATTAAACACCTACATCAACCCAGGCAGGGGCAGAGCTTCAATGATTGATTCGGGGGGGGGGGGGGAGGGGGATTTATAATATGTATAAAAATTGGTAAGCAGGGGGGGCCACAGCCAAAATTTTATAGTTTTGGGCCTAATAAAGCTCCGCCAATGAACCCAGGCATTCCCTCTGCCGACAGTTAGCTCAAAAAGAGGAAGAACCGGAGAAAAAACAACCCCCGGAACCACCCCCGATCACCCCACTGCCACCACCCGCCACCCACTGCCACCTCCTTATTCCACCTTTAAAACCTAACCACCGCCTGCTGTAAACTCGAAGAAACTCTCCTCCACCCTCCTCTGTCTTCATAATTGCCGAAGAGACAAGAAAAATATGGCAACAGGAGGCTGCCAGACTTCAATCACCATCACCACCACTATGCGCCATCACCACCTGTGCAGCTGCTACTTCTCCACCGTAAGTCCCTACCACCGCCACCTTGCACCTTATTTTCCTTCGTCGATCATAGGAGAATCGGTCGAGAACCACAGGACCATTTGTTTGTTTTTTTCCTGTCGATGGAGCAATCCTGTTATGAACATAGACTAACCAAACTTTCATTTAAATTCAATAGATACAACCCCTCATCTATATGATTGCCCAGGTTTAGTCCCTCCCTCTCAAAAACTGTTTCAAA
Source organism: Lactuca virosa (assembly GCF_052849685.1). Lineage (NCBI taxonomy): Eukaryota > Viridiplantae > Streptophyta > Magnoliopsida > Asterales > Asteraceae > Lactuca > Lactuca virosa. The sequence continues at coordinate 113,467,190 of NC_136432.1, read as the reverse complement.
TCTAGTTCTAAGCAATGAGACTTTAATTAAAAAGTTTAAACCAAAGTTGTCAAGATCGGGATCCTACCTAGGATCGTTTTTGGGTTTGCAAGATCGGGATCGGGATCCTAGGATCCCAAAAAATAAAATATAATTTTAATTTATAATTTTTAATCATGAAAAAATTTCAAACATTCAATTTTTCGTTTAAAAGTTATAAAAACTTCAAAATATTAGTCATTAGTCACAATACAGTATGATAAATGGTAAATTGGTAAAGGGTAAAAGACATAAAGTGGTAAAAAAACTTCATTTGCAAAATAAAAAAACCAAAAAAAAATCAAGGGAAGGTAGGATCGGATCGGATCTCGATCCTACCTACGATCTTACGATCCTACCTGCGATCCTACCCCAAATATGATCATTTTACGATCCGGATCGTTTTTCATACCTAGATCGTATGATCGTAGACAAATATAGAAATTTTCATAAATTTATTTATAAATTTTTTAATTTATTTTAGATTAAATAAACATAAGGTTTTTAAATTTGTAGAAATTATAAATTGTATTTTGAATTAAATAAAATTTTGATTTATTTACAAAATTTGGGAAATATTAAAATAAATTTTTAGATAAAATTTATTTAAATTAATTATTTAAATAAATTTTGTATTAACAAAACTTTGGAAATTATTCAATAAATCACTATACTTAGTCAAAATACCAAATCACTCCTAAATATTAATTTATATCGAAATTTTCTAGGAAATCGAATTAATCTCGGAGATCACGGCTTCACGACAACACATCCTGGTTTTCAAAACGACTCGATAACCGCTCGTTAAGGTGAGTGTTACGACCCCACTTTTACATATTTTCGGGTGGGGGGGATACATGTACTACTTGTATTATATTATATATACATGTGCCTAAATGTTTTGTTTATACAAACAACATTATCATTTTTATGCAATATAAATCACACAAAAGTATTATTTACTACTCTACTACTTACGGCACGGGGAATCTGGTTTGAAGGGACGCATAGGGTTGTTGGATTTCAGAATGGCTTAAATGCTAAAATGGTCCTGCCCTCCGGTGTTTAATGTCTGGACCTCGTCTGTACATGGTAGTACGTGTACTAAGTAATATTTATCATACCAAATACACATGAATTATCATTATTTTGTGTAAACACATTTCTAGCTTGTGAAATATTTTTTTAAATACTTATATGTTATAAGCAAACACAATCGTTTTAAACATCAATATTTACATATGTTATGTTGTTAAAATAATACAACTAATAAAAATAACATATACATTCCGACTACGAATGTGCTATGACTGTATAGACGGTTATCAACTTGGTAGTTTCAATATACCTCATACATACACAAAAGTATAAGTTTATATATTTATACAAGTTGTAGAACTTGTGTCTTAGGCTCTTATATGTACTTGTGTATAATACCCTAAGTTTTATCAACTGTTTAAACAAGTATCGTATACTTTTACGTTTACGCTTATCAAATATACTTGTTATTCATCCGTTTATCCGTATCTGCGGTTGTTAAGTACAATCTTGGCAGATAACTTTTTCCGTATACCCGTATGTTTGTTTATCCGTTATCCATACAATTGTCACTATAAACTTTAACTAGATTTCATTATCTAGAAACCACAATTTAGATTTCTATCTTTATCAAACATTTCCAAACACACTTTTACTTACAACAAAAACAATACTTTTTAGATCATATTAAAAGTATCATTATTTCAGAAAACCTGTGACACTCACCAACCTTTGTGTTGACCCTCAAACTTACATGTATTCTCAGAAGATCATTAGACAGGCGTTCAGACAGAAGATTGGTCATGGATTACAAATGACCTAGGTATCTAGTTTTTGTTATCTGCTTACCTATTTAAGGCAACTAATGTACTATTATTATCTCTAAGAACCCTGTATTAAAACTTAATGATGGAATGCAAATGATGTTTTGTTTATCGTTGTACTTATGCTATATATTCAGTTTATCTATGATCCATGAACTTAGTCGCACTCTCGGCATGTTCCGCCTTGGCCAGGGGTGTGACAATGGCCTTCCCAAAGCATAGCCAACCTCCTCCCACAAATCACGGGCTCGCTCCCTCAGATAGTATGCATCGAACCTCACCTTCGACCCCTCAGGACAAAAGTTAGTCATCTGGGCACACTTAATATCTGTTATCCATCTCCTGGCAGCAATGGGGTCCTTCTCCCCAAATAATTTCGGCACCCTACATCCCCTGAAATCCTTGAAGGAGAAAGTGCGGGCTCCGTGCTGACTAGCGGCCAGATCGGCCCTAAAGATCCAAAGGTGATCCTCCATCAACTTGATGATACCCTCATTGATCGACCCAAACATCACTGGGGTTGCCTCGAGCATGCCTCTAATAATCTCAGACGTGATGAAATCGCGTAAACCCTCATCAATTGGTTTGGTGCCCGAGCCCGAATCATATCCAGATCTTGAACCTCCTGCCCCACCGCGTGTCATCACCATGCTGAAACATAACACATAAACAATCAGTATACACACAAAGAGGTTCACACCCTCGAATTTTTTTGAATTCATCGTGGCCTTCCTTGTCTTGGGTATAAATCTTGTGCTTTCAGTATTACGGGCTCAATACTACCTTCCACACCTATCTATACCATCCCTAAGGATTGTCTCAAAACCTCTAAGTCACTTCCTTTCTATCTAGTACTCTTCTCATACTATAGAGCACCTTATGCACCAAGACATATTCCAGGAACTCCCTAGGGTTCTTTTCCTCGCCACTTTCTGTTATTAGCTGCAGAAGGAACTCCCACTAACACCATCTAACTACCACACAATTACAGTTACATACTATTGGTACTATCTAATTCTTCGAGTGAAAGGTCTCACACTACAATGGTTGGACTTAGACAAGAGCTGCGCAATAGAGTTAAACGTAATATTATAAAATTATCTAATCTTCACAATATGTAACCAAGCACATTCGTCCACTAGTTAGTTGGTATTAATGAGAATTCCTAAAAGCACAAAGCACGCATCATTCGAGCATTAACCCATTTGAATAAGAACATAACCTAAACAATCCATTCTATCAGATAACTGATCCCATACTAGCATGCAAATCTAGAAGCTCACACAATAGGCACATAAAGGCATCTCTCCTATCATTCTATCATGAAATCCTGAGCAGATCCTTAGCCCTAATCTAGCATGTGATTCACATATCATAGCGTAAAACATATAACATGTATGGGTATTTTGGGAAGACTTACTTGAGCTCGGCTAATTGCACGCACCGCACCCCTTTTTTTATAAATTCCTTAATAAAATGTTTATTTTTATGAAAAATCTACCAAATCCTCAGTTTGATTTCAGACACACCCGATGATGGGTTTTATACATAGCAAACAATCCTATGTGTGCATGCAACCCTAATTGAAGGATCTATGTTTACACTATCATACAAGCATTGAACACAAAAACAAGAAACCCTAGAAGGCATGCATAATTTTCTAAATTGGCTATAAAATAAAGTTAAGAAACATACCTTTATTGTTATATTGTAATAACAAAGGATTCCTTGAATATCTTTAACTTTGAGAGCAAGTGTCACAAGTATAACACCTCTAATGGCTCACAAACACACTAAGCAAGAAGATGATATGAGAGAGAAGGAGGAGGCTATGATTTTTGGCTCTTCTTAGGGTTTAGGAAGCCTAACATAGCCGAAATCCATAAGGGGTTATGTCCTTTCTATAGTTGTTGGTTGCTTAGGGCCAAAGCTAGGGTTAAGATAAGGAAACCCTAATCCCTTTGCTTAAGGCCTAAGCAGCTCATGGATCCTCATCCTTAAGGCCATGAACGAAATTTCTAGGGCCTTCCTTAGAGAATTTCATCCATCCCTCCTAGTATGGTCCAAGAGCCAAATTCCACAACTATCAATAAATTACAAAACAACCCCTGCACTATTAATTAATTCCTTTAATCCCAAAATTAGTTCCAAATTAATTTCTGATTAAATATTAATTAATAATATGATTTATAATTAATATATTATTTCCATAATACATTAATAAATCATTTATTTCAATTTATTATTCCAAATAATAAATTCTTCCTCTTTCTCAATTAATGATTCTGTCAAGTTGCTAGTGTGAAGGCAACCCAAAAGGACTGTGCTACTATCAATTCAAGTATATACCAATTATAGTTTTAGGCTTAGACACCTAATCCAATAGTCTCCCACTTGGATAAGTCTAATAACTTATAATTGCAAGTATAACTTCAAAAACTAACTAGCAAATTGTAGCTCTCAAAGCCATTATCGAACTCTGACCTAGTCAGTTACGTGTCCTTAGATAAGTGATCAAATATTCCTCCGTTCTACAAGATATCGTATGGACATGAGACATGGATTATAAATAATCTCTCTGTCCAAGATTTGTTTCCCGATTTCTGATTTATGATGACTGATTCAAACTACTAATTGAACACATCAATTTCGTCCAGGCTTGGCCAAGCACTTTAGATGTCATCATCAAATCATCGAGGGGCCCACAAATATTGCTTTTTCCCGTTTAGGTTAAAAGGAACGGATAAACTTTGACTTATATGCTTGCACTATTCACTCATCAAATCATGCACAACAATACGTTTTATAACATCAAGTTACTGATGCGTTTACGTATTATCAACGCACAACTGACTTGTAAACAACAACTCATATATCTCTTTTTCAAGAATATAAGATATTATCATCTAGAAATTACTCGTGATAAAATCCATGAAGTAATTCTCTGAGTGTGGGTTTATCCAATACTTAAAATCCCCATTGTTAAGTACTCATGAACATTGCAACAAAACCATTGCTATGTCTAATCTCCATAGACAATCTACAATTCAATTCATGACAGTCTTAATTCACTACTTACTTCCAAAAGTACGATCGACTGTGGATGTTTGAATAATCCAATTACTCGGGAAGTAAAACATGCGAAGTGAAACACAATAATAACCTAATTAACTATGGTCTCAAAACTATTGAATATAAATAAAACACTTATTATTTAATCACCATATTAATTAGACTTTATTAATTGTACAATGTTTCGATTAATCAACTAATACACTTGAATTAAACATTAGTCATGCCATGTTCTAAACATGCATACTATGTTTCTCTATATGGTCCTTCCTTTGTCAACAGATTAATTGGATATAATTACAATGATGTTGATATCATAATTCCAAATTCTTATTATAAGTCTAAGAATTTCAAATTCTTGTCACTACTAGAATGCATTAGAGTTCACCCTTAAATGCAATGTTCTTTTGTAATGTCGAGGCTTCAAATTTACAAAGACTTCGCCAACGATATTACAAAATGTTCCATTGAAGCTTTGTTACTTAAAACAATTCCATGGTAATGAAGTATCAAATTCAAGGTACACTCCTTCAACATCGTCCTTACATTAAAGTTCCACACTCACATTTAGATTTCAACAACCAACTACCACTATGAAAACGTTTCCATACTCCCATATGGCCATCAATTTTGACCAAGAATTATCTTAATCCAAAACATGTCAATATGGTCCGTCCAAATACTATACTTCCAACTGTCCATAAGCAACCAATCTTTTGCGAACCTCAGATTGTCCTTTAACAATTGTTTAACAACTTTAGCCATATCCAGTTCTAGTCCTTTTTCCCTCTTAATGCCCTAGGCATTTGGAAAATCAGAACAAGTGAATATTATAGAATATGTAATCAATCCTATATCTGAAGCATATGGGATTCGATACATAATGTCTTACATAAAGACATGATACTTGATCAGTCTCTTGCTATAATATTTCCATATATAGAATTTCCTATGTTGAATCATTTCAACACGATATTCATATATATCTATGACTAAGTTCCATTAAAATCCTTCAATCTAAACTTTTAGATTTCAAATGAAGTATAAGTACCTTCTCCTCTAAATCCTTTTGTAGCGAAACAATTCCCAAACTTTGCAATTTGCAAATTTGAAATATTTGTTCACTACAACTAGTATTGCCAACCTGCAATACTTAGCATAAAAATTATGTTCCCACTAGCTTTGACATGTAACCAAAAATCAACTGGACTTCCAGAAATCAATACTATTGACTTTCTTACTAAAGTTTAGATTTATGATATGTGTTGCTTTGATAAGTCTTCATCTAGACTTCTCAAGCTCATACACCTTTCATTAGATAACATGTAACATCCGGACTTTCAGGTATATTATTGTGTGATTAATATTGAGATTTATGGAGTGACTCGACGAGTTGTGAGTCCAACTCGTCGAGTAGAGTCGAGTGTCCATGTGGGTTTAATGATTGGACTCGACGAGTCAGAGAGCTGACTCGACGAGTAGGTGTTGGGCAGAGAAACCCTAATTTCCCGGGTTTGGGACCTATTTAAAGGAACTTATAGCCTCATTTTCGGCTACCCTTCCTTGAGAGCAAACCCTAATCGTGTATAGAGAGCCATGAGAGTCTTAGAAGCTAAAACTTGGAGTAGACTAGTGCATCTCTTGAGGAGAAGAGGAGATCACCCATCAAGGGAGCTAGAGAATCAGTGGATCTGGTGTGACTTCGTGCAAAGGCTTGAGTAAGAGGTAAAAGCTTGCACCTTTCTTGTTATTTTGCTTAGATCTTGTAAATATGGAAGATTAGGGTTTCTTCCACCATTGTTGGGACTTTGTATGCATAAGGTCTCTCTTGAGGCCTAGACTTCAGATCTGGACCTTGTGAGGTCCATAGAGTCCAAAGATTATAGCTTTATTTAACCATAGAAGAGTTATTGTGGTTAATCATCCTTGTTAGAGTTATATTGGCATTATGAGCCTTATATGCCATGTTTAAACGTAAAGCTTGCAGCTTTACGTGACAAACGACCCTTAGGATGGTAGATCTAGTGTTTGGGGTGATGGATCTACCTTAAATCGTTTGAATGAGGAATCTGATCGAAGGGACTCGCCGAGTCCATGGCCTGACTCGACGAGTCGATGAGGGTTTGTCCCGATGGGTTGATTGAGTGATAACTCGGTGAGTTGGGGGTCAACTTGACGAGTTGAGCTAGACTTTTTGAGACTTCTGAGGATTCGAGGGGACTCGACGAGTCGCAAGAGTGCACTCGACGAGTCGGGTCAAACTTGGATTGTTGGCTTCTATTGACTCTGGGGTTCTGGGCAACATGTGTAATAAGGACCATGGAAGGGTAAAATGGTCTTTTATCCACTTCAAAGAGTTAGAAAGAGAAAGAATAGTCTTCGGTTGTTTGAATTGCGAAAAGAGTATTAATTAGTGATCTTCATCCCTTGTGTTAGGCGGAGGCTAGTTCGAGATTCGGGTGCAAGGTTATTTACTTGCTGCTTGTCAGGTGGTCTTCTCACTATACGTACCTAGAGTGGTAATATGAGTTGTGTGTGACCGAAGGGTCTTATGTGTTTATTTGAGTACTGTGATATCCTGCTTTATGTCTTTGTGATATATATTGTGAATTATATTGAGATTACTGAGTTGAGGGACCGGAAGGTCCAACCGAGTTGCGGGATCGGAGGGTCCCACTGAGACACATTGACCGGAGCGTTTTATTGAGTTATAGCTTCGAGTGGATAACGAGCTGTGTGTGGTATTTTGGGGAACTCACTAAGTTTCGTGCTTACCGTGTTATGTGTTATGTGTTTCAGGTTCTTATCAAGAATCGCGGGAAGGCACCGACTTGATTGTACACACATCTGAGTTGGAGATATGTCTTTGGAGGATCCTGGAGTTGTGACAAACAATTTTGAAATGTGTTGATAAATTGATACTTGTCATTTTTTAGAAAATGTGACATGTGATTTATTGTGTTTTAAAATGAAAAATTTGGGTTGAAAATTTATGGTGTTACAAGTTGGTATCAGAGCCTTGGTTTGAGGGATTCGGATGCACCTTCGGGAACGTTCGGACTCAAACTGAGGATTTGAGAAGAATTTTCAAAAGAGATAATTTTTATAAAATAAGAAAGAGTTTAAGAGAAAACAAGTTGGAGCAGTGTGTACAATCAGCCAGAGCCCGAACGGTGATTTCCCAAAATACCCTTACTTTTGTGTTATGAGATATTATGCATGCTAGAGATAGGCTAGGTATTTCACACTTTAGGACTAGAGTTGCCTGATTTGTGATGCCTTAGCCTAGGAGTTGGTGCTATCTGTGATGTGGTTTTGAGTATGTGCTGAGTAAGAGTATCCAGCGGGAATCACCTAGAGAGAGAGTTCTGAGTCGAGAGATAATCTAGGAGAGATACCTAGATGAGCATTTGAGGAGTCTAATGAGTAGAGTAGTTAGATACCTCGAGAGGTAGGGTTGCCTGAGTCGGCGATGTCTTTTGAGTTGTGAATAGAGCAAGAGGAATTTTACGCCATAGTGGCTTTATGTGTTAGCGGAGGTTATTTGACGCCCGAATGCTGCTTGCTTCGTGCTTTGTGGAACCCTTGATGATGGGAGACAACTACTAAATGAATATGACGATATTCAGGAGGTAGATGGCTGGCATCATGATGAGTTCTTCAGCAGCTGATGGCAGAGAAGTGTGAGAACCTAGGAAGAGCCTAGGGAGTGAACTTAGTCAGCTGAGTACGATAGTAGAGGAGAGTATTCGCTGGGGAGCGACCAGGTTTTATGGGATTGGGGATCGAGAAGGTTGAGTAGCTACTTAGGAAAACCGGGATGATCCGTGTGGTAAGTATGGGTAGATGTGGCAGGTAGTATGGGTCCGTACTACTGAAAGCAGAGGACCCGTACTCGAAGCAGGGAGAATTCCAGAGGTTCTAAGTAGCAAAGTGAGAGGTGATAACATGGTTCGATTACCATGATTCGTAGCAGAGTGAGAGGAGATAACATGGTTCGGGTACCATGATTCATAGCAGATCGAGAGGTGGTCACATGGTTCGAGTACCATGACTCGTGGCGGTTAGTGCTTCTGGTTTTACCAGTTATTCCATTGTGATTGGTTAGATTGAGATCATATGTGATAGAGTGTGGGGCCAGAGGGCCAAGTTGAACGAGTTTCAGTGGGACATACCCGGAGAGGGAAATTGAGTTAGTTCTGAGAGATTTTCATTGGTGAGATGCCAGTTGGAGTCGCAAGACACATGGATGAGTAGAGATGAGACTGTATGGAGAATTGCGGCCTGAGTTGAGCAATCAGCCGATTCGGTTTCAGAGTTGGAGGTAAACCTCGTGGGGTAGCATAGGGTTGCAACCTTTCATCAGAGTATTTGGGCATTATGTTTGCTGCGAGGTGTCCCATATACCACGAGAGAGCTATTAGTGGAGACTAAGATGAGGACAAGGAGATGCCTTAAGCCGAGTCAGGCATACTTTTAGCAGCGATTTCAAGTGATCAAGAGGAGTATACTAGGGCGGTGGCCCCCGTTGTCTACGGTCTGTATCGACTGTGAGAGTGAGGTCTCTTGCTTTTATGATGGTTTCTGCGATGGGAGGTTGGTCACAGGAATCAGAGACGAGGTGTGTGACAGTGCATTAATTCTAGATTGAGAGTCACGACTGTTTCGAAATGGTTAGGGATATCCGGCGGTGTGTCGGTCTGAGGCTTCGAGATGACTAGAGGCAGTCACGTCGAGGGAATTCTGAGATTTTTATCTGAGTTACAGGATATTTGAAGTTTTTTGGTTTTCATCGGAAGATCATCGAGTGTTGCGTTGTACGAATCCAAGAGTTAAGTGTAACGTACCTGGTGAAACAGTCTGTGGAGTGGCCTGTTGGTATGCCTATTGGTGATGGTTCGAACCCTGAGTGGGGGAGAACTGAATATTTTATTAAGAGAATAAGAGATTTGTTCAGGTACGGTTAGAGAACTGATTATGGAGATCTGCGGTCCGGGAATCATGAGACCAGGATTATTGGTGGTCGAGGCGAGGTGCAGAGCGAGATAATGCATGTTGTACGTATACAGGAAGGGATGAGTGTCCCCACGGCAGGTGGCCGTTGGTCAGAGATCTTGTGGTGGATATGAATTCTTCGAGGATGTAATGGTAAATTCGAGGTGGTTGGCTCGTAAAGATAGTCCCAGCGGTTGAGAATTTCTGGTTCAATATATGGGTTGTTATATGCACCTTGGGAGGGATAGAAGTTGATTGGGAAACCAACTTCAGAATCGATATGAGTATTCCTACATGGGTTTTGAGCATTAGAGGAGGGAGTTTCGGATTGTCGTCAACGTGTTCTGAGTCATCATCGATTCCTCCGTGTTTCAATTGAAAGTTGGAATAATCCGAAGTTACGAGTGTGCGAGAGGAAGATCGGTGGTGGAGTCGAGATATTGTGAGATTCTGGATGGATACATTGCGGTATCCGAGTATGATGCCATGGGTGGTGGATCAGAGGTTAAGCCAAGACATCGTGAGATGCTGTGATGGTGTACCGAGGTACCCGGGTGATTTATTGTTCCAGTGGGAACCCAGCAGTTAATTGTCTTCGGAGTGAGACTGTCTAAGGGTGTATATGTGCTGATAAGAGTGCCTTGCCTACGAGAGCTTACATTAGGAGTGGTGGTGCGTAAACTGAGTTGGTGTGTGCACTTATCTATGTCGGTTTGTGGGGCATGAGTTAGTGAACTGAGTGTAGTGATGACTTGATGATGAGATTTTGAAGTAATGAGAGAGCGAGTGGATCCGAGTGGGAGTAATCACTTAGGATTATCGGGGAACAACCATGGAGTGAGCCCAAGGCGGTTCAGTAAGTAAGAGAGTGTTGTAAGACTACGGGGAGCCGTAATATCCATGAGTCAGTGAGAGAAAGAGTTTCGTGTGACTGCGGAGAACCGCATCATACATGAGTCAGAGAAAGGGGTGTCGTGATACTGCGGGGAGCCGTGGTATTCCCTAGTCGGCGAGAGAGTGTCATGATACTGCGGGGGGCCGTAGTATTCACTGGTTAAAGGGAGAGTGTTGTCATACTGCGGGGAGCCGTAGTATTCACGAGTCAGTGAGAAGGTGTCATAGGCCTGCGGGGAGTCGTAGCCTTCACGGGATAGTGAGAGGGAATGTTATGATACTACGGGGAGTTGTATTATTTTCTAGTCAGAGCATGACGCAGAAGAGTTTTCAGGCTTGGGTAGCCTTATTCTTTGAGTTTTCGGGAACCCGGTGGCCAGACCGGGAGGGAGACGGAGGTCTCCTTAATGATCGGGAATCGTTATATTCTGAGTTAAGGTGTGGTTATCGCAAACAGAAGGAATTGGAGAAGTCATGTACGCATGAGTTGCGGGTCATGGGTCGTGAGTTGATTGTTTCATTGGGACGAGTGATTCCAATTCTGAGCCAGGCCAGACTCTCAAGTTAGAGTTTGACTCTAGTGATGTAATGAGTAGACGAAATGAGATTCTAGATCCAGAGAAGGGGTTCCATTTTGAGGGGCATTGTTTGTCATCTGATGACTTAGGCCTGAGTGGGTAAGTTCGTTGATACGGGGGGTATCGCGAGACGCATGGAACCAACGAGTAGTAGACGACAGAGGTCGGGGTGAGATGATCTTCAATTGGAATTGTAGTAATCGCTCGGGGTAAGCGGACTTCGTGACTTGTGTGTCACACTGGGCCGAGATAGCTAGTGTGGGAAAGAGGTCAGTGAGACATGTTGAGGTATGCGATGGGTAACCTTTGGAGGTTCAACTGCTAGGTCGGGAGATGACCTGGTGCTTAGTGTGAAAGGGATATTGGAGAAGAGAGCTGGGGTTTATGATTGTTAGATGTCAGATGATAATTCTGTACAAACATGATCATTGTCTTGTGTCTGTGGACAGGGTGTTGAGAGTTCATTGCTCAGATGGGTTTGATTGTAGTACAGTGGATGGGTCCCTGGTGCGATGTGACCCTTTCATTCTTTGGAGTATGATCTGAATTGTTTAACATGTCTGGTATGAGTGATTGGTAGTCAATTTTTGGGCATTGACTTGTTTTATCAGTCGCAACAAGGGAATCAGAGGGGCAGTGAGTTGTCAGGGTTTGTTATTCGAGGAGCAAATAGCATGGTGATATCTTGACAAGGCGGTCTGGCAGTAAGACAGGCCCCTAGAGTTTCCAGATTCTAGAGAGTCAGAAGGGTTATCGTAGCAGCAGAAGGGTCTGTCCTTTTTCTGGGTGGGAGTTCATGTTTGGATTTAGGTGTCCATGGAGGGAGATAGTTGTGTGGTATGAGATCCTATCGGTGGTGCCTTTCGGTTTTTGGGTTCGATCTATGTGTTGTTGAGAAGCGATTTCAAGGGCGAAATCTAATTCAAGTGGGGGAGAATTGTAACATCCGGACTTTCAGGTATATTATTGTGTGATTAATATTGAGATTTATGGAGTGACTCGACGAGTCGTGAGTCCAACTCGTCGAGTAGATTCGAGTGTCCACGTGGGATTAATGATTGGACTCGATGAGTCAGAGAGCTGACTCGCCGAGTAGGTGCTGGGCAGAGAAACCCTAATTTCCCGGGTTTGGGACATTTTTAAACGAACTTATAGCCTCATTTGCGTCTACCCTTCCTTGAGAGCAAACCCTAATCGTGTATAGAGAGCCATGAGAGTCTTAGAAGCTAAAACTTGGAGTAGACTAGTGCATCACTTGAGGAGAAGAGGAGATCACCCATCAAGGGAGCTAGAGAATCAGTGGATCTGGTGTAAATTCATGCAAAGGCTTGAGTAAGAGGTAAAAGCTTGCACCTTTCTTGTTATTTTGCTTAGATCTTGTAAATATGGAAGATTAGGGTTTCTTCCACCATTGTTGGGACTTTGTATGCACAAGGTCTCTCTTGAGGCCTAGACTTCAGATTTGGACCTTGTGAGGTCCAGAGAGTCCAAAGATTATAACTTTATTTAACCATAGAAGAGTTATTGTGGTTAATCATCCTTGTTAGAGTTATATTGGCATTATGAGCCTTATATGCCATGTTTAAACGTAAAGCTTGTAGCTTTACGTGACAAACGACCCTTAGGATGGTAGATCTAGTGTTTGGGGTGATGGATATGCCTTAAATCGTTTGAATGAGGAATCTGATCGAAGGGACTCGCCGAGTCCATGGCCTAACTCGACGAGTCGGTGAGGGTTTGTCCCGATGGGTTGATTGAGTGATAACTCGGCGAGTTGGGGGTCAACTCGACGAGTTGAGCTAGACTTTTTGAGACTTCTGAGGATTCGAGGGGACTCGACGAGTCGCAAGAGTGCACTCGACGAGTCGGGTCAAACTTGGATTGTTGACTCGAGTGTTGACTTCTGTTGACTCTCGGGTTCTGGTCAACATGTATAATAAGGACCATGGAGGGGTAAAATGGTCTTTTATCCACTTCAAAGAGTTAGAAAGAGAAAGAATAGTCTTCGGTTGTTTGAATTGTGAAAAGAGTATTAATTAGTGATATTCATCCCTTGTGTTAGGCGGAGGCTAGTTCGAGATTCGGGTGCGAGGTTATTTACTTGCTGCTTTTCAGGTGAGCCTTCTCACTATACGTACCTAGAGTGGTAATATGAGTTGTGTGTGACCGGAGGGTCTTATGTGTTTATTTGAGTACTGTGATATCCTACTTTATGTCTTTATGATATATGTTGTGAATTATATTGAGATTACTGAGTTGAGGGACCGGAAGGTCCAACCGAGTTGTGGGATCGGAGGGTCCCACTGAGACACCTTGACCGGAGGGTCTTATTGAGTTATAGCCTCGAGTGGCTAACGAGCTATGTGTGGTATTTTGGGGAACTCACTAAGCTTCGTGCTTACCGTGTTATGTGTTATGTGTTTCAGGTTCTTATCAGGAATCGCGGGAAGGCACCGGCTTGATTGTACACACATCTGAGTTGGAGATATGTCTTTGGAGGATCCTGGAGTTGTGACAAATAATTTTGAAATGTGTTGATAAATTGATACTTGTGATTTTTGAGAAAATGTGACATGTGATTTATTGTGTTTTAAAATGAAAATTTTGGGTTGAAAATTTACGGTGTTACATAACATATGTGTGTGTGTTTAAACCGATTCAGAACTTATAGCTACAGGTCCTGAACGTTCAAACTATTTCTTGCCATTTCTCACAATTTGAACTATAAAAAGGGATACCGTAATCATTTGCGAATTTGAGAACGCAATTATCACAACTGCTAACTATAATGATATTATTCATATTTAAAATCTACCAGCGAAAGTGTTTCCTCATAATCATTTTCATGAATTAGAGCGAAACCTTTTTCCACCTAGATTTTATGGTGTATATGTTCCCATCCATGTGAATTTGTCATTTCCAACCCACAATCATAAGATAAGGTTGAGGAAAAAATCAAAATCAATTTTATTTTTCCTTTCACGGACTGAATTTTTCTTATTCATAATTTATCGCCTTCTGGTAGCACAAGGGCCTACCAATGCTTCCAAGTTGTCAAACAGCTCATTTCCATTGACCAATGTACTATCACTGACCAGTGTTCTCTGCCTATTGCAATTAAATGAGAACCATATAACTCATGAGCTTTGCCAACTCAGCAGGAAGATGCATAGAAACATGAATACGTCAACTCAACATGTTAGGTTATCAACCTCATGTCGTGTGCAAGTGATAACTAAAAAGTTTATTCTCGATTGACTCTTGAAACTCTTCAATACCAATAAGACTCCCACTGACTTCTTGACATATAAGTTTTTCTGTTAAGGAACATTCCTTCACAAGCAAAAACTAATATTCAAAAGTTAGTGTGGATTCTTGTCAAGATAACACTTCATTGGATTGGTTTTAGTTTATCTTTGTTTTAACCAAAACATCATAACTACCAATTTCAAATGTGCTAGAGTAAGAATATGTTTCTACTCCATATTTCATGAGGTGTTATAAACCTACATGGTTTGAAATAAGCTTCAAGGTACGATTTGTAGTAAGTAGAGTATGACTCTAAAACTTGATTTGATACGAAGTATGACTCATCTCTTGATTAAACTATTTCACCAATCATCGATTCCTCTTCTTAGCCAAACAATTGCATTAAGACATTATTTGAGTATCAGTCGTGATATAGTTCCATAATCATTAAGATGATCGTAGAAATTTTTTATCTTCCTACCTAATAGATTATTCATATTCGTTCTGCCATTCTTTGAGACTTTTTCAAGGAATCAGAATTACACTTAACCTTATCAGCATAACCATATTTACTGAACCATCAGTAAATCATGATGAATAGACTAATCGTGCTTTGTGGTGGATCCTAAATAGTCCACATCAATGTGTACTAGATCCTCTAGTCCTTCACTTTGACTCACATAAACATGTGATCAACGAATTAGTTATAATCTTCCAATGATCAAGATTCTCATACATCACACAATTTGAATTGTATGACTCCAAGTTTCTATCCAACTGAAACTTGGGTGATGAGAATTCATTTTCATTTGTTTGATTATGACATTACCACAAATGATATAATTAAGAATCAATCCACATTTAACATTGTTAATAATAGAAATATAACCACCAATTTTTGTAAATGCCATTGCAAGGAAATATAAAGTAAATAAATCAAAATTCATTTTATTTATACTATGCGGAAAATTTTGTCCTTACAATGAAAATATATGAAAACTATCTTTCAACATATTTCCTAAGCAATCTATTAATCCTATCATAACTCCTAAGCAGTAGCTTCCAAAATCTGATCATCGAACCATGCGACCGAAATCCATCTCTTACGATCAGATTCAGCTCACTCTTCTCAAGCTTCCTTCTTTCTCTTAGATCCTACAAAACATCAAAATGTGACTATCACATCATGTAATAAGAATCTATGAATATGAACTTAATAAAATAGAGTTAGATAGTGAATGTACCTGAAGTAGAGTCATACAACTTGACTTTACTATCTCTGCGATCTTTCAGGTAGATAGGGCAGCTTCGCATCCAATGTCCCTTCGATTGGCAATAGAAAAATATGGACTTCTCAGGAATAGCACATGCGACTATCACAGAACTGGCCTTTCTCGTTACCATATGGTCAAATGGTTTGACCTTCGCCGATCCCTTTCCATTGGGAAGAGAAGCCTTTTCTGGACTACCAATGTTGCCATTGTCAATGTCCATGGAAACTTGGGAGAAAGATCCTTCAAACACATTTGCTTGATTTATGCTCTTAAGAATTTCTGCTTCAACATTAATTAGCATATGTGTTAGATCGATTAAGGTCACGTCGTGATCCCTCTCATAGAAGTCTTTAATGAACTGACTATATGAGTCAGGAAGCGAAATTAGAACCAAGTCAATGGACAGCTCCCTTGGGAAAATGTCACACCCCCAAACCGGAACGACGGAAACGTTCGGGGTCGGAGGACGTCATGTACAGTATCACAACAGTTGCATAATAGTAATCAAAGAAAACACAACCATTACATTGATAAAATATAGTATTTACATCTGTTCAATACATAGTTTGTATGACATCAAAAATGTATAGCGAAAGTATAAAAGACGTGATTCTAAAAGCTCCGTCTTCTCAAAACTTGCGGCTGTACCTGTCTACCGGTTCCATGAGAATACAAGTGGTTTGTAAAGTGTATCAACATTTAAGTTGGTGAGTTCATAAGTATGTTTTTGCGATGGAAAACTTGTTATTGTTCCTTGAAATGTGTTAACATGTTCCTCCATAAAATCCAAAATTTTCTTTAGTAATGAAAAGTAGTCTTAGGCCTTAAGACCAAAGTGTATGTTTGTTACTGCTCTCTGTAATAGTATATGTAGTCTTATTAATGAATAAAACCATATCATGTATGTTTTCCCTACACTGTATGCAGTACTAGTGTACTCGACACTAGGAAAGTAGTGTATCGTAGTAATGTTCGTTATGAAACCTTTGTATGAAAACCTGGATACTACCAACAGTAATGTATAGTAGTGTACTGTATGAAAACCTTTGTATGAATGTCTGGATACCACCAGCTGTAATGTATAGTAGTGTACTGTATCAATACCTTTGTATGAAAGCCTGGATATCACCAGCTGTAATGTATAGTAGTGTACTGTATGAAAACCTTTGTATGAAAGCCTGGATACCACCAGCTGTAATGTATAGTAGGGTACTGTAGTTTCATTAATTAAAATAAAACCATTGACGTAGTATTAATCCCGTAAACAAATGTTTTAGTTAATACTATTGTGAGTTTTATATAATTATGCTTGATATGACCTAGTGACCTCTACGGCGTTCTTCAGGCGTCATAATGTTATGACATTTGTCATCCCAGGCCTGCCGGCCTAGCTGTTGCTTGCAGCTCCGGTGCGGGATTGTCAGTCCAGTATAGTTCTATACACAAATTCATGCTCTCCCTCCAGGAGACTCTGGTTATAATTTATAGGATTTAGCCCTTTACCCTGGTGGGTACAATGAAGTAGTGCCTCACAACCATGTATTAACTAGTTTACGTATAGTGTAGTAGTGTTCTCTTATACTTGAAACTATATGTATTACCTTGTAGTAGTGTACTTTGTAAGGTAAAATAATTATACTTAAATAATTATTTTAGTAGTGTATCCTTGAAATAGTGGAATAAAGTAGTGTTCCATAAACTATACCTATTATAGTTTAAATGTATGTTTTTGTATCATGTGTTGTACTTGGCAAAATAGTGTGGTGTTCCCCAAACTATACATATTATAGTTTGTATGTATGTTCTGTTATGAATTGAAAACCCTTGCTAATTAATAGTGAGTATAAATCGGTATTCAAGATTTGTGAAAATCACCCTTTTGCTCAACATGTTACAGAAGGGCTAATAATGTAATTTGATATAATACAGTAGTTAAAACGGTATTGATGTGTTGCAAGTGATTTGAAATCGTTTGTATGCGAACACAAGATTCCTTGTGTTTTACTTGTATTTCCCCCCCCCCCTAAAAACATTGAAAAGTAGTGAAAACGTAGGGGTATGAACTCACCTCTAATGTGTTCTAGTCTTTATTTAAAGGGTTTGACTTTTATTGACTCGAAAAAATAACGGGTTGTTACATTATCCCCCCGTTAGAGGGAATTTCGTCCCGAAATTCTTTCTGTAGTGAATACATCATGGACTACGGAAAAGATGCGGGTACTTTTGTTGCATCTGATCTTCTCGTTCCCAAGTGAACTCAGGTCCTCGCTTGGCATTCCAGCGAACCTTCACTATTGGTATGCGACTTTGTTTCATTCGTTTGACTTCCCTATCCATGATTTCTACTAGTTCTTCCACAAAGTTAAGACTCTAGTTTATCTTGATTTCATCGAGTGGAATCACAAGAGTCTCGTCGAATAGACACTTCTTTAGGTTTGACACGTGGAAGACAGAGTGCACGTTGTTAAGTTCTTGTGGTAAATGGAGTTTTTAAGCTACTGGGCCGATTCTAGCGAGAATCTCGAAAAGCCTAATGTACCTTGGATTTAGCTTTCCACGCTTTCTGAAGCGTATCATGCCTTTCCAGGGTGAGACCTTCAATAGAACGCGGTCACCAACCTGGAATTCCAAAGGTTTTCGTCTCTTGTCTGCGTAGCTCTTTTGTCTATCCCTAGAGGCTTTCAGTCGTTCTCGGATTTGGATGATCTTTTCTGTGGTTTCTCGAATGATTTTCGGGCCAATGAGTGTGCTGTCAGGGACTTGCCCTTTAGCTAGCTGTGTGTCACCCACTTCAGCCCAACACAGAGGGGATCAGCACTTACGGCCATAGTGGGCTTCGAACGAGGCAGCCTTGATGCTAGAGTGGTAGCTATTGTTGTATGAAAATTCGACAAGTGGTAAATGGGTGTCCCACGCCTTACCAAAGTCGATCACACAGGCTCTCAGCATGTCTTCTAGTGTTTGAATGGTTCTCTCACCCTGCCCGTCATTTTGTGGATGATAGGCTGTGATCATGTCCAACCTAGTTCCCAGAGATTTTTGTAAGGACTGCCAAAATCACGAGGTGAATCTACTGTCTCTATCTGAGATGATAGATATGGGCACACCATGCAGTCGTACTATCTCTCTGATGTATGTTCTACTCAGTTTTTCCATCTTGTATGTTTCCTTTATTGGCAGGAAGTGGGCGGATTTGGTTAATCTATCGAAGATTACCCAAATGGTGTCATGACCACCCGGGGTCTTCGGTAGCTTGGTTATGAAATCCATTGTAATCCGCTCCTACTTCCACTCGGGTATCTCTGGCTGCTGAAGTAAACCTGAGGGCTTTTGATATTCTACCTTGACTTTGGCGTAAGTTAGGCATTTGCCCACGTAGGTAGCAATCTCAACTTTCATGTTCGGCCACCAATAAAGTTTCTTGAGATCCAAATACATCTTATCTGAACCTGGATGAAGGAGTATCGAGTTTTGTGGGCTTCGTTCATGACAACATCTCTGTAGCCACCAAACTTCGGTGTCCAGATCCGGTTCATGAAGTAACGAAATTCGTCACCCTTGATTTCTAAGTTTTTCTCCATTCCTCTTAAGGCTTCATCTGCCACATTATCTGGCTTCAAGGCTTCTAACTGAGCCTCCTTGATTTGAGTGGACAAATGTGAATGGATTGTCATGGTCAGTGCCTTCACTCTACGACCTGTGTATTCCTTTCGACTAAGGGCATTTTCTACTATGTTGGCTTTGCCGGGATGATAGCGAATTTTTCATTCGTAATCATTGAGTAGTTCTACCCATCGTCGTTGTCTCATGTTAAGTTCTTTCTGATCAAAGATGTGTTGAAGGCTTTTGTGGTCGGTGAAGATAGTGCACTTGGTACCGTAAAGGTAATGCCTCCAGTTTTTTAGTGCAAAGACTATAGCTCCCAACTCAAGATCATGAGTGGTGTAGTTGACTTCGTGTGCCTTTAGCTGTCTTGAGGCATAGGCAATAACCTTTCCTCGCTGCATAAACACACAGCCTAGCCCCTGATTGGATGCATCACAGTATACTACGAAGTCTTCTATCCCTTCAGGAAGAGACAAGATAGGTGCGCTGCACAGGGCTTGCTTCAGTGTTTGATACGCATAGTCTTTTTTCTCTCCCCAACTAAAAGTTACACCCTTCTGAGTTAGGGCAGTAAGAGGTTTAGCGATTCTGGAGAAGTTTTGTATGAATCTGCGGTAATAGCCAGCAAGTCCTAAAAATTGGCGGATCTCTATTGGCGTTCTGGGTGCTGATCAGTTCTCGATTGCCTTTATTTTGGAGGGGTCCACGTGTATTCCAAAACTCGCACTTTGAGAAATTAGCATTAAGGTTTTCCGCCCTTAATGTTTCTAAGACTTGTCTCAGGTGCTGGCTATGTTCTTCCTCACTTCGTGAGTAGATGAGTATATCATCTATGAATACTATCACGAATTTGTCTAAGAAGGGTCGGCACACCCGATTCATTAGATCCATGAATACAGCGGGTGCATTGGTTAGACCGAAGGGCATTACTACAAACTCGTAGTGACCATAACGGGTTCGGAATGCTGTTTTGGGAACATCATTCTCATGGACTCGCAATTGGTGATACCCTGATCTCAGGTCAATCTTTGAAAAGTAGTTGGCTCCTTGGAGTTGATCGAAGAGGTCATCTATTCGTGGAAGAGGGTATCAGTTCTTAATGGTAAGCTTGTTTAGTTCGCGGTAATCTATGTAAATTCGAAAAGATCCATCCTTCTTCTTAACGAACAGGATCGGTGATCCCCAGGGTGAGAAGCTTGGTCGAATAAATCCCTTGCTGAGCAGTTCGTTTAATTGGCTGAATAATTCCTGCATCTCTGCCGGTGCTAGGCGATACGAGGACTTTGCTACGGGGGTAGCTCAAGGAATCAAGTCGATTCAGAACTCGACTTGGCGTTCAAGAGGAACTCCTGGAAGATCTTCGGGGAAGATATCAGGAAAATTACAGACTCTGCGAATGCTCTCGAGGTCTTTTACATCTTGTTTTTCGTTGACTACATGAGCTAGGAATGCATGACACTCCTTTCGCAGGTATTTTTGGGCTTTGATGCAAGAGATAATATGAAGGTTCGTACTGGGTTTGTCGTCGTAGATAATGAGGGCTTCGCCATTTGGCAGATTGAGACGAATGGTTTTTTCGTAGCATAGAATATCAGCAAGGTGAGGACTTAACCAATCCATGTCGATGATGACGTCGAAGCTTTTTATGGAGACCGGCATAAGGTCAATTGGGAAAGAGTATGCGTTTAGAGTGAGTGCATAGCCTATGAATATGTCATTAGTGCTCTCTTTCTTCTCGTTAGCCATCTCGATAGTGAATGTTTCGTTTAGTGATTGTGGTTTTTGTTTGAGTAAGTGTTTGAATTTATGGCTAACGAAAATCCTCTCCGCACCACTATCAAAGAGAATGCATGCATAAGAGTTATCGAGGAGGAACGTACTCGTGACTACGGTAGGATCCGCTACTGCCTCCTCCTTACCCATTGCTAGCACCCTTCCTGTGTTGCCAGCATTCCTTGCCTTCGGGCAATCCCTCTTGTAGTGCCCTGTTTCACCACACCCATAGCAAGTATGGCCTACTCCAGTTTCGGGGGTCTGGGCATTAAGTTGTGCCGGTGTCCTGCAGAAACGGGCAATATGCCCCTTCTGGTTGCAGCTGGTGCATTGCATCTCGCGACAAGGCCCGTGGTGGTGGAAGTTGCATTTGCTGCACCTCGGTAGATTTCCAGCATAGCGGTTGGGAGGTGCTGGAACAGTAGGAACAACGACAGGAATGGTAGCAGCGTGAACTATCACGGTTTGCTGTTTCTTTGAGGGCTCCTGTGAAGATTGTCCCTTTCTTTTGTTCTAGTACTTCTTTTGCTGCCACTCTCCTTGGGCTGCTCGGGAATAACTGTTACGGAGTCTTCGCAATCTCTGTGATCTATTAGTGTCTGTGCCAGACGCTTGGCACTGTCAAAAGTAAATGGATTGGCAGCTAGGACATTTCCTTGAGTCGGGGGAGTTAATCCCCAGATGTACCTCTCCACCTTCTTACGCTCCGGGGTGACCATCCCGGGGCACAGAAGAGCCAGGTCACTGAATCTGATAGTGTAAGCAACGATATCGGAGTCCTTCATTTTCAGACTCCAGAGCTCCTGCTCTAGTTTTTGCATCTCGCCCCTCGAGCAGTATTCTGCTAGCATTAGTTCCTTCAAACCATCCCAACTCATAACATTGGCTATTGGGAGAGTCAGTGACTTGACTTGGCAATTCCACCAAGTGAGAGCTCTGTCAGTGAAAGTGCATGCTGCAAAGTTCACTTTGCTAGATTCCGGGCACAAACAGATTTCGAATATTGATTCGGTCTTCTCGAACCAACGGGTTAAAGCAATAACACCTCTGGTGCCATCGAAGGATTTGGGCTTAGCGTTCGTGAAGTCTTTGTAGGCACTACATGAAAAAGACCCTTTTACGACGTGCAAACCATGACACTCATTGATTTATGTTACGCAAAAGTGAGTGACATTAAAAAAGTGTCATCTCTTCAAAAAATTTAAGGATTTAGGTCACGCATTATTGCATGCCCTTAAATTAGTGTCTCATGTAAAAAAATTAAAAACACGGAGGGCACTTTATCTAAAATGTGCGTCCTCTGTGAATGTCGTTTTATTTTTTTTAAGAAACGCGCGTCTCGTTAGAGGGAAAATGAAATCCCCAAATTTTTTAAACCCTCGCCTTCTTCTCCCACGTCTCCACCCCTCACCCACATCCACTGCCTCCAATCCTCATTGCCTCTTCTAGCCTCAAACTCGATCCTCACACTAAATGGTTCGGCGACTGCAAATCCTTTCGATTGTAGCGCCGATCGACAACTACGACTCATCAACCGTCAATCGAAGCTACCAGTTGAACAACCCCTAATCAACACCTCCACCTTCTCGTCTCTCCTTCTCCACCAGGTTTTCTCTCAGCTCTATCCTCCACTAGGTTTTCACTCTGAAAAAGTCGATCGACCTCCCTACTTCGATTAGAAAACCCAAAAAAGTAGAAAACCCCACCTTGGAGATTTAGGGTTCATTCCCACCCAAAATTCTTTCGCACACCCAAAATTCTCAAACATCAAGATCTCTTTCGTCATCTCCCCCTTCATTCATTTTCCCGATAACTTTCTCTGACGAAAACACACCAAAGTAGAGGTTTCGGTGGCAAATAAGGATGAAATGGCGTAGGAAAGAACTAAAAGGACTCTTCTTGGTTGGAAAGACTAGCTGGAAAACACACAAGACTCTATAACCACTCCAGGGTTTAGAAACAGAAAGAAAGTTCTTGTAACTTGCTCACGTCTTACAGGTTACATGTTTTTTGATTTGTTCCCTTTATGCCACTAATTGTATCTAACCCTTTTTATTGTCCGAGGGCAAATAAGGATTTTTTTTTTATTTGTTCCCTTCGTATCAATTACAGGAAGTTGATTATCCCCGCTCTTTGAACTGACGAACTCAACCCGGACCACCACTGCTGATGCAGCGCAAAAAAACAACACAAAGATAACCAAGAATGAACCTGTTGATTCTAAAAGAATAGCCAGGACAATATCTTCAAAACCACATTGATTCTACGAATACCGTGGGATTGGCTTCAAAATCTGGGTTAACACACAGAATTTGGGAGAAAATCGAAAGTTCATAAAATTGATGATCGACCATCCAAATTACATCAAAAACAGTTAAATAAGAAGCAGAAATTAAAATGAAACCCTAAAAGTCCATGGGCCAAATACAAACCCAAAAACAAAACCCAAAAATTAAGGAAAAATAACAAAATTGTTCATAACTCCATTTAGAAAGCGATTTCTGGACTCAAAAATGGGTAAGTCCCCTTTGGGAACTTATCTAGACGTGCTCCTTGCTCCAAGCTTCGATTTGACTGGTCGTAGGCCCGAAACGGAGATTCGTAGCCAAAGTTATGGCCATTTCCGCGAAGCCCCTTTAGTCACACGATCGTGGGCCTCTAGGAACGCAAGGGCCCGATCCTCCACACTAGGGCCCGCATCATCCCCTCCTGGGTAGACAAAATTCGACCTCGAATATGCACCATGGTCATCATTAGAAGAATCCCCATAATAAGGAAGCAAATGCTTTACATTGAAAACATCGGAACAACGAATGTGGCTTGGCAACTGTAGACGGTAAGCATTGGAATTAATCTTCTCCACAATCTCCACCGGTCCAATCTTCTTAGCTGACAGCTTGTTGTACTCACCAACCGAAAAACGATCTTTAGTCAAAACAGCCCAAACAAAGTCACCTACTGCAAAATCAACTTGTCTGCGTTTTTTATCTGCATCTTGCTTGTACTTGGAGTTAGCTCGGACCAAGTTGTCATGAACAGCCTTATGAACATCATGCAGTCCTCCAACAAAATCCTGCACTTTCTTTGGAACAACCCTAGAAACAGGCAGTGACATCAAATCAAGTGGTCCCCGTGGCTGAACAGAATAGACCACCTGGAATGGACTATATCCAGTACTTCGGTTGATAGCATGATTATGAGCAAACTCAGCTTGACAAAGCTTCTGATCCCAGGTCTTCACATGATCACCCACTAAACACCGCAAAATATTACCAAGGGATCGATTGACAACCTCTGTTTGGCCATCCGTTTGAGGATGATATGCACTACTAAAATTGAGCTGAGTGTTCACCATTTTCCATAGGCTGCGCCAAAAATGACTCAAAACCTAGTGTCTCGATCTGAAACAATAGAAGACGGCAATCCATGCAAACGGTAGACGTCTCGAAAGAATAATTGGGCCACATTAACTGCATCCGTCGTCTTTTTGCAAGGAATAAAGTGCACCATCTTAGAAAAACGATCAACAACCACTAATATTGAATCATTTCCCCGTTGAGTACGTGGTAAACCCAACACAAAATCCATGCTGATGTCTACCCAAGGTTGTGATGGAACAGGCAAAGGCATATAGAGTCCTGCATTGGTAGATGTGCCCTTTGACACCTGACAGATTCGACACCGTTTAACATATCTATCCACCTCCTTGCGCATTGTAGGCCAAAAATAAGATGATTGTACCAACTGTAAAGTGCGATCTCGGCCGACATGCCCTTCACCATGCAGCTCCCTAATGATTTGAAGGCGGAGACTAGAATCAGGGATGCACAATTGATTGCCTTTGAAAAGAAAACCTTCATGCAGTAGAAAATCAGACATCTGTCCAGATTGTATACCCTGCAGAACAACAGAAAAATAAGGATCAACCGTTAGCTGCTCCATGAGGACATCCATCCCCGGCACACCAACCCTCATGGAAACTAGCAAATTACTCCTCCGACTCAATGCATCAGCCACCCGATTTGACATCCCAGACTTGTGTTTCACCACGAAAGTGAATTTTTCCAAGAACGACATCCACCTCCCATGTTTGTGTGACACCTTATCTTGACTGCGAATATGTCTTAATGAATCATGTTCTGTGAACAAAACAAATTCCTTATGAAATAAATAATGGCGCCAATGCTTTACAGCTTGGACCACTGCATAGAACTCAACATCATAAGTGCTATAATGCAGCTTTGGCCCCGTCAACTTCTCACTAAAATAGGCAACCGGTCGTCCTCCTTGACTTAGAACTGCTCCAATCCCAACCTTGGAAGCATCCGTGTGTAATTCAAACACTTGAGAAAAGTCTGGCAACACAAGGATCGGTGATGTAGTAAGCTTCTCTTTTACTAATTGGAAAGCTGATTCTGCTGCTTCAGTCCAAGTAAAGGCCTTCCCTTTCATACAATCAGTCACCGGTGCCATAATAGAACTAAAGTTTGGAATAAACCTCCTATAGAATGAAGCAAGGCCATGAAAGCTTCGAACTTCAGTGATGGTAGTTGGACTTGGCCATTGTCTGACAGCTGCTACTTTAGACTCGTCCACCTGTATTCCTTCCCCAGAAACAACGTACCCCAAGAACAAGACTTTAGGAACCATAAACACACATTTCTTCATAGTTGCATACAAACTATCCCGTCGAAGTACGGTCAAAACCTGCCTCACATGGTTGACATGCTCACCAAAAGTAGCACGGTAAATAAGTATGTCATCAAAATAAATGACTACAAATTTACCAATAAAGGGCCTGAACAACTGGTTCATCACACGCATAAATGTACTAGGAGCGTTTGATAAACCGAAAGGCATCACCAACCACTCATAAAATCCTTCACGGGTCTTGAAGGCAGTCTTCCACTCATCCCCAGGCCTAAGTCGTATATGATAGTACCCGCTCTTCAAGTCCAGTTTCGTAAAGATAGAGGCACCGCTAATCTGGTCAAGTAGGTCATCAAGTCGAGGAATTGGAAATCTGTACCTCACCGTGATCTTATTGATGGCGCGACTATCAACACACATACGCCAAGTACCATCCTTTTTAGGAGTCAACAAAGCAGGAACAGCACACGGGCTCATGCTCTCCCGAACATGACCTTTTGAAATCAAGTCCTCCACCTGTCGTCGCAACTCCTCATGCTCTCCGGGGCTCATTCTGTAATGTGGCCTATTAGGCAACTGAGCTCCTGGTTGTAAATCAATATGATGTTGGATGTCACGTAAAGGTGGCAAACCATCAGGTAATTCATTAGGGAAAACATCAGCGAATTCCTTGAGCAGAGGAACCATAGCCTCAGGAATTTCAACCTCCTTAGCGACTTCCTTCCCGAGCAATACAAAAATTTCACCTTCCGCCTCCAACTCGTCTTCAAACTGATTAAGGGTCAGTAGAGTACCCGAAGGTCTCGGAACTGGCTCCTTTGGCTTACTGGGAACCAATGTTATCTTCACACCACCAAACAAGAAACTGTAAGTATTAGTCCGCCCGTTATGATCTATGTTACGATCATACTCCCAAGGTCTGCCCAACAACAAATGACAAGCATCCATAGCCACCACATCACACCACACATCATCTTTATACGTGGTACCAACAGAAAATTGAACAAGGGCTCGTTTAGATACAGTGACCTCGCCACCCTTCTTAAGCCACTGTAGCTTGTAAGGCTTAGGGCGATTTTCTGTTTTCAAAGCCAACTTTTGAACTGCTTCTTCAGATATAAGGTTATCACAACTTCCCGAATCAATAACAAAAGTACAAACCTTTCCCAAAATAGTACATGTCGACTGAAAGATGTTGTGTTTGAGCCAATCATCACCAATAACTTTTGGTGTAAAACAAGACCGCCTTACCACCAAATTTACCCCCACATCTCCAGTTACAACTTCCTCTTCGCATTGATGCTCTTCGTCATACACAGGGGGATCTTCATAATTTTCACCGGCATCATCATTTTGCCAATCATCTTGCTCAGCAAACAAATGACGTTTTCCGACCTTCTTGCACTCTGATTGTCGGTGACCTGTCTCCCCACAACTAAAACACTTCAAGCTGCTACTAACAGTTGTCCTAGGATTTGGTCCAACACTGTTAGATGTCGGTCTTTGTTGATTAGGCACAACACAGGGTACCATACCACCCGTCCCGGAACTTCCTCCAATATTAGCAGTTGAAGACGAACCGCCCATCCGACGACTTTGTTTCTCAAAAGCCAACGCCCATTGGTGCGCTTCAGAAATAGATATCGGGTCAAACATATTTACAGAGTCCATGATTTGGACCCGTAGACCCCCAATATATCGAGCAACGAGTTGTTCCTCTGTCTCCTGGATATCGTTTCGGGCAATCAATTGGTAGAACTCAGTTGTGTAATCGTCAACTGATTTGGCACCCTGCTTCAGATTTTGCAACCGTTGGTACATCAACCTTTGAAAGTTATGGGGTAGGAAGTTGTATCGTAAACACTTCTTCATCTTCCTCCAAGTCACGACCTTTGACTTTCCAAGCCTGTCTCGTGTCAGTTTCAGTTGTTGCCACCATGCAGATGCCCTACCACGTAGCCTGGTAGCAATCCATGACACTCTTTTGTTTTCAGGGACTTCTTTGAACTCAAAAACTTCCTCAACAGTAGCCAACCAGTCGATGAACCCCTCCGGATTCAAACTGACCCCATCGAATTCTGGGATATCAATTCTCATTCCGGCCTCCCAACGCCTATTGTCACCTCTATGATCACGCCTTGGCCGCCTTTCTAGATCGTCTTCAGAATATGAACCGTCACTGCCGCCGAACGGGTTCCCAAATTCACCATCTTCCACTTGAGAATGTGTTCGAGACCTTTGCCCTCCTTGATTCATCAGTTCGACCATCCTATCAGTCAGTTGGTCAACCATTTGATCCATCCTCTCCTCCATTCGTGCCATAATACGTTCTTCTAGTTCTTGCTCATGAACATTAGCAGGCGTCCTGTTTCTCCTCGGAGGCATTTTGAACCAGGAATTCGGCTCTGATACCAACTGATGCAGCGCAAAAAAACAACACAAAGATAACCAAGAATGAACCTGTTGATTCTAAAAGAATAGCCAGGACAATCTCTTCAAAACCACGTTGATTCTACGAATACCGTGGGATTGGCTTCAAAATCTGGGTTAACACACAGAATTTGGGAGAAAATCGAAAGTTCATAAAATTGATGATCGACCATCCAAATTACATCAAAAACAGTTAAATAAGAAGCAGAAATTAAAATGAAACCCTAAAAGTCCATGGGCCAAATACAAACCCAAAAATTAAGGAAAAATAACAAAATTGTTCATAACTCCATTTAGAAAGCGATTTCTGGACTCAAAAATGGGTAAGTCCCCTTTGGGAACTTATTTAGACGTGCTCCTTGCTCCAAGCTTCGATTTGACTGGTTGTAGGCCCGAAACGGAGATTCGTAGCCAAAGTTATGGCCATTTCCGTGAAGCCCCTTTAGTCACACGATCGTGGGCCTCTAGGAACGCAAGGGCCCGATCCTCCACACTAGGGCCCGCATCAACTGCTCAGCCACCCCTGCATCCACCGCTACAAGATGAAGACTTGGACCTGAACCTGAACCCGTTAGCATAAATCCTTCGTTTTGGAGATGGGCTAATTCATGTCTTCTATCTGCATATTTTTTACTTGGTGATGATAAATTCGTACCCATCAATCTTCCTTCGTGCTCACCATCTACGATGAAACCCTAGGTCAACGATCTGTATTCATATGAAATGGGTTGTTTGCAGGTATTCCTTTTCCCCAACATGAAAAATCCAAATAAAAAGATTCTAGACTTGGAGCTTTAGACTAAATGTATCTAGGTTTGACTGACCTATTTCTGAATTGTGTGTATATATGCTTCAATAGAAAGTGATTGGTTGTTGATTTTGAATATCACCAAAACCAAATTAATCCAATGCATTTAGAAAATGTGTACCCTGTGGAATTTCATGAGTTACAAGTCGGTATTCGGTAAGTTTATTCTCCACCCACAGTTATTAAATTATAACATGCCTTACAATTACATTTGTATAAACAAGATGATGAGTCAAAGATCCCGCTTCTGCAAGATTTGATCTTTTGTAGAAACAAAATTTACAATAATCAATCTTTTTTTTTTTTTGATAAATTGAGGTTATTACCTATTAGTGATTTTGAGTTTTCACGTGTTTTTACAAAATTTACAATACCATCTTATATTAATGGCTGCATAAAAGTCTTGAAATTAAGACTATTAGGTACAACTGTACAAGTCAATATGCAGACACTCACATGTTTTTACAGCTATTTGAATCGTCCTTACTTATTGGTTTTTTTATGTCCATGTTTAAAGGGGTTTTTTGATCCAATTATTTTAGCGTACAATTTTCTATCTATAGTATGCATTTGGATACAGTTGTCAGTTGATTGATAATATGGTTTTAGTTTAAGTCAACATATGCACCTTGTTCTGATTTTGCTGAATCTAATGTTGTAATCTGCTTTGCTGAAACAGGTTTGGTTTATGATGTGATGAGAATGCAAGAACAGGGTGTTTATGCGGCCATGTAGTGTTATTCTAGTTGAGGTAATTTCGAAACTTAAACATAAACATTTTACATCATTTTAGCTTGTTTGTTTTAGATAAATCATGATTCATTATGTGTTCTGTTTATGATTAATTGATTATCAATTATTCAATCTCAACATAACGTTTATCTGCATCTTGGAGATGGAATATCACTACCTAGTTTAATTGCTGCAAAAGAAAGTGCACATGTCATTCTTATTGGTGACTCAAACAAGTTAGAGGCATAAACAAGGCTTGTACAATGTACATTATTTGTAATCATAATGAATTTGTTTCTTACAAGTTTATAATAATTAATTTGCAGGTTTTGGACAACATGAGAAGAGTATGTGAGCTTAATAATGTCTAGTGATGATAGTGATTCTGCCACCACTTAGAGTAGGTTGTTATTTGAGTACATAGAACAGAATCAGCCTTGGGGCAGAGAACCTTTGACTGAGAAGGTTAGCTTTTCTTCTGCTCCAAATAAAAGCAAGAAAATGGGTTTTATTCTTTATTTATAAATCTTCGGATTAATAATTATATTTTCTTGATGCAACAGATACTTGATCTTTGCTCGATGCTTCCTTGAATTAAAAAATCTAAGAACTTGTGACTTGCTACTATCTAGACGACAATCTATCGCATGGTATGATTGCTAATACCTTTTAAAAACATTGGAATCTCATCAAAAGAAAATGTCACATGTTGAATGTAAAAACATTTATTGTCTTGATAAATGACATTTAAGAAAATATATGAAAAAAGGCAAAACACGTGAAGACATAGAAAAAAAATAAAAATGAGCGCAAATTTGTATTAAGTTAAGACTAAAAGGGGAAAGCTCTAATTCTCTCTCTCTCTCTCTATCTATCTCTCTCTCTCTCTATCTCTCTCTCTTTCTTTCTCTCTCTCTCTCTCTCTCTCTCTGATTATTTTGAATCTTTTTTTTACATACCAGGTATGTTGGGAGGTTTTTGTGAAGGGCACTAGAAAAGCCAATAGAAATCGTGGCAAAGCTCAATGAACTGGCTGGATTTGCACTTGATGAAGAAATTAAACTATTCGAGGTTTGTTTCTTATATAAAAATGTTACATTTTCCTGAATCATTTAAGTTGTTTCCTTCATATTCTCCCTTGCATCCAGGAAATCAAGTTTGAACCCAATGTTATGTGTGAACATATTTACAAGATGCTAACTTTTCGGGGTAGTCAGGTATCTCCTTTTCAATTGCAATCTTTCTGACATCATCATTGCACTTTCTTCCTTTCTTTAATCACCATTATGTGATTGCTTTATAGCTTGAAGATGGGGGCATCATGTGCTTTCAGAAACCTCTTAAGGATAAACCAATTACACAACCATATTGATATCCTGATGTTCCATCTTTTCTTGAGTATGTTCACAATCGTCAGGTACACCATCATATTATATGGGAATCCTCATGATTTTTTTTATTTTTATTTTGTTGCATTATCTAATACTGTAAATTGCATAGGTTGTACACTTTCGTTCACTGGAGAAGCCTAAGGATGTTGTTTTTTAACTAGAATTGTGAGTTCATGAGTTTTCACTAGAATTGTGAGTTTTCAGCTAATGTTCAAGTCATTACTTTCCATCCACGCCCGTTGGACAGCAGCCCAGTACACCAGGAGGCAAACAAATGATATGGAGGATTTTTCTGACATGATATCTGAAACAAGGTGCCCCTTAATAGCAATGTAGTATTAGGTTATATAGTTAGGGAAAACCTCTTAATAACAATGTAAAATCAGATCCCCTTAATATCAATGTATTACAATTTTTTGACATGATGTTATTGGATGAAATTGATTGTTTTGGTATATATTTGTTTATATATTTTTGTATTATGCGTAAATGAGTATCGTAAAGGCACGTTGTATATGCATATCGTAAATGGTTGCTGAATTTTATGACACACAAATGCGTGTCATCTTCATTTATGACAGGGACTTTAATGATACGCAATGTGTGACCTAAACGCGCGTCGTAAGGTTACGACACGCAAATGTGTGTCGTCTTCCTTTATGACATGGCCTTCCATTATACGCATTGCGTGTCGTAAATGAGCGTCGTAAATGTATGTCGTAACTGCGCGTCGTAAATGTGTGTCGTAACTGCGCGTCATAAATAGACGACGCGCAAAAGCGTGTCGTCTCTCGTTATGACAGGGCCTTCCTTGACATGCATTTGCGCATCGTCTGAGCGTTTTACGACACGCATTGTGCGTCGTAAAAGGCTATTTTTATAGTAGTGAGGAACACTCCCTTAGGTGTCCCTGACTATCCCCGTGGTTAAGAGGGTTGGCACCACTACCTGACCCGCTAGTGCCGCTTGCATTGATATGCGACATGGCGGCTGACACGGCGGCGACAACTGCTGCTTGGAAGACAGTAGGGTCATACTGTGGAGGTGGTGGATTTGTTGACTGGTTCTTTTTGTTCCTGTTGGACTTCTTTGGAGGCATCTTTCTCTATAATGACTTAATAGAAAATGATGATAAGTCCTCTATAGTGGTCATGAGTCAGGTGATAATGAACAAGATATATCTTATCCTGACTGTTACAGTGTTCTATTAAGCGATTTACAGTGGAAGTCTACTAATACAAGTAAACAATCGCCAACTTCATTTATAGCAACACTTGTAAGGAATTTGTATAGCATGACTCACACTGGTTCCCTCTATTGTCACCTAGTGTATATGAATTATGTATAACTATCAAGGTCTAAATGCTCTTGTTCTAGTGTTGTAGAATCATAAAATACTCCTATAGTATTTTAATTTCATGTTTGGTTCTAGAGTTTTCTTTTGTATGTATTGTTGGTAAGTTTTAGACTTGCTGCAACACCACTATCACTCCCAAACACATGTTGGTCATATCTCAAATAAATATAGTTGATCAGGCTATATTTATCCCAGATATAATTACATAACTGTCCAGGTTTAACTGTAGTGTCCAACCTCTAAATACTTTTGTATAGTTCTTACTGTGATATTGTTTCTGGTATGTATGTATGTTTGTATACTTCTTATAAAATACTTATATTTTAAAAGTATACTTTTAGTCATAGCACTTTGGCCCCATTGTGTTTATAGTGGTATATCTTGTAAGGTTTGATATACTTAGTTCACTATAAACAATGCTCTGATACCAATCTGTCACATCCCCAAACCGGAACGGCGGAAACGTTCGAGGGCGGAGGACGTCATGTACAGTATCACAACAGTTGCATAATAGTAATAAAAAAAACACAACCATTACATTGATAAAATATAGTATTTACATTTGTTCAATACATAGTTTGTATGACATCAAAAATGTATAGCGAAAGTATAAAAGACGCGATTCTAAAAGCTCCGTCTTCTCAAAACTTGCGGCTGTACCTGTCTACCGGTTCCATGAGAATACAAGTGGTTTGTAAAGTGTATCAACATTTAAGTTGGTGAGTTCATAAGTATGTTTTTGCGATGGAAAACTTGTTATTGTTCCTTGAAATGTGTTAACATGTTCCTCCATAAAATCCAAAATTTTCTTTAGTAATGAAAAGTAGTCTTAGGCCTTAAGACCAAAGTGTATGTTTGTTACTGCTCTCTGTAATAGTATATGTAGTCTTATTAATGAATAAAACCATATCATGTATGTTTTCCCTACACTGTATGCAGTACTAGTGTACTCGACACTAGGAAAGTAGTGTATCGTAGTAATGTTCGTTATGAAACCTTTGTATGAAAACCTGGATACTACCAACAGTAATGTATAGTAGTGTACTGTATGAAAACCTTTGTATGAATGTCTGGATACCACCAGCTGTAATGTATAGTAGTGTACTGTATCAATACCTTTGTATGAAAGCCTGGATATCACCAGCTGTAATGTATAGTAGTGTACTGTATGAAAACCTTTGTATGAAAGCCTGGATACCACCAGCTGTAATGTATAGTAGGGTACTGTAGTTTCATTAATTAAAATAAAACCATTGACGTAGTATTAATCCCGTAAACAAATGTTTTAGTTAATACTATTGTGAGTTTTATATAATTATGCTTGATATGACCTAGTGACCTCTACGGCGTTCTTCAGGCGTCATAATGTTATGACATTTGTCATCCCAGGCCTGCCGGCCTAGCTGTTGCTTGCAGCTCCGGTGCGGGATTGTCAGTCCAGTATAGTTCTATACACAAATTCATGCTCTCCCTCCAGGAGACTCTGGTTATAATTTATAGGATTTAGCCCTTTACCCTGGTGGGTACAATGAAGTAGTGCCTCACAACCATGTATTAACTAGTTTACGTATAGTGTAGTAGTGTTCTCTTATACTTGAAACTATATGTATTACCTTGTAGTAGTGTACTTTGTAAGGTAAAATAATTATACTTAAATAATTATTTTAGTAGTGTATCCTTGAAATAGTGGAATAAAGTAGTGTTCCATAAACTATACCTATTATAGTTTAAATGTATGTTTTTGTATCATGTGTTGTACTTGGCAAAATAGTGTGGTGTTCCCCAAACTATACATATTATAGTTTGTATGTATGTTCTGTTATGAATTGAAAACCCTTGCTAATTAATAGTGAGTATAAATCGGTATTCAAGATTTGTGAAAATCACCCTTTTGCTCAACATGTTACAGAAGGGCTAATAATGTAATTTGATATAATACAGTAGTTAAAACGGTATTGATGTGTTGCAAGTGATTTGAAATCGTTTGTATGCGAACACAAGATTCCTTGTGTTTTACTTGTATTTCCCCCCCCCCCCCTAAAAACATTGAAAAGTAGTGAAAACGTAGGGGTATGAACTCACCTCTAATGTGTTCTAGTCTTTATTTAAAGGGTTTGACTTTTATTGACTCGAAAAAATAACGGGTTGTTACTGCTCTCTGTAATAGTATATGTAGTCTTATTAATGAATAAAACCATATCATGTATGTTTTCCCTACACTGTATGTAGTACTAGTGTACTCGACACTAGGAAAGTAGTGTATCGTAGTAATGTTCGTTATGAAACCTTTGTATGAAAACCTGGATACTACCAACAGTAATGTATAGTAGTGTACTGTAGGAAAACCTTTGTATGAATGCCTGGATACCACCAGCTGTAATGTATAGTAGTGTACTGTATCAATACCTTTGTATGAAAGCCTGGATATCACCAGCTGTAATGTATAGTAGTGTACTGTATGAAAACCTTTGTATGAAAGCCTGGATACCACCAGCTGTAATGTATAGTAGTGTACTGTAGTTTCATTAATTAAAATAAAACCATTGAAGTAATATTAATCCCGTAAACAAATGTTTTAGTTAATACTATTGTGAGTTTCATATAATTATGCTTGACATGACCTAGTGACCTCTATGGCGTTCTTCAGGCGTCGGAATGTTATGACATTTGTCATCCCAGGCCTGCCGGCCTAGCTGTTGCTTGCAGCTCCGGTGCGGGATTGTCAGTCCAGTATAGTTCTATACACAAATTCATGCTCTCCCTCCAGGAGACTCTTGTTATAATTTATAGGATTTAGCCCTGTACCCTGGTGGGTACAATGAAGTAGTGCCTCACAACCATGTATTAACTAGTTTACGTGTAGTGTAGTAGTGTTCTCTTGTACTTGAAACTATATGTATTACCTTGTAGTAGTGTACTTTGTAATGTAAAATAATTATACTTAAATAATTATTTTAGTAGTGTATCCTTGAAATAATGGAATAAAGTAGTGTTCCATAAACTATACCTATTATAGTTTAAATGTATGTTTTTGTATCATGTGTTGTACTTGGCAAAATAGTGTGGTGTTCCCCAAACTATACCTATTATAGTTTGTATGTATGTTCTGTTATGAATTGAAAACCCTTGCAATTTAATAGTGAGTATAAATCAGTATTCAAGATTTGTGAAAATCACCCTTTTGCTCAACATGTTACAGAAGGGCTAATAATGTAATTTGATATAATGCAGTAGTTAAAACGGTTTTGATGCAGTTGCAAGTGATTTGAAATCGTTTGAAATCGTTTGTATGCTAACACAAGATTCCTTGTGTTTTACTTGTATTCCCCCCCCCCCTCCCCTAAAAACATTGAAAAGTAGTGAAAACGTAGGGGTATGAACTCACCTCTA
Organism: Lactuca virosa; assembly: GCF_052849685.1. Lineage (NCBI taxonomy): Eukaryota > Viridiplantae > Streptophyta > Magnoliopsida > Asterales > Asteraceae > Lactuca > Lactuca virosa. The sequence continues at coordinate 113,431,111 of NC_136432.1, read as the reverse complement.
ATGTGTTCGAGTCTTTATAATTTAAAGGGTTTGACTTTTATTGACTCGAAAAATAAGGGGTTGTTGCAGAAAACGAAACCTAGCATCCCTAGTTTGTCAACGTGCGATTTCATTCTCAGAACATGAGCACACACATACTCTCTATCTTGATGTTTACATGCCAATAGGGCTTGAGTAACTTTGAACTGTTCAAGTTGATGAAATCGTGGGTTGGGGAGAATAACTAGAGGAGGTGGAGGAAGAGTTGGAGAAGCATGATTTCCAGTCCCACCATTTGAAGAAGGGAACATTCTTTCACCTTGATCAACAAGTGGAAGATCATCTTCAGATTGAGAAGGAAAACCATTTCCAGAAAGATGAGGAAGACTATTGTTGTCTTGACTCGACATCTATAAAGGAAGAAAAGAATTCAAGTTAGTTGATTCATTTAATCCTTAATTAATAACCCAAAATTTTTGAATTAAGGCTAGGACCCATATTTTCGATTCAAATTCTGAAGAGGGACACCGTAATCAGATTCGAATCTATTTTAGGTAGGTAAGCATTTACTAGTTTCAATCTAATGAAACTCCTAGATCTTTTGAGATTCATCGAACTATTCAATGGCATGTTTAATCTCGATTATGCTCCCACTTTTGTGAATGGGATGCCGAGGATCACAAACGAGATGTGAATAACCATGAAAATTAGCTTGGTACTCTCGATGTCATTTATCATCTGAAATTAACGTGCCTGTTAACCACACGCGCTCCATTAACTCAATGATAATTTACGGGACACCCATTGCCAACAATATTAGTCCCATATTAGTGTACCGGTTAACCACACACGCTCCACTAACGACCAATAAGGTGCAATGTGCAATTTCATGGGTTATCATCAAATTCATATTTTTCCTAAAGTAACTAAGAATGTGATTTTAGAAAATAATTTAGTTACTTTTATCATTATACTTTTAATGACATTATGTCCTATCAAACCCGTTCGGCTAACGACCCTCCACCAATCAAGGGAGCGGTGGGTAGGAGTGGATACCCAATGACGGTCATTTTATAGGCCGCTTCCTTAAACTCCCCTTATAGATCGACTTCGTGAATGATGCGTACTAGCGGTTTGACTGACTTAGTCTTATACATATAATGTATATTAAACCTTTAATTATATATATAGTATAAGGTGTATTTTAAAACATTTTAAAATATTAAGGGTTTAATCTTTTAATAAATTAAACTTTTAATTTAATTAAATTTAAAACTTTTATGAATTTATTAATTATCTTTTAATTAATCACTTAATTAAATTATTAATAACATCCATAAGGATGTATTTTAAACTTTTCAAAATACTAGGGTTTTTAATTTTAATTAAAATTTTCAAAAATCAAAACTATTTAATTTAAAATTTTAAATATTAAAAACCTTGATTTAATAATTATCCAAAATCAAACAATTAATTAAATTATTAAATCACATAAGGATTATCTATTAAATTAAGCAGATTAACTTAATCTAATCCCTAATCAATGGATTTTGAAATTTATGGGTAGGGATATCCATAATTACCCAATTAAACAATTAGCAAGATAATTACCAAAAATAACAACCTACTCAATAATCCAATAGATTTCGAAATCTTCTACTTGGAGTGGAAGGCAAGGCTTTCAACCTTGCCTAATTATTAAAAACCCTAGGGTTAGGAAAACCTAGATTTCGACTCCAATGTGGCCAAAGGAAAGGGTTTGAAAAACCTTTGTAATTTTCGAAAACCTAGGGTTATAAACCCTAAATTGCGAAAATCACAAGGCATAGGGTTTAATAGCCATAAACCCTAATTTTGTCTAGTTCAATATATTGTACCAAATCTAATTGACAACAAAATCATACTCTCTGATACCACTAATAGGTTTTATACATAGCAAACAATCATATGTGTGCACACAACCCTAATTGAAGGATCTATGTTTTCACTATTAGACATACGAGCATTGAACACAAAACAAGAAATCCTAGAAGGCATGCATAATTTTCAAAATTGGCTATAAAATGAAGTTAAGAAACATACCTTTATTGTTATATTGTAATAACAATGGATTCCTTGAAGATCTTTAACTTTGAGAGCAAGTGTCACAAGTGTAACACCTCTAATGGCTCACAAACACACTAAGCAAGAGGATGATGTGAGAGAGAAGGAGGAGGATATGATTTTCGGCTCTTCTTAGGGTTTAGGAAGCCTAACATAGCCGAAATCCATAAGTGGTTATGCCCTTTATGTAGTTGTTGGTTGCTTAGGGCCAAAGCTAGGGTTAAGATAAGGAAACCCTAATCCCTTTGCTTAAGGCCTAAGCAGCTCATGGATCCTCACCCTTAAGGCCATGAACGAAATTTCTAGGGCCTTCCCTAGAGAATTTCGTCCATCCCTCCTAGTATGGTCCAAGAGCCAAATTCCACAACTATCAATAAACTGCAAAACAACCCCTGCACTATTAATTCATTCCTTTAATTCCAAAATTAATTTCAAATTAATTTCAAATTAATTTCTGATTAAATATTAATTAATAATATGATTTCTAATTAATATATTATTTCCAAAATACATTAATAAATCATTTATTTCAATTTATTATTCCAAATAATAAATTCTTCCTCTCTCTCAATTAATCATCCTATCAAGTTGCTAGTATGAAGGCAACCCAAGAGGACTGTGCTACTATCAATTCAAGTATATACCAATTATAGTTATGGGCTTAGACACCTAATCCAACACCCGATAGTATGCCCGAATCCCTTAAACCAAGGCTCTGATACCAACTTGTAACATCCCAAAATTTCAGATAAAAAATTCATTTTTAATTCATTCCAAAACATCCAATAATCATGTCAAAACAACCAAGTGTGTATCATAGTGAAACAATATCATATTATAAAATCCTAAAATCACATAATGCGGAAAACATGGGCAGATGTGGGGCGATCAAGTCGGGCCCTTCCCTTTCCGGCTGGAAGTACCTGAAATATAAACTAAAAATCGTAAGCACAAAGCTTAGTAAGCTTCCCCAAAATACCCCATACCATACATACATAATAGTCAAAACATAACTGGGACTATTTCACCCCCTTCAGTCTCTTTCAATCGGTACTGGGTATATTTCACCCTCTTCGGTCTCTTTCAACCGATATCGGGTCTATTTCACCCCTACAACTAGCATACAATGATAACAGCAACAATCACAGAGACAACAAGCACATACAAGCATAACAGGACATTGTCAAAAAGACAACTATCATCCTCTAAACATAATTCAGGGGGCCGGTATTGGTGCCTTCGACCCACGATGTGACATCTCCATTTTCACGGCCAGAAAAGACTGATTTGTTTATGCTTTGTTTTATAAATCAGAGTATTATTTTAAAGAAAACAGTTGCGGAATTTGTCCCAAAAACAAAATATGATAACCATTTATCAAAGCATTTCTTTTAAGAAATGTATTTTCATTAAATAACAAAATCTCGGGATGTCATGTTCCGATACAGACCAAAAGCATAAACACTACAATACAGACCTTACAACAGTTATTTATAACTACTGGTCTATAATCCAAAATCTCTCGTCAAGTCATCTGACTTATACTCTTGTGCCATTACCTGTAATACAAAGAAAACTGAGTGGGTCAGGCTTGGGAGTCTAGTGAGCATATAGGGTTTTCAACGCGCAATAATATAATTATTATATTTAATCATCAAACCATCAACCCAATTACCCATCCCCGTTATCTTCTTTATTTCTTAAGGTTTTACCCTAAGAATCAACTATCCTTCATTCATTCATTCCTAAGGATTGACCTAAGGAATTGGCACAAAATCCATTGCTACATAAGGCGCATCTGCCAACTTTATCCTCTAAGTGCCTCTGCCAGGATTACGACATTCACTATTAGGCGCCACTACCTGGATTACGACATACACTATTAGGCGCACCTGCCAACATTATCCTTTAAGCGCATCTGCCAGGATTACGACATTCACTATTTGGCGCATCTGCCAACATTATCCTTTAAGCGCATCTGTCAGGATTATGACATTCACTATTTGGCGCATCTGCCGACCTTATCCTATAAGCGCATCTGCCAGGATTATTCTATAAGCGCATCTGCTAGTATTATGACATTTACTATTTAGCGCATCTGCTAGGATTATGACATTCACTATTAAGCGCATCTGCTAAGATTATCTATAACATCTTTCATACCACATCACTTATCTACCCATGTTTTACCCGACATATTCGTAGATATAAATTACATATATGGTTTAATTTATTTAAAAAACTGTATAGAACATTCATTCCAACAACCATCTCAAGTAAACAAACAACGTATAAACACATAGCACGTATTTCATAGCAAATACTTCATATCTATGCGGTAGAAGAAAGTAACTACACACTCACTTGATCAGAAGATGATCGGGCAGCACTACGGCTCTAAGAGTAGTATTTCTTCGGTGAAACTAGAAGATCTTCACACACCGGGCTTCTCGCGGGCAGAGCTTCGGCTCGGAAACTCTTTTCTTCTCGGGATCTTCGGGCTTCGGGACTTGCTTTGGGTCTCGGGAATGATACCAGGGCTTCGGGTGTACTTCTTTGCATGTAAATCGAGGTAATATGGGTGAGAGAGAAGAGATTTGGCAACCACAAACGGCCTGCCCTTCAAATCTATTTATAGGGCCGTTATAAACTCATAACTCCTTCGTCTGACGTCCGTTTTTGTCTGTCTTTCCGTCGTTGCACTACTATCGATGAGATCTTCAATTCTCATTTAGATTGTTTCGGCTAAATATCGCTCGATCTCATATTCGAACTTCGGGCTGTACACTGCTAAGCCGAAACTTCGAAAAATCATAACTTCCTCATACGAAGTCAGATTTAGACGTTCTTTTTATGCACGCTCGCGGTTTAACGTATTCTACGACTTTCATTTAGATTGCTTAGGCCAAATATCTCTCTAACATAAATTCACTATTTACGTCGCGTTGTGTTGTGCCGGTTCTGTCGCGAAACTTCGACAGGTCATAACTTCTTCGTTATAACTCGGATTTCGGCGTTCTTTATATGTACGGAATCCTTGTAACATATACTATAACTTAGTTAAGATTAATCCTTCTAAATAATCTTCCATCAAAAAGTCATTTTGACGCTTATCGTCTCTAAATTGACTAGCCCTAATCTACGGGCGTTACACACGAGTACAGTGAAAGAAACTCACCTCGGTCTGAAGATAAACAAACCATACTCGAGCTGCTGAATCGCAAAATCCTCACACTAAATCACAAATAATAGAACCCTAATTAGCAATTAGGTCATTAACCTAACTCGATAGTCCAAATTCAAAATCCCGACTCCTAGGGTAAAAAGGTTGCTTTACCCTTCCCTTATTGGGCAATCCATACTAGCCCAAGGTCCAAAAGATACTCAAAGCCCAATATGGGCCGAAATCCAAAAAGGCCCAACTCATAATACTTGTGGCCCAACAAAGGCCGAAAACCCTAGAGTCCAAGGTGGCCCGAAATCTAAAAGCCCAAAAATTCCATGGTAAATACACTAAGCGTACCACTAGTACGTCTGACGTACTCAAGTGCTACACACGGATTGGGATCCTAGGTGCGTACGTTCAGCGTACGCCATGCGTATGCCCCAGTTGGCCAAAGTCTCATTTTAAGGTCTTAATCTGTTAAGACCTAACATCCAACTTCAGATCTAGCTCTCTTGGGACGTCCTAAACAATAAAGTTGGAAACTTTACTCCTTTGCATGTCTTAATGGGACTCAAACCATAGATTTAGCATTTTACTTCCATTAAGTGATCACTAACTCATGTATGGTTGATCTACAACCATCAAGATGCAAGCTATATGGATAAAGGACTTCATAAACATCAAAAGAAACATCACATAACATCTGGAGTAGCATTTACTCACAAAAGTTCATCCATGGGACCAAAATATGCTAAAATCTTCCCCAAATCTAGATCTAGACATAGGATGAGCAACGTTCAGACTTTATACCTCCAATAAGCTGGAAAAAGTGAATAATCCCTAGATCTACAAGCTCCCACTTGTCCAATGCTTCTCTACAAGTCTACTTCTTCTTAAACATGCACCACACACACCAAAAACACACACTTAATGGTCAATCTCTTGAGAAATGGGTTAGGGTTTCGAGGTATAGCTCAAAAGAGGTAAATGAGGCTGATAAGGTGAAAGCTTGGGGGATTTAATGTGTTTAAATAGGATGCAAACCCTAAAAATTAGGGTTTTCCCCTGACTAACGTACGCCCTGCGTACGAATGGGTACACCCAACATACCAGGGGAATACCTCGTCTCATGCATGTTTCGTAGTACGCCCGACGTACCTTATGTACGCCCAACGTACCAGGGTCGAAAAGTACAAATAAAAGAAATTAATTAATTAATTAACATTACCTGACATATCGAGCATTACATAATATTTTGATATTAGCGTTAAAATTGAACCGGTCAAAATATAAAATCGGGTTTTATATTTGAACCTTAAATGTGATTTTTTTTAAATTGACACCATGATTAATTAGATGCATGAAATTATCATGATATCACATGTTTTAACATAGAATAACATTCAATCCATTTTTCAAATGCAAGTCTATGCCATCCAACTTTAGAATCATTTGCACACCATTTGTATAATGCTTGTGGAAAAAAGGATACCTAACCATTTGTGTTATCTTTTTTTTTTACCAGAGTATTTTTTTCGATTTCTATAACCAAGTTATATGCCAATTATATAAGTTTCTATACTTAGATGACTTGATTGGAAACCTCTTGTGATAAAGGTCACCTAAGCAAGAGTGTTCTGATGCATAGATAAGACCAAACATGTCAAATTAACAAATAGATTGTTAAGGGTCTCATACATCTAGGAATTATAAATGATGTAATTAATAAAAACTATTTACCTTGTTAAAATTGAGTAAGTGGGATAAATGTCACCTAACCTTTTATTTAATTTGCAACGTAGATCCTATACTTTAAATAAATAATGTTTTTGGAAACAAAAATGTATTATTTTTAAAGAATAAAATACTAAGTAAAACTTTGTTAAAATTTTGTAGATGACTCCACCAACTACTGTAAGACACCACCACTCAATGAACATTCGATCAATGCTTGACAAAGAAAAATTGGGTCACTCCAACTTTTTGGATTGACATGGAAATTTAAGAATCGTTTTGAAACAAGAAAAGAAAGACTATGCCCTTGAATCACAAGTCCCGAAAGAACCCCCCCTCTATTCCAAAGGCTGCACATGATGGATGGCTTAAGCATATAGATGACTAACTTGATGTGTCATGCCTTATGTTTTCCACAATGATTCTTGATCTTTAGCGGGATATGGAACTCTTCACTGCCTTTGACATGATTGAACATCTCAAGCAGATGTTTGGTCAACAAGCAATGACTGAAAGATTTGAAACTATTCTAGCCCTTCATGCCTGCAAAATGGAGGAAACCTGAAATGTGAGCACTCATGTTCTCAAGATGAAAAATCATTTGGATCAATTGGAGAGAATACTCCCCTCCCACCAGTGGACGTAGGTCACATTAACTGAATCACGTAAATATTGTGTCATGTATGCTTATAGTTTTGCTAGTTATCTGCTTTACTTCCTAATATATATATATATATATATATATATATATATATATATATATATATATACTAAATGAGATGTGGGTTAAAAGTAAGATGGGCTAGCTATCTACTTATAGGCTAAAAACCCAACATTAAACATGATTTCGGTTGGATTCTTGATTCTCTTTCCATATCAAAAATTCAGTTGTCGGTTTCATGGTTACAGTTCTTTACTGTTCGGTTCCAGAACTGAGGTCACACCTAGGTGATTTTGTTCTAAGAAAATGGGGCGTAATGTGGATCGGGAAGGGTGTTGCTAAATTGACACCCTTAGACATCCTATGAAAACTTTTATTAAAAGTCAACCTATAATAAACTATTTATAATTTTTTTTTTAAAACAATGCAAATTCAACCAATAAAATATCTTAAAAATCAAATAAGATGTCTATATGAAAAAATGGGGTGTTTTTTTAGCCAATCCCATCGAGAAATACGTGTTGGCCCCGTGGAAGAAAAAGTGACGTCAATTGTATCAATCTTTTGAGTGATTGATTCCGTTTGTACGTGGTTGGTTGCATCCTTAACTTCTGTGGCTAATATTTGCATCCTTAGTCACCTTGAACTCCTTTATAACCAATAGCAAAAATATGCGTTCAAAAAAAATCTCCCTAAATAACCTATAGCAATTATCTCAAGGTGATTGTGGTGCTATCTAAACCTGGCTCATGGCTCGCTCTTTCAGCAACGAAGAAGAAAACCTGGTAACAAGCTAATCTCTTTTCATCTAAGTTTTAACTTTTCACAAAATCGAGTTAGTCTCACCTGTTTCTCCCTAGAAATAGATAAAATCACTTTTTTTTGGCAAAATGTTCTCATATACATACAAAGTACAAACGCATATGTCTGTGTTTCTATTTTGAGATGTTTGTGTTTCTATTTTGGAAAAATATTCTCACCTGTTTCTCCCTAATGACTTATTATTATTATTATTATTATTATTATTATTATTATTATTATTAGTAGTAGTAGTAGTATGAGAGAGAGAGAGAGAGAGAGAGAGAGAGAGAGAGAGAGAGATCCTGACCATAGAACGTGAGTAGATTGGCCTATATGTCATTCAATTTCAAACAAAAAGCCACATGTTGAAATAATAATTATTTTCACGCCCTGCATAGTAGATATACATCAAATAGCTACTTCTAATACAAAGCGCATCCGGTAGTCCTATCTAAAGTCAGTGGGTATCGACATCATGTTAAACCGGACGGTACGCAGCCTAACCTTACAAAGGGTGACGTGTTACGGTGGTGGTGCGGTGAACACGATACGAGAAAGCAAACACACTCCCAACGGTAGTACTTTGTGTATAAAAATGTGCTATGTGGTGGGTTGGTGGGTGTAGTATGATTTCCTTTTAGTTTTGTAGGGTGATTAAAGAAGGCGAGTGAAAATGATGTAATGCTGACGTGATAAACTAAAATTTATGGTGGTTTGTGGTATCGTACCTACCGGTCTTATAACACCAAAAACTTATCACTTCAAATGACACATCATCCTTCAAATTATAACATAATTGTAGTAAATTATATTATGTTATAACACCACAATATTTCAATGTCATCATTTTTTAAAGGTTTTATTTTTTAATAATTATAAAACAAATATAATTTTATAAAACATATTATTTAAAGAAACCATTATATATATATATATATATATATATATATATATATATATATATATAAAAGATGTTTAAAGTTAGGACTAATAAAGAAGCATGTTTTTTTTGTCAATTTTGTCCTTTATTCTTTAGCCATTTTGATATTTTTGGTCTTCACAATAAAAAATTTTACATTTTTTTTGTATCCTTTTAATATTCAAAGTTTTGCCACAAAACTTTAAGGAATTGACAATTTTGCTCCCTTTTCTAAAAATTTGCTAATTCCAACCCCTTTAATTCTTTAGCCATTTTGACACTTTTGGTCCTTACAGTCAAAACTTTTACATCATGTTTTTTGTCAACTTTGCCCCTCACTCTTTAGCCATTTTGACACTTTTGGTCCTTGCAATTAAAATTTTTACATTTTTTGGAACCTTTTAATATTCAAAGTTTGGCCACAAAACTTTAAGGAATTGAAAACTTTGGTCCCTTTTCTAAAAACTTGCTAACTCCAACCCATTTAATTCTTTAGCCATTTTGACACTTTTGGTCCTTACAGTCAAAAATTTTACATTTTTTCATAAAAAACACAAAAAAATGGCCCAGGGCAAAGCCTAGATTTTTTCGCTAAAAGAGTCAACAACAAGTTAGGAATAGTGAAACTCACGTTTTTTTAACTATTTTCATCCTTGCACTTTCTGTGTCTGTCATTTTCTTCTTTTTGTATATTTTTTTCTATATTGGTCCTCATATTTAACTTTTTTGTTTTTTTCCTGCCCTCTATCTATCTGTCTCCGACTGTTTATCCGTATGAAAATAATCCAAAGTCAACTAAAAGAATCAACAACGACGCCTATTAATCTATAAACAAAAACAACACTCAAATTAGACGCACACGACCCATGCGGAGCATGGGCAACATATCTGGTTTAAATTGGAAATATGTTAGGATTGTATGCATTTTTAGATAATTTGCTTTTTTAATTGTGGTTGGCCAATAGTCATGTCACCGTTTGGTGGTGTGCAAAACTCTTCAATGCCGTTTAAACATTTATCAATAAGAGTCATGCTGGTAAAAACGAAATCCATAAGAATTAAGAATGAAAACTTGGGATTCTACATAAATGTAGATGAACATATGATTGATAAATGTAGCGGGCAAATAAATAAAACTCAAGGCTTCACCATGAGCAAATGTATTTTCCGGATATTTGGTATAATTTAAGGGGTTCAAAATGGTATTTTTCAACTTTTAGCTTTTAAAAAGTAATTTTCGGGCATCTGTCATACTATAAGGGGTGAAAATTGGTCTGAAACCTCTCAAACTTCGTATAAACAACAAAATGAAGAAATGATGGATGAAAACAATATTTTTTTAATATATAAAATTCGGTTTTTTATAGGTTTGAAAACCAGTTAATCCAAACCATTTTCATTAGTAAAGTTCTCAAACCGATCCAAACCAGTGGATATGTTTTAAACTGAACATGCCTCATTTTCGGATAGGTTTTTGATTTCAAACCATTTCGGATCATGAACCATAAACCGATTATTTTGCCCACCTCTCTATTCATACAAACTAGGAAAGTTTCCCCCCGCGTTGCGGGGTTAAAGGGTATTCCATTGTAAACAATGTTATTGATTAAGTATTCAACACATTGTTAAGTTGTCATGCATGAAACATAGATTCCGCATGTAACTACCATGCATTCAGGTCTTTTTCGTCTCCATGCCTTCTCAAATTGTTGCTCTGGTCAACCTGATACTTTGTGGTAGCAGTTTTGTCACATGACACCATAAAATGCAACAAAAATGAGATGATTTTACTTTTTACAACACAATACAATACAAGACATACGATATACATGAAAAATGTTTCAGTTAAGAAATAAATCGTTCAATCAAGTCAGCTTCATCCAGGTCAAAGTAATATAGAAACCAAAGGAAGGCTTTCAGCCGTTTATGTTCCCTGAATACCATTGATGACAAAAGCACCCAAAGTTAAAAATATTTATTCATATATTTCCGATTTTATTTTATAACTATCTATCCTCTACATCTAAAACTCTGTTAACAAATAATGTATAATAAAATTAACATTAACAACAATTTGGGTTTAAAATGTCACAAGCCCTAAGATTGAGAGAGGTTTAGGCAGGAGTATAAGTATAAGTAACCCCATAAGAATATAGGTCAGTATCACAGGGGTCTTGTATGTCCAAACCAAATTTAAGACCAAAAAGTTCACACACACACAAAAAAAAATATACAAATGCAATTCTGATGCTCCTTCGATATAACATGCCAGTGACTTAAAGCCTTATGAAATGTGATTTTAAAGGCAAAATGGCCATTTTACATGAATTTTAACACTCAGGGACAAAGGGTTACCAAAGATTAGATGATTTTAGGGGCAAAGCTCTCATTTTACGTAGATGCAACATTGTAGGGACATAAAGTGTGAACCAATGCGGTTTTAGGGGAAAAATGGTGAATTTAAGTAAGAAATAAACTCCCCAAAATATCTATTCTTGTTAGGTCATGTAACCATCAAGCGAAAACAATTTTACCTTAGCATGGTCAAGTTCTTCCAATAGCAGAACTCCAACACCTTCTCTAATTAAAATCCATAACAACCCTATAGTTAAAAGGAAGAAGAGGACTCCAACATTGTAACTCATAATTATACTTATGAAATCAGTAATAACCTTTGAAAATGGGAAAATTATACATATATTATATACATAATGTTAGCACCTGATAATAACCTAATAATCACCTGTGTGTACAATTCCGTTTGCATGCTTTATGAAAAAAGTGTCTGTAAATTCTCAAATTCTTTTCTCAATTTGCTAGTTTTATTTTCCAAGTTCTTGTACCTTTGGCAATGAGAAAATCATAAAATCTATCGTTGTAAAGCACTTAATACACATAAAAATTAAATATAAATGAAAATCTAAAATAAATTATATCTTAGCAAAACTTACAGAAAATTTTCATACTTTGAACCAACAAAAGAGACCACTTTGTCTTGAAAAAGCCAAGATAGCAGCTGGAAGATCTTATTATCTCAGTCAACAAAGGGACAATAGAAAATACAGTATAACAAAACAAACCAAGTAACTAATGAAGGTGTAAAATTTACCATTTTCGATCTCAAAGTCTTCATCAATAAACACCTTTCTTTCTCAGATTCCTTAAAACATGAACAAACAAACCTTTCTCTTGTTCGAATTGGTTTCAGTTTTGTAGTAATCTGCATTCAAACAGCCAAAAAATGAAACTAAATTCCAATTTCAATTAAGTAAACATAAAAAACTTTATTGGTTAAGAAAATAAACATGTAACTTCAATCTGTCTGCCTGATCACAAAATCAGACGAAAGTTGAACTCTAATAAATTAATGCCAACATCTTTATTAGGTTGACAACAAAAAAGTGTTTGTATTTCATACACTCTTCAACACTTCCCATATATCCATTTGGAACAATGAATTATAACAGAATAGAACAAACCAATTAAATTTATTGCAAAAATACATAAAGTAAATGTTACAGATTTGCCTCCTTTAAACCAAAAGAAAACATACTGTAAATAAATTAAAAGTTTAGGTTTACCTTGAGAAAACCAATTGAAGCAGCCATCGAAAACTGCAAGAATCGGAAATGAAAGAGCCGTTGAAAATTGCAACTAAAAGGAAACTAAAGGAAGAAATCAAAAGATAGAAAAGATGAAATTAATGTTTTGTTGACTGGTTTCATGTTGACTTTTTACCAAACGGAATGATTATAACCTGTAACTGCTTATCAGAATGATGCAGCCAACCCCTTCTGCCTCCAGCTTCTTTTCCGCCTCCTCCATCATCTTCCCTTTCTCTCGAACGCCTTTTGTATCCGACAGATATTCTTTCATAACTTCGACCTACGGATGATGTTGATTATCCGGACTCGGCTTGGAAAACGAAGTCAACGGAGGTGAAGGGAAGGCACAAAGAAACCCCTGTCAGAGAGAAAGCAAGAGTCGATTTGAAGCAGCCGACAAATAAAATTGAAAGGTAGAGGCGCTGCACTCCTTTTTTTGTTCGTGTCACCACACAGCAACATAAAGAAATCAAGAACCCCTGTGTATTCAAGGTAATTAAACATAAGTTATGTTATGTGATATCAGGGGCCGTTTGGATATATAGATTTTGCAATCTAAAGTATTAAAATCATAATAAAAAATAATTTGGTTAAAGTGAAGAGTAGTTCACAATAATGCAGGTTGTTGATTATTCCAAACAATATAATTCATGGAGATAGGCCTACAAAGTTCAAATTCATAGTTTCTTCCCACAATTACTAAATGTAACTAATGGGGACTGACTTCAATCAAACTTACAGCCAATAACCTCTATTGACAAAATCAAATGTCATTAGCATAAGAATGTGATACAATTTGATATCAAATCTGACTAAATATGGGCAAGGCCACAGCTTGAAACCTGAAAACCTTTTCTAATTCCCTAAAAGCATAATACCTATAATTATGTCAATGTTAAAGCTTTGGAACCATTTTAACATCCAACTCATTTAACCATATGAGTAAACCCGTGTTACTTATTTCCGTTTTGATTCTTAGAAAAGACTGAACGTTTTTTCATCATTCAATATATCAAACTATGAGCAAATGTTGCATTTCAACTATTCATCCATAACCCAATACCCTAGTAATTTGAAATCTAAAGAAAAAAATATATATTGCAAAGAACACATTTTTACGCATCAAAGACCAACAGCTAATAACATTCAGAGCATATCATTTGATTAACAGAAAAATTGTGAGATTAAAAGCATGCAAGGAGGGCAAAAGAGGGATTTCTCACATTCAGATTGTACTCTGAAACTTTTCCTTTTCCTTCACTTCTAATACCATCAGTCACCAAAGTTAATGGTCTTTCATCAACGACTTCATCAATGAAACCAAACTCTTTAGCGTCTTGTGGTGTCATAAAGTAGTCTCGATCCATATTCTTCTCAATCACATCAACAAATTGTTTATCTCCTTAAATACTAAAGAAGAATCACAAAAAAAAATACCATCAATGCTTTCGAAGGTTCTTGTTTCTCAAAATAAAACCCTATGCCTCATTAAGGCATTTCATCAAACAGGTTAGGTGCAATTATGAACAACATAATCAACTTGTGAAAAAACATACCTTTACTAAATATGAGGCTTCCTTAAACATTAATTTCAAACCTGTGCAAAAAAAGGAAGCTTCGGGTAGTTAAAAAACCGAACTCAAAATTTTAAACTGGATTTTAACCGACAAGAAATTGAAAACTATAAAGAAAATCAAGGATGATTCGTCTTAAACCAACAGAAGGTGCAAGCGGAGAACGGAAGATTCGACTTAAATATGAAAATATGGCACTTATAACAGAACGGAAGCATAAAACAAACCACTGTTACCGTTGAAAGGTCCGACCGATACCGATGAGCGTGAAGATTCCGATATCGTCCCTTCTACTACTGTTTTTTCTCATCTTTCTTTTTGTTTAGCGCCAAGTATCCAGGAATTGAAGCCTTTTTTGTATATATATTGATTTTGGATGCTCGGTGGATGTAGAACACAAAGTAGTGACCGGCGTCGGTGGTTGTCATGAAGACTTCTGATCGGAAACAACAGGCGGAAGCGGTGACGAAGAGGTCGAGCGGAAGAAAGTTGACCGATGGTCGCTATAGAGAGACGGTGGAAGGAAAAGGGTATGAATGGGCGTTTTAGTAGAAGGAAAAAGAAGTGGGGGAAGGTTTATGTGATTGGATACAAAAGGGGGTGGAATAGTAGAAGTGCTGGCCGGTTCGTCTAAATCAAGAACAGAGGCGGTGGAGCAATTAAAACAAGGACACAAATAAAAAAAATAAAGTGTCAAAACAATAAAAACAGAAAACCTTGGTGGCAAAAATCTAAACTTTTGGTGGCAAAAGTGTGAACAGCCAAAAAAAAATACTTTAGACAAGGCTCCCCACCTTTAAGTGCGGATATAATAGTCTACATGCAAAGGAACATGTTATAAATTTCATGTGGCAATAATTTTCGTTCGGAAACATGTTGTATTTCAAAAAACAAAAGTTACCTTACGGCGAATCATTTCCTTTTGGTGTTTATTTGTTATTCATAAATGTCTCTTTAAAAGTATGTTGCGGTTTTGGATTAAAAAGAGAAGTATGTTGATGTATTTTATTAAAATAATAATATTTTGTTTCGGATTAGAAATAGATGTATATTGTTATTTTTTATTAAAACCCAAAAAACCCGATTAAATGTTCTTTCATTATTTTGTAGTTTAGCTCGTTTAATTGGTCAACAATATTATTTCTTATTTCACTAATATAATGACATAAATGTTCGATATACATTTTGGAGTTTATCCGACTTTTATAAATATCTTATTAAACTTTGAAGTTATAAATTATTATCATTTAAAAGTATGTAATACTCTTAAAAATAACAATTTTTCTTTTTATATAACATTACCGTACATAAATTAAAATAAAAACTCTTAAACCAAACCTGAGGAGATGAGATTTTGAAAATTATGGTTAACATAAAGAAGATATCACGATTACATTTACAATAATCAAAATAAATGAAATTGAATGTCTATTTTTATCTAAATATTTGACAACAATATAGATACGCAAGTGAAAAGGATAAATAAAAGAAAAACAACATTATAAAAATAAATATATATTTTCTGCAGGCCTTTAAATAAAAGGATGCAATACACTGATTGCAACAATAGTTAAATAAATAGTTAGTCCCCTTATTTTAGTTATTACTGCTAATCTATTTCCTTTGAAGATGAAATAATACACTTTCCTTTTAATGAAAAAAAATGGTAAGTTTGTAACATTAAATTGTTGAATAAAATAAAGATATATAATTAAAAGATTATGTTTGGCTATAATGAATTAATAATCCAATACATTAAGGAAATGTCAACAAAAGACCATACACACCTTGTAACACATTTTGAGGGCTTTTAGTTGCTCAAGGTCTTCTTCCATGATCTATTGCCTGTTCTCTTTCTTCCTATATAACAATTCAAATAGATGAGCGAACTAATAATAGTGATTTAAATTCAAAATTGAAAGAAATTACCCACAAATCTCAATTTAGTGCAAAAAAGTGAGGGTCACGTCCATCTTTTTCTCACTTCACACTCTGTAGGTACAAACTGATCAAAATGTCAGTGAAATTACTAAAATACCCCAAATTGTAAGAACCAAACTACATACCAACACACACTAACTGAAACCTAAATCACGAAGAATGAAATCCATTAACAAAAAACTACAACTTCTTGTTTACATAAAAGCACTTCTTGAGATCAAGCAAAACCGCACGAAATAGTTTTCAGATCTTCTTCTTTTGAGATGAATCAAATCGTAGATTATTAACAATATATATAATCAAAAAAATAGATTTTTCATTCTCATCAAAACAAAAACTGCAGGAAATATCAGTCTCATTGAAAATTACATTTGAAAATGGAAAAATGTAACCACATTACACCTAAAATCGAGAAATCGGAATCTAAATCCATAATCGGCCAAATCACCAATTAAAGTCTGCAATGAGATAATTCAAGCAGTCTAATGGCATTATGAAATTGAAAAGCAACAGCTTTATTACCTTGAAACCTATATAGTTATTGATCTTATTCAATTCGACTATTCCAAAGAACAAAAACAAAAGCAAAACCATTGATCATTGTATTTGAATAAGAAAACGAATAAAAAGATTGGATGATGCGATTGGATGACTTACATGAGAATTTAAGCTCTAAAGGATCGATGTTGAGGAGTTCACCCGTACTCGTTCGTTCAACAAATGCACAATTCGACACCCAAAACGAAAAAAATAAAGTAAAGCAAATTTTGAGTTTTTGAATTTAATGGGAAAAGGATAGATGAAATGGATATGGGACGGTTGTTCTGGATTAAACGTTTTTTAATGAAATATGAAAATGGAGAGATTGATGTTGATGGCGGTTTGAATTTTGAAACTCCAGTTTCACCCCCAAACCTCAAATCTTCTCAAATTGAACTTGAGATATTATCACAAATAAACACAATGGTTATCGATTTCATCGATTTATTGAGTTTTCTTATGATTTTCGTGATAGGAAAGAGAGACGATGAATATTGTTGAGTTATCTCCGGGTCATGTGATACAGGAACAGAAAATGAAAAAAAAATCTAAAACTCATATGGAATTAGAGCTCGTTTGTGAGAACATACCATAGAAGCGACGGTTCTAGGGTTAGACGAATTTAACCTGCAACGGATCGAAACACAAAAATTAGATTCACGAGCAGAAAATAAAACTTAAATCGAAGTCATATCTAAAAAACAAAAAGACTCTTCGTCTTCAACATTGAATCTGGAATTTGAAAGAGCTATAAATATGAAACTTTGAAGTAACAAATCCCTTTATTTCTTCTGTATTTATGATCCTTTTATTTGAATGAGTATTTTAACTTTCAACTAATTTGGGGATGCCGATAAGAAGAAGTTGACCGATTCAATGACCAAGGTGATGGAATACCGGATCAATCTTATCTTAAAATTTATAAATTCAAAATATGGATTATGACTTTTTCAAACGTTGACCAAATTAAGATTTAGGATTCTGTGATGCATAAAATGAGTGTATATAATGTATTAAGGCTTATACTTCTTAAATTTCAGCATTTGACCAAATATATATATTATAATGTATTAAGGCTTATACTTCTTAAATTTCAGCATTTGATCAAATATATATATATATATATATATATATATATATATATATATATATATATATATATATATATATATATATATATATATAAAAGATAAATGGTGGGGTTTAATGTTTATTAAAGTTAAAGTATCACAAAAGATTTTAGTACAAAATTGTAGGTTTTTAAGAAGTGTTTGTACTTGTCACTCCATTTAACTTTCCAATAAAAATTGTTTACCGTCGTTAAATAAAAATAAATAAATAAATAAATAAATAAAATACTGCGTTGAAGTGTTGAACAACAACATCAAGATTGCGCAAAGTAAGTTTGATTATGTAAATTTCCTTATTATTAACTTCTTAATTATCTTCTCCAAAAGTAACAACTTTTGCTTACTATTGGCTTTTACACATGATTTGTTGTTTTTTCTTAACTAGACGCTATACCTTCGAATATACCGGTGAGTTATCTTTCAGTGATTTACGAAAGATGTTTAATTCATTCCAATTGTATATATAATCAATATTTCATAACAAATGTTCGCAAATAATAAAATAGTTTTGTATTTTTTTGTTGTATTTTTTCTAGAATAAATTAAAATATAACATTTATATATGTATTTAACGAAGATTAGATCCTAGTGAATATATTTATTTTATAATGTTATAAAACCATATATGTTTATGAGTGAAATAGGTCAATCAATTACAAATTAAAGAAAAGAAAAGAATTCTCAAAGCATCTTCAACAACGACTTTTTTAAAATTTATTATTATTAATCAAGCACTTATTATTATTGGGGCAAAAAGTTTATATATATATATATATATATATATATATATATATATATATATATATATATATATATATATATATATATATATATATATATATATATATTTATTTATTTATTTATTTATTTATTGACAACATATATGATCAATATATACTTTTAGGTTTTGTCTTTTAACCCTCTTATACTTACTTATATTTCATTTTACATCCTTAAATATATTTTAATTTTAAATATTTTTTTATTTATTGACTAATTAATTATTTCTATTAAATATTTAATAACTATTACGAAATATAAAATTATAATGATTATATAATTTGTTTTAAATATTTTATATGACTATTCTATAGTAGTTTTTTTGTATTAATTTTTCCGAAGGATATGTTGTAATATATTTTAATTTTAAATATTTATTTATTTATTGACTAATTAATTATTTCTATTAAATATTTAATAACTATTACGAAATATAAAATTATAATGATTATATAATTTTTTTTAAATATTGTATATGACTATTCTATAGTAGTTTTTTTGTATTAATTTTTCCGAAGGATATGTTGTAATATATTTTTTTGAAACAATGTATTGTAATATTTTTAATAAAATTAAAATATAATATGTATTAAAAAATGAATAATTAAATAAATGAGTTTTATAGAACATTTTAGATAGATGTAGATAAATTAGTTAAATTTTTATATATAAAAAAAAACTATTAGAAGAGGTTAACCATTGGAGTGGTTATTTAATTATAGGTTAAATTATTAGAATGATGATGTAACAATAGTATTAAGTCCTAGTATACCTTAACCATTGAAGATGGTCTCAGTTTCTTAACGATGTTATTGACTAGTAAGTTATATTTTTTTATTTTTTAAAAACAAATAAAATCTTTAAATTGAACATGTGAATGGTAAAGATCAATATTTTATATTTTCGCTTATAATCCCTTTATTAGAATAGTAATTTTGTGTTTCTTTTTAATTTGATTTTATATTTGAAGTGATTGATTTTGGTTGTTTTGAAATCTAATGATATTTTTAATTTGATTTTATATTTAAAGTAATTGATTTTGGTTGTTTTGAAATCTAACGTATATTGAGTAAATTACATAAATCGTCCTAATAGTATGATCCAACTTGCGTGTTTTATTTTTAACTTTTGTTTTTCACTCAGATTATCCATAGTTTTAAATTTTGTATGTTTCGTCCCAAATGAAATAACCATTTTATCCTTGCTAATTTTCTTTCTTTGAATTACTTATCATTTGTTTATAATTTAAGACTAATAAAATGGCCCACCCCACCTAAAACCCTGAATGTGTTATATATTTCTCTTCCTCTAAATATCATTTTTAAACTCAAAAGATCTAAATAATGGATAAGCATCCTTAGGTCATTGCCGTCACGATACTTTGGATCGACATCCCTGGAATCCTCTACACAGCCACTGCCACCGGTCATTCATGTCTGACAACCACCCACCTACTTAAATTGAGTTCTAGAATGCTGGCGCCTGGCGAATAGAAACTCTTTTCTGGAACAATCAATTTTTATAACACAAACCCTCACCTCCATATCCACCCCTTGCAAAAATGGATATGTACGTTTTAACCTTCTTCTTCCTTTTATTCTCAAACCCAACAAAGTTGTCATTGCCCTAGTTGTAGAGGAGAGAGAGACAGACATGTGGTGATGGTAAATATGTCAGTATTCACACCTTCGTCGCCTTGGTTACAAAGTAGAGAAAAACTGAATTGTGGTCGTCATGGGTATGGAAACATCCACACCTCTGTCGACTTAGTTGCAGAGAGAAAAACAAAACTATGGCGGTGGTGGGCATGACAACAACTACACCTCCGATGTCTTGGTGTTTCATCTTTTTGGTTTCTTTGACCTCCAACCAAAAGGAGCGATTTATGTTCCTATAACTTCTTTTGTGCAAAATTCATGTTTGATTTTACTTGGCCTTGAATACGTTGGTTTTGTGAACCAACGGTTAAATAAAAGAGTAAATTACATATTTTTGTTTAATTAAATTTTCAATTTAATCGATAATTGTTCCATGTTTGTCTTTGATTTTAGAGTAAAATTACATAAAGTTGTTTTTATGTATTTGAGCTTGTTGGAGAAAACCAATAACATGGATGTACTTAAACTTTAAACCATTGTACATTGGTGCTCTCTTTATAATAAAAGAATGAACACTAAAACCTAAAAAAATACAATATAATATTTTTAGGTCCAGAAAGAATGAAACATACAAGTTAAAATTAACCGAGGTGAGAACAATTTGAATGAAAAAAACAAATTAAAGACAAAACGTATAGATTGGACCATACCACATGGAGAATTCATGTAATTTACTCTAATATCTTTTATATAGTTCTATTTAGATGGTTGATTAATGATACATAAAGGGGTGATGACATCATTAATAATGTGATCATAACTCAACATTTAGATCATTGCGATAATTTAGTCATCTTTGTTTTCGAGGTCAAAATATATTGAAATTTTGTTGTCGATATGAAGCTCTGAAGACATGCTTTACTATAGTGGACCCTGTCAACAATGTAAACAAGAGCTAATATCAAAAGTTGAGACATAGGAGAAAATAAAGAATTTCTTATGATGATAGTTCTTTCTAGTTAACCATATGTAGGAAAAATTTCTATATTATCATACCTTATCTCAGTATAACCTATATGTTGAGGATTTCATCAATGAATTTGATAGGCTTCATATGTGACGCTATGTGATATAAGAAGAGGAAAAAGAAGTTGATTAGTTTTCTGTGGCCTTCGACTTAAGATTTTAGAGGTTTTTAGTCATTAACAATATTGGACTTTTGTAGATATGTGCCATTTGTATCTAAAAGTTTTTTTGGACTAAGGAAGTTACACCCAACACACACCTAAACACGAAAACCATACCCATGGTAAACACCCTAACATCCAATGTCTATTCTATAAACATGTTTGATACACATGTACTTTGTTATTGTAACATCCCAAAAATACCGAGTAAAATTTTCATTTTTAAAAAAAGTCAAAACCATTATCCCAAAAGTCGATCAGAGTAAAAGTATTCTCAAAACATCAGAGTAAAATCATAAACAATCATTACGGAATAAATCTTCAGGGGATGCAGTGCGATCAAGTTGGGCTCGTCCTTTTGAAACTGGAAGTACCTTAAAATGTTTAAACCACAAAACCGTAAGCACAAAGCTTAGTAAGTTCCTCAAAATACCACATACAACATATATGTATATAACAACACGTAGATGTGTTGGGTCCGTAACAACTCCCGGGTCCGTATCAACCCCGAGTCCATAATGACTCTATATAACAACATGTAGCTGTGTTGGGTCCGTATCAACCCTGAGTCCATAATAACTCCATATAACACCACGTAGATGGGTCGGGTCCGTATCAACCCTGACTCCATAATGACTCCGAGCCCAGATTGGCTCCATGCATACAAATGGGCCCATCGCAGCTTATAAATAGGCTGAAACCAACATAAACATGGGAGAGTCACAAAGACAACTAGCACAATCCAATGGGCCGACATTGGTGTCGTTGACCCATGAGTACAGTGAGAAGACTCACCTGAACTACTCAACAGAAGCCCAACAACCAACTCAACATTAGAACAGCCATCCCAAACTTCCTAAAACCAAACCGAGATCAATCCTTGGTCAAATACTCAATTCTACCCTAGTTTGACCAAAAGTCAAACTGGTCAAAAAGTCAGCGGTCAAAGTCCACAAGGTCAACGGTCAGCTTAGCCAAAGACAATGTCATGTCGTGACCATTCCTAGGTCACGTCGTGAGAATGCAACGACAAAATAATCGCGATTCTGGGCACCGTCATGTCGTGACACATTCTATGTCACGTCGTGACTTCTGGTTAGAAGGCCAAAATCTTCAGTAAGTGCTTAATCTACTCAGACCAAGGCCCATAACCTCAGATCTAGTTCCTAAATAGCTTCATAATGGATAAAGTTTCCAACTTTGTCCATTAGGATGGCCCAAACAACCAAGATCTAGTCTTTAAGTCTTAAAGGGACCAAGAATGCATAGTTCTCATCTAAATCCATTAAGTCCAAGCCTCCAACCTTCATATCTGAATCAACATGATGTTTAGATGGAAAAAGTTTCCAACTTTATCCATAATAATGCCTCAAGCTTTCAAGATCTAAACTTTAATACACCAAAATGGCCTAAATGACCAAAATAACTTGCATGGATGAAAGGGAAGACAAAAGATCAAAATTTTCCTAGTCCATAAGGTCCAAGAAAACATTCTAAACTGATCAAAAGATGTTGGAGTCTATATCTAAAACATACAATGTTAGTGGGACCTTGTAGAGTAATAAAGTTGCAAACTTTATTCAACTCTCACTCAAAAACTCATTAAAATGGACCAAAAACACCAAATACACTTAAATCCAAGATGAAATACAATAAAGATTGGAACTTTATAACTTACAAAGGTCTAGAAGGTAGATGAAAGTTGATATCTTCAATTGACAAGCTTCAATGATTAATCTTGTATGAAAACATTGCTCCAAAATCACCAAAAACTCTAAAAAAATGGATAAGAGAGGAGAGGGGAGGCTCAAATCTTGAAAATGGACGCTAGGGTTCTCCCAAAGGGTTATAGATATGATGGAGGCTAAGAAAATACCCTAAAACATGAATCCTTACCTTTAAATACCTTGAAACCCTAAAAAATTCATAGGTTTGGGATGCACAGTTCTCACGTAGTGAGAATAGACCTCTTACCTCGTGAGGACAGGCTCCTCACATCGTGAGAATATACTTCTCACCTCGTGAGAACGAGTTTTCACCAAATTCCATTCCAACTTCAAACAATGATAACTTCTTCGTTTCAACTTCGTTTTCAAAGATCTTTCTATGCACAAAAAAATATTTACGAGCCCCACAACCTTATCTAATTACTTTTGACTTAATACATGTCGAACTAAAACCATAATCCATGTGAGAAGCCCGAATTATTACTTTTGCCCTTTTACCCTTTTTTTCCAAGCACAAATCGAAGGCTTTAATCACTTAACCAACATTATCATCATCCAATAAGGTCTAAACCCCATTCCCTTGAAGCCCAAGGCCTTTACTCAATCCATTTATATTCCACAATCCGAAAATCAGAAACTTCTCAAAACAGGATGTTATAGTTGTTTCAAGTACCAAGGAATCAGTGAGAATGTAGTAGCTATAAAATGGTCAAAATTTTTGGACTCGATTGGGAAGGTCATTTAAAATCGTACCAAATGACATGGATAAAGAATAAATTCTTTGTTAAGGTTAGAAAAAGATGCTTAGTCTACTCCTCGATAAAAAATATGTATGAAGATTAGGTGTGATTCAAGGCAATTCATATTGATGCATATCATATCCTACTAAGGATGACATAAAAATATGATCGAAAAAACAAGTATGATATGTTCCAAAATACTTACATTTTGAATAAGGACGGGGTAAATGTTATGTTGGCCCCTCTTGATATGAGGTATGAGTCACTTGGCTTGTTAGTTCTTACACATTTTGAATTTATAGGAGTAGCCACTCTTCACTCCAACCCCTTTGTATTGTCCAAAAAATATCGATAAAAAATTTTCTTTTAAAACCATTAAGTCATACAACCATTTATTCCAAAACCAGACATGATAAAAAGTTTTACTTAAACATCAGAGTAAATCAAAAGTAATTAGTATGAAAAAAGCCATTAGGAGATGTTGTGCAGTCAAGTTGGGTCATTCCCTTTGGAATTGGAAGTACGTGAAAATGTTAAACCACATTACCGCAAACATAAAGTTTAGTGAGTTCCCTAAAATACCGCATACCATACACATATCAGTTCGAAGCTGTAAGGAGTCTATTTCACCCCGGGTCTATTTCACTCCCGAGTCTATTTCAACTCAACATGTGTTTTTCAACTGAACGGGTCTATTTCACCCCCAAGTCTATTTCACCCTACATACATATAACATATAGGCATATCGGAAAGAGTCACAAAGACAACATGCATCCTACAAACATAATCCAGTGGGTCGACATTGGTGCATTTGACCCCAACAGTATAGTGAGAAGACCAACCTTAATCCTGAAGACAAGATATACCACCCACTCGAGTCGACGATATCAAGCCTCCTCTTGCTAAACATATCCATAATAAAACCCTAATTAACAATTAAGGAAAATACTTACCCATGAAAGGTCTAGGCTCATAATTAAACCTCCGTTGGGCAAAAGACCATTTTGCGCTTCGAATACTAAGTCCAAAAGTCAAACCGACCAAAAATTCAATGATCATCGCTTAGTTGACTTACGCCCTGCATAACTAATCTACCCCCTGTGTAGTGCCCCTGATCCCAAAAACTTCTATTAAGCTCTTAATAAAACAAACCAAACTATCAAACTCCTAGATTTGATCTAAATGAATGTCTTAATGGATAAAGTCTCTGACTTTATCCATTTGCATGGTCACAAAGAGCACAATACCAAAACCTAGGTCCATAAAGTTATCCGTTGCTCAAGAACTCATGCATGGATGAATGAGAGTGCCGAAGCTCTCATTTTTATGACTCAATAACCTCATAAACATTAGAAGGAGGCACTCACATGGTCTGGAGTAACCCATACTCACAAGAACCAAGATTATGGGACAAAAAGCATAAAAACCCATGACCTAATTAGATCTAACAAAAGGAACATCAAGATGCAAGCTTTATACCTCCTGTAGAATGTTGATGAAGTGCAAGGTCTGGATCTACAATGCTTGAAGCTCACCAAAGATTTTTCCATGGACTCCTTTCATAAAAAATGCAACCAAAAACACACTAAAAGCTCCAAGACTCACAAATGGTGGCTAGGGTTTCAAAATAACGGTATGAGGTGATGGAGGCTGGTTATGGGAGGGATCCAATGAAGTTAGAGTCCTTAAACATAGTTCAAAACCTTAGAATTAGGGTTTTTGTCAACTGCAGTTATGCCCTGCGTAACTTGAGTTACGCCATGCATTGTTCATTAAAAACGCGTTTCTCCATCAGCCACTACGCCATGCGTAGCTGCCTTACGCCTTGCGTAGGGCACAACCCTTATCTTCCAGTTTAACTTCAAACAACCATAACTTCTTCGTTTTCAACATTCTTTATACACACAGAAAGGTATTGAAGAGCCCCATAATTCTATCTAGTTACTTTTGGCTTAACACATGTCGAACTAAAACCCTAATCCATGAAATAAGCCTGCCATTTAACTTTTCCCTTTCTACCATTTGGTTCCAGCACACAAATTAAGGGCTTAGATCTCACAACCAACATTATCAACCGTCAACAAGGTTTAAACTTTACTTCCTCAAAGCTCAAAGCCTTTAGATGATTGAATTTCGGTCCACAACCCTGAATTAAGAAATAACCTGAAGCAGGGTGTTACACCCTTATATCCTCACACATGATCATGAAGCCCATCAAAACTACAGTCAATCATTATATCCCCTAATATATCCTTTATTGGGTGAATTTATTGACATGTTTCTTGAAGGATTTACACCTAAATTACCTTTGATGAGATATATACCACATGAGACTCTGCATCGTACTTTCCTTGTTGGTACCAAAACTTGGGGCATTTTCCAAATGTGTACTCATAGTTGATCGGTAAAAAATAGCAATTACATTTTTCTCCTTCCTTGATTTTATGAGTTACTTGACCAATTTCATGGGCGACCATTTTCTCAAAATTTTTTGCACAACAGGAATCATCATATAGGAATGAGACCCAAGGATGTTTTGTTTGTGAATCACTTATGGTGTACCCTTTGTAAATTTATAGATTCAAAACTGCAATTTGGTAGCTCCACAATTTGTGAACAGAAAGCCAAAGCAAAGAAGTAAATCAAAGTCTAGGAAGCCTATTAGGAAGTCCAGTTGGAAACATCGGAAAAAGTGGCGCCTCATGTTTACCCAAGCTGAGTTCACATATAACTATTCACCAACTGCACGACATGAATATGTATGTTTTTAATAGTGTGGTTGTGATCTGTTTACCCTACTTAACTTAACACCAATTACCATTCTCAATCTTTTCAATTATTAAACGGTAAAATAGTCTATGTAGATTAAAAAGCTACATCTATTGGGGATTGATTATCAATAACAATTTAATAATCATAGCAACAAAAGCAAAAGAATAGTTGAATACTTTTGTTCCTGAATAACCATGGGTCTATTTCAAAGATAAATAACTGGATTATCAATTTGCAACCGTAGGATATTAAGAGTTACCACCTCAATTTACATATGTTGGAGAACAACCACCAAATCTAGGTAATGTTTACCATTGATCCATACAAAGCATAAATAGACATATGTTACACCACCAATATCACCTCCAACCTTCCTTGCTCATTGCTTAAATTCAACAAACCAAAGGGAAGGGATAGACGTTTTTGTCGTCTCTAATAAGTAAGGGTAAATAGGAGCTTTTAGAGTTGTATGTGTTTTTTTCTTGTCTTATTAGTTATGACCCAAAAGCTCCATTAAATTTTTATATGGTGGAATTCCATTACACTTAAACTTACCTTATGAGTATTAAGCCCAAATCTATGAATAATTAATTCCATAATTAATTATCCTTAGCATTTCAATTAATTTAAACATTTTTATTTAATCTTATAATAAATAAACCATTTATTTTATTTATTTATTTTTGACCAATATACAATAAACAACTATTATTTCATTATTTATATATTATTATTATTATTTATTTATTCTATTTTAATGCTCTTTAGTGTGACTTTATATATATATATATATATATATATATATATATATATATATATATATATATATATATATATATATATATATATATTAATACAAATAACATCATAGTTAATTCACTGTTTTTCGCACACTATTTCCAACAACACCAATAAGTACCTGCCCAGATTATGTGACAAAATGAGTAGTATCATAATCGAGTAAACAAACATCAAAAGAAAGGTTCTTTACAAGGGAGTGTGATATTGTGTCGATCTATTTTCCAAAGGACATGTGGTCCTTGGTGAGTATTGAAACAGATTAATGACGATGCATATATGATCCAACTATCGCTACTATAATATTTCGACCATCCTTCATGTTGTAGATTTTTTTCCGTATGTAGGCAATTATGTTCATGAAGTAGGCTCGAGGTTGAGTCTTTCTCAATGTGGGAGGATGATCCTTCATGTTGTAGATTTATCCCTGTGTGTAGGCAATTATGATCATGAAACCGGCTCAAGGTCGAGTCTTTCTCATGGTGGGAGGATAATCCAGAAAGGTATATGGATATCGATGATGATGTCATCACAAATCATCCATCGGAGGTAATTATATCTCTACCACCTCCAAGTATTTAGGTGCATTGAATTGACTAAAACATAATCTAATATTGGAGTTTGAGCTACTAGCAACAAATATTTGGAGGTAGTTGTGTCTCTAGTAGGAGGAAAGTGTAACAACGATAACATTTATAGGAGTATATTGTATACTCATTATCATAAGCTTAAATTCCATAACCTGATACATATTCGTTTTTTATATAAGTTAAACTTTATGAATTCTCACAATATGTTCAATTTGTGTATGATAACAATAAATGAGATACCGAGAAGAATTTTTTTTGGAAAATTTAGATTTATAAATACTAAAAATTATTTAAAAGTATTGTGTCTCTATTAGGAGGAAAGTGTAACAAAGATAACCTTTATAGGAGTATATTGGATACTCATTATCATAAGCTTAAATTCCATAACCTGATACATATTCGTTTTTTTATATAAGTTAAACTTTATGAATTCTCACAATATGTTCAATTTTTGTATGATAACAATAAATGAGATCCTTTTGGAAAATTTAGATTTATAAATACTAATAATTATTTAAAAGTATTGTTATGTTCATGAATCGCCATAAACCATAATTCTTTGGTTTTTTGACAGCTTGTCTCCGTAGATATATCCAATGGGAAGAAGGTGATAATAAACAGGCCAAATAAACTAAATTGCCTTAACTACCAAGTTGTACGTTTCTATGCTCTAAGTGTTTGATAATGTATTCATATATATGGAGCATGCACATATATGGAGTAACACTTATACCTTTTTTTCTTCAGATTGTTCAATTGTTAAAGATGTTTGAAGTGTATGAAAATGATCCAACAATCAAGTTCTTGATGTTAAAGGTAAGAAAATATAACGAGTTATAAGTAAGAAAGTGGAATTTTTACAACCATCAGATGACCATCTGGTATGGTTACCGTAAGACATATTTGGTGGGGTGCCATCTCATACCACCACATTAGATTGGTATACCCATCACTATACATAATATTTTTAATTAAAAATAAATAAAAATGTAATTAAAATTTTAGATTTTTATTTAAAATAAAAACATTACATTACATAAATTTAAAAAACACCAAAACCTAAGCAACTAAAATAAAAAACCTAGAAAAGAAAAGTACCAAACATTCAAATAATAATCCTAAAATTACATAAAATAAAGTTACATAAATAAATATAAATCAAAGATGTTATTATTGTTCGTTCATGTTGTTTTGATATAGATGTTCCTCTAGGACTTCTTGAAGATATTGTCATGTTTCATCATTTTGAATTTCAATTACTATTATTAAAAATTCAGTACAACCTGGAATGAATTGTTGATGTGGGTTAACTATGTCGTTCTCGTTGTACATGCAAATCGCTATATCTGTCATATTCAACCATCATATTATGCATTAAAGTACATGTATACATTATTTTCTATAACCTTTCGTTATATCAGAGTCGTGCATGGAGTTTCACTACACGTTTCAACATTTGAATTTCAATTGCTTTTGTGAATATCTTTGCCTTTTTCAGATTGAGGTACTGCATATGCCTTCATAAAGGTGAAGTAATTTGGATATATCTCATCACAAAGGTAGTAATCGTGTTTGTAATCATGTTTTTTCACCGTGAAGGACATATCAAGTGCTCGCACGGTCTATATATCGTTAAAAATTAGGGACCGACCAATAACATTCTGATCATTATTAGACCCTACAACCCTAAAGTACGCATGCCAAATCAATAAATCCCGAGATGCAACAACTTCCATTATCATAGTTGATTCACCTATATCACCTCTGGTATATTGACCGTGCTAGGCATTTAGACGTTTTTCCCATATCCAATGTGTATAATCAAAGTTACTGATTAATCCTGGTAAACCATGTCTCACTTCATGTGCCCAATACAATATGTCAATATCACATGAAGTTGTTTTGTGCAAATATTCTTTGTGAAAACTTCATGAACACATGCACAAAAATGATCTACACACTCAATTGTCGTCGATTTTGATATTTTTAAATACTTGTCTGATGCATCATAGACTATTCCATATCTTAAGTACCTAAGTGCAACCGTATATTTCTGTATAGCTCTAAAACTCATTCTACATCTAGCATCTGGTCTTTGTTGGAAAAATTCATATCATAACTCTAAAAAATTATTAATATGTAAAAATATTACTCTACTAACATGAAAATGATGTTCCAATGCTTCATCATCATAAAGACAATTATCAACAAAATAATCACGTACCAAAAAATTCATGTGTAGCTTGATGATCTCGATTGATCAAAGTTCTTATATTACTAGCATTCGTACAATCTTCATTGACAATATTTTGTCCAACATTAAAGAATGTTGTCATAAACTCACCGTTATCATCTGAATCTAAATTTTGAAAAAAATTCATCTTTGTGGTGTTAAAAAAGTATAAAAAATAATAAGGTTTATGTGTGAAAGTGGTATATTATATATATATATATATATATATATATATATATATATATATATATATATATATATATATGTTCAAATGTGGATGAACATCTATTGTGCGGACAGTGTTATTCTGTTAGAATAACTAAGAGAATATGTTGTTTGATAATGTGAATATGTTCAACCTCACACAACTATCGTCATTATCATGCATTCCCAATAATTCTTATTCATTTTTGTTCTCATATATCGTTTTTCACTCATTTTCATTTTTACAAAATACGATTATCAATAACACATTCTGACAGAATGAGAATCATAAAAAAAGTCTACAATACCCTTATAGACGATTTAATCAGTGAGAATGTGTGATCATGACAATAGTAATGTGAAGTTGAACGTATTCACATTACCAATTAATCTTTGATTAACTCTATTGAGTTAAATACTTATCCTTTGCAACCAAAACAATATTTGATTACAAGTCAAAGAAAGTTCACACTTTATATATTTTAGATTTTATCATTTTTTGTTTTATCTCTATTTATATATGTGGAATGAAATAAAAATTAATTTTGATATGACAAATATCATTATGTCTCAATAAAATGACAAAAAAAAATAATCTTAGCACTACTCAACCCCTGTGGCTACGCAGGTTCGCTTACAGTGACTCTAGGGTATGAGGCATAGCCTCATGTTCGCAACAGAGGCTTAGTCGGTGCGCGAATCTGGGCCGGAAACCCTCGTTAGGAAGTTCATTTTCCAGAAAAAATGACAAAAAATAAACCACTTGAGGTAGTGGCTCATCGAGAAACACTCTTCGGAAATGTAGTTATAAAAATTCATTTATGTTGACTTCAGAACATAATTCATAGCCCCATATTCATACGGAGGATCAACACAAGATCTACTTATAAAATTTAAGATTAAAGACTTCTAAATTTTTACGAATAATCTATTAGAGTATCGAAAATGGTTGTGGTGGAGAATCGGATTCCTAATAGATCGCATAAGGTCGCTTTTTCGAATTGATATTTCCACCGTATGCTCTGGTCACAGGAAATCCAGTCAAGGATAATCCAAAAGGACACTTGTGAATCTAGGCAGAGAAATATAATGTAACGCCCGCAGATTCGGGCTAGACAATTTAGAGATAATAAGCGTTAAAAACGACACTTTGATAGAAAATTATTTAGAGTAAATAATCTTAACCAAAGTTATAGTATATGTCACAAGGATTCCGTACATATAAAGAACGCTGAAATCTGATTTATAACGAAGAAGTTCTGACTCGTCGAAGTTTCGCGACTAAACCGACACGACTCCGAGTAACGTGAAAAGTGATTTTTTGATAAACTACTTTTTAGCCTTAGTGATCAAATGAAAGTCGTAGTATATGTTAAACTGAGACTGTGCATATAGAGAATGTCCAAATCTGACTTCGTTTGAGGAAGTTATGATTTTTCTAAGATTTAGAATTACAGTATGCAGCCCGGAAATCGAGTTTTAGATTGATCAATTTTTAGCCGACACAACCTAAATGAGAATTGAAGATCTTGTTAATAGGAGCTCAACGATATAAAGACAATCGAAAACGGACGTCGGATGACACAATTATGAATTTTTAATGGACTTTAACTGTCTAAGCCCTGTTAAAATATAACTTTAAAAATAAAATCAAAATTAGCCGACGGAGTCTAAACGAAAGTTGTAGATCCTGTCGCTACCTACACATGGATATAAAGTACGTCAAAAACGGAGTTCATATGTGAAAGTTACATAATTTAGAAGTTAATTAAGTTATCGGATTATGATGTGAGGCTGACACGTGGCAAGATCTGGACCCTTCCTTTCTCTCCACAGCTTCACACCGGATTGCGACACCTGTTATGCGTACGCCCAACGTACTCCGAAGTTACGCCCCACGTACTCCGAGCTTCCAACCTATAAATAAAGGCACAAATCTTCCATTTTTCTCACACCTTTCTCATTCTTTCTCTCTCAAATACCCTCCTTAGCCCCTCCCATTCCCTAGCACTTCCCAAGTGCTAGAGGCGAAGTCCTAGAGCGCTAGAAGACTCCTAGAAGAAGAGATTTCGGCTCAGAAGTTCTGCCCCTGCAGAGACCGACTCCTCGCTAAACTCCCTTGTAAGTGAGTTATGTTTACCCTACTATAAGTATAACTTATGTTTAAGTTCATTATAGTTATTATGAACCTAATAACAAGATTTATCAGTGATTCCAAGTCGTTATACTGATTGATCTACTTACGGGGATGATGTCTAGGTTGTGATTTAGTGATGTGTTTAAAGTGGGATTTCCGAACAGTATACTTCGTATACCAAACGGACCCTACCTCCGATATGATCCTACCTGGATGTTCCTTACTTGATAGATCATGAAAGTATACTTTGAGTTAATGATGAATATAGACTAATAATTAGTCCTAATAAATATTAGACTAAAACTTAGCGATAATAATGCTAGGTTACGTCAAAGGAAAAGACAGTTGCTAGAAGCGAAACGCTACCCAAATTTCAAGTCGTCACTCTAACAAGTGAGTGCATAGTCCCTTTCATGAATATGATTTTATTACAAGTATTAATAAAAGTGTTAAATATATGTTGAAAGTTTATATGTGAGTTATATGCTTATTATCTGGAAATATGTGTTATATGTATATTTGATGATATACGCTATGCGAACCAGACATGATTCTATATGTGTTGAGATGTATTTACATGATAATAATAATAGAAGTATTATAAATGAGAAGATAAATGTATGTTAATACTTAATACTTTGTATAAAATATTACACTAAATTAAGATAGTGTTGTCGTAACAAAGTTAGTATTGAAATTTGATTATAAACATTATAGGCTTGCTTAGTGATGAAATAAGACTTAAAAGAGATGCTTAGTTCAATTAAGTTTGAATATTGGGTAGTATCTTATTAAGGGTACGTGTGTGATCAGAATAGAGAATAGAAATTGTGTTCGAGGAGATTGATGATCGGTGGAGTATGTCCTACGTACAAAAGTACTCTCTAAGTACCAAGTCTTTTTCAAAGCTGTGTGTCTTAGGTGCTGCTTGTGCTGGGGTATTATTATGTTCTAGTTTACGAGTCGTACTCATTCCATGGTACTATAATGTGCCATAAGTACTATCAGGTACAAAGTTTTTTTTACGCTATCGTGTGTCGGGGTACGGGAGCATACGAGAGTACTTTATTAGTATTTCCCAAGCGTTTTTATTTTGAAGAGCTTTGAAGTCATTGTTTCTTTTATGAAGTGATCGGATGAGCTTCATGTGTCAGCGTTTCCTTTCACGAAGTAACTGAGGGAACTTCGTAGACTGCCTAATAGAGTGTGTCAGTAATAGACCACTACCAGGTATGTCTGATGTTCTATTGCCGGATAGGGTGAGTCTGGGGGTAAAATACCTCACGGTGTCAGACCACTACTAGACAAAGTTTGATGTTGTATTGCCGGATAGGGTGAGTCTGGGGGTAAAATACCTCATGGTGTCAGACCACTGCTAGACATAGTTATCTAGATAACCACCCCTGACTTAAATGCCTGGTTGTTTTTACGAACAGATGTTAGTGGTGAAACTTGTTCCATTCCCCTCATTGGATGTATTTATTGATCCTCGTTTGCTGCCAGGGAATTTCCGAAGCAGCGTCGTCAGTTTGTTGTTCATATTGATCATTTAGGCTAGATCTTGTAAGATCGTTGTATAGGATCTATACGTGGGAATCGACGAGATGGGGTAAATTGTTTTAGAGATATGATATATCTGTGTTAATGAATAGATTGGTTTGCAGGTTTGAGATATACATTATTATCACATTGTGGGATTGAAATCCCTATGTACTCACCAAGTTTCCCAACCTGACCCACTAAGTTTATTGTATCACGGCTGGCTACATGAAAGATACATTATGCTGAGAGATTCAAGGAGTATTAGGCCACTAGTTTAATTACTGTAAGGCTTGTAATATTTCGTTATGCTTATGTTTCTGTATTGACGATGACATCTCAATGTTTTAATATAAATAAAATGCATTTCTTCGGAAATGATTTGATAATACCAATATCATGTTTTCTGGGAACAAATTCCGCAATATTATTCTTCAAAAAGGATACTTTGATTTTTATATAAGCATAAACAAATCGGTTTTTTCTAGACGTGAAAATGGGGATGTCACAAATAAGCCAAATTGCCAGATGAATTCTGAGTTTTTTTATAGAAGAGAGAGAAACACAGAAACACTTGGATTTCCCATTATATTACTAATTGAAATTTCCAAAGACCTTTTGGGGCGCTGCCCCTAGGACTCTGCAAGGGGGTGCGGCCCCTTTGAACTCCGTCATTTGTCGTACCTGCTTATCATTCGATCTTATATATGGATGCACTCCACAACCACCAAATATATAATATAGAGTACAAATTATAAGCCCATTAACTCACGTATTATTTTCAATTACACAAAATGCTCCACGACATTAAAATCACCAACATAATCTCCCTAACATCAATAAAATACATATAAAGAAACTACAATAATTATGTCAATAATACCAATAAAGTTAAATATGTCTCTTGCGTATAGTTAGTCTATATTTAGTATAATAATTAAAGATTTAAACTAATATTTCAATTTTTTATAAAATAAGATAATATAACAAATCTCAATCATTTTATTGCTATATTTTGTTAAACAACAAAAAAAACTTATTAATAAGTAGCTAGTTAAAACAACACAAAAAGTAATTGATATGTACATTTTTTTTATTATATACATCGATTTATATTTTAAATGGTTGTATAATATATAAATTGTAAAAATTTTTTAAACATAAACTGTTATATACATAAAAAATATTATATACGAATCACTTTATTAAAATTATTAGTAAATTTCCTATAATAATCATTAAGATAATGTCTAACTCTATATCATTTTTTGCATAAAAAAATGATATATATCGACTTTAGCTATATTTTTAAACACAAAAGGCCTCTGTAATTCGGTTTTATTACATCTTTAGTCTTTGCCAACAATAACAATAATAACTATAACATAATTATTATAACTTTTTAGAGAAATTGATTTATTAAGGTAATTATTATTTTTGTTTTGTTCATATCTGGGTAATTTATTTTTTGTACACATCTAGGTAACAAACTTTTTGGAAGTGTTCACATATAACCATTATGATCGGCTGTAGCAGGTTACATCCGGTCATAATAATCATATGTGAACACTTTCATCAAGTTCGTTACTTAGATGCGTACAAAAAAATAGTTACCCAAATATGAATAAAACGGAAACGTAATTACTCTGATAAGTCAATTTCTTTTATTTTTTTATTTCACCTTCTAAGTTTGATTGATATAAAACTTAACCTAAGTGGTATATATTTTTAAAACAACACTATCTTGGTAAATATCTTTTTAAAATACACTACTTTTATATAAAAAAAAAACTTTAGATTTGACATAGAAAAAACACATCGTCGTTTTATAAAATTTTATTGTTTAAAATACTAAATATAAAAATTAAAATTTTACTAGAGACTAAAAGTACCAGGGATGGAGACCAATAACATGAAGAAGAACACAATCTTCAATGAAGTTTGCTCCATATATTATAGGAATTTAAACTACAAAAAATAAAAGTAGCTTTTATCTACATCGATAACATTGCTCTTGTTATATATATATATATATATATATATATATATATATATATATATATATATAATGGTTCAAATGAGTACAACAAATAAAGCGAGAATAATAACATAAAATGAATATATGAATACCTATATGTTTAATATTCACATTATAATTATAATTACGACTATACAACACATATTAAATTCATAGCTGAATAATAATATAAAAGTATTGTTCTCACGCTCTCAATTTATTTATTGTTGTAATTACTTTTTCGTTTTGTTTATAGTTGGGTAATTTTTCTTTTTTGTATACATTTAGGTAACAACTTTGTTGAAGTGTTCACATATACCTATTATGACCGAATATAACCTGTTACAGCCGATCATAATGATCTTATATGAACACTATCAACAAGTTAGTTATTTAGATGTGTAAAAAAAGAAAAAAATAGTTAAACATGTATACAAACAAAAAAGTTAATAATCTTAATATGTCAATTTTCAAACTTTTTATATTTTCTATTATTTAACAAACAATTTAAATTAAAAAAGTTTATAAGACACATCTATACCCCACCTGCCCTCCCATCTAATCTAAACTAAACAAATCTCTCTCTCTCTCTCTCAACTTAACAATTTATTTTTTTCCATTTTAATTTTTACATGTTTTTTATAATTCGTTTTTCACAACTTCATTTTCTACTGTTTTTTTTCTTTTTAATTCACATTTTGATTTACAACTTTATTTTTCTTTTACTTTGTATTACATGATTTTTTATATTTCATTTTTATAACTTCAATCTTACTTTATGTTTAGATTTTTTTAACAAATCATTTTCACAATTTCTTTGTTGATAATCTAAATGATTTTTTATTGATGCAATTATGTTTCGAGATTGGGTAAGGATTTTTTTTATATGTGTCCATTACTGCATATATGATAATAAACTTATAGATTTGTTCATAGAATACACATATACCACCTTAGCAAGTATTTTTGTGATTTTTAATAAACTTACTTGATAGGGAAATGGAAGAGCATTTTGCTCTGGTGGGGATATTACATCTCTTATGATGCTCACAAGTGCAGGTACTGTTTGAGTTACAATAAATCTCTAAAATTTCATTTTTGCTTCTTGTTTTGTCGCAAAGAAAATGTCCATCCTCTATTATGAAAATCATGTTCTCTCCTTTTCATAAGAAAACAATAATTTGATTTATGGTATGTTTGATGGTGCTATATATATATATATATATATATATATATATATATATATATATATATATATATTCTCTTTGATGATTGTAATAATAATCAATGGAAACCATCATACTTACCAAAAAAAAATCATTTCCTTTAGTTCTGCTAATATAATTATAGAATGTGTTTTTGAGGAAAGAGTTTATGCGGTGATCTAAATGGTAAATCTGGTGGAAACTTTAGATTTTTGAGAAGATACAAATGTGTAGTGCTAAAGTTAATATCATTCTGTTTGATTTAGAATTTTTAGAAGATACAAATGTGTAGCGCTAAAGTTATATCATTCTGTTTGATTTGGCAAGGGCATTGGAGTTTTGGTGCTAACTTCTTTCGGAAACAATACACTCTAGACTACTTACTTGGGACATACAAGAAACCATTGGTTAGTTTGCTCGAACTTTCATCATATTTTTTTCTTCCCAAAACCATGCAACCCTAAGTGGGATGTGACGCTTTTAAGATGTTGCTTTTACATTTAAGTAAATTCATTTGATAATATATTGCTATGAAATCTGTATCCAAACATTTAGGATATTGCACACAAAACTTGAAGGCTTCAATAAACACAACGTAGCTTTTTTAAACACACTTAATATTGTATTACTTCTTGTCCATTAAACAACAGATTGCACTTCTAGATGGAATCGTGATGGGAGGCGGAGCTGGATTATCAATGAATGCAACATTTAGAATCGTGACAGAAAACACAATATTCGCAATGCCTGAAGCATCAATAGGGTCTGTTCCAGATGTTGGTTCATCTAATTTCCTATCACGACTTCCAGGTCATTTTGGTAATTTCTTCCCTCTTAGATTATTTACAATCTGATATCCGTCTTTCTATCCATTCTAAAATTTTTGTTGGAATCCATAGGTGAATATGTAGCACTCACTGGGGTACGATTGAATGGGATTGAAATGGTTAAGTGTGGTCTTGCAACACATTTTATACTTTCAAAGGTAATTCAATCCACATCATGATATTTTTAACCAGACAACATAAGTACTCATTTAGTCATTTCGGATCTCGATAATCCCCATTACGAAAGAGTGTAGCTTTTAGAACATACTTTATGTATTATATATTTAATAAGCTACCTCTCACTAAGAATATGTTTTTATTGTGTTGATTTTTTTCAGAATTTATCTTCACTCGAAAATGCACTTAGCATGATGACTTCATCTAATGCCGGAAGTCTAACAAAAATTTCAGAGATTATTAAGAACTTTGAACTTGGAAGAAGCAATAAACTAGAAAAGACAAATTCCAGGTAGCTATTTTATCTTCTTTACATTTTTTTTATGAAATCCACCTAAATTTAATATATATATATATATATATATATATATATATATATATATATATATATATATATATATATATATATATATTAATGATATCGAGCCCAATGGACCCATCTACACATAGCCCACTTCAATTGTACAGTCAATTGTCCTATATGTAAAGTTGTAATACCTAGAATATCTTCTGTCTATAGTTCATAGCATTACTCCTGTAATTGTTACCTTCCAAACGTGTAATTGCCAATATAAGGCATCCAATTCTGTGAATGAAATCAAGCCCTTTCACAATACCTTATTTACACTCTTTATGGTATCAGAGCCTTCACTTTATGGTATCAGAGCCTTCACTGCTCCTCTGAGCCCTTTTTCGGTCCTATCCCTCTTCTTCTTCAAACACATTGTCGACCATTGTTGAAGTTACTGCTCACACTCACTTCCCAATCAAGCTTACCTCTAGCAATTTCCTTGTTTGGAGAACACAAGTTCTTGCAAATCTAATTGGTCTAGGCTTAGACAACTATGTCGATGGATCCAAAGTACCTCCACCAAAACAACTACCTTCAAATGTTACAAAACCGAATCCAGAGTATCTCCCTTGGTTTCGTCAAGATCAGATTCTACTCAGTGACTTACTTGGAAGCTGCTCTGACACTATTCAACCAATTGTCTATTCTGCAGAGACATCGCACCAAGCATTCAAACGACTAACATATAGCTATGCTAGTGGGTCCAGGTCACGCATCATCTCCCTAAAATCCCGACTTGCTAATAACCCTAAAGGTGCAAGATCTGTTACCGAATTTCTCCATGACATGAAACACACTGTTGATGAACTTGCCCTAGCACAGAGCCCTGTTGCTGAAGAAGACTTAGTTGTCCACATCTTAAGTCAACTTGGTGACGACTATACACACATCTCCTCTGCTTTAAAAATTAGAGAAACACCCATCACGTTCCCTGAATTATTTAACAAACTATCTGACCATGAAAGATCTTTGAAAGAAACTCAACTAGCATCTCTCATCACCACTGTGAATTACACCCAAAAATACTCCAATCGCCAATCTTTATAAAGGCCTAACAATGACACTTGATCTCCAACCAGGTTCAATAACACAAGAACCCGACAACGTCGCTTTCAAGGAAATCCGAGCAACAACAATTTCCAAAGTGGAAACAAGAACTCAAGCTATTGTCAATACTGTCACATTCATGGACATGAAACTAAAGATTGCAGGAAACTAGCCTGTTTTACTAAAGAAAACAACATAAATCTATCTATGAATGCACACACAAATCCAACTGTAAACACATCATCCCCAACTTCACCATGGATGTTTGACAGTGGCACATCTCATCATGTTGCATCAAATCCTGCTTCGTTTCACACCCTATCAGAGTATGGTGGACCGGATGAGATTATGTTAGGAAATGGTAATGCTCTATCTATTTCTCACACTGGACACACAACTCTTCCCACTCCTTCTCGTCCCTTACATTTACATAATGTCTTATTTGTCCCTCAAATGTGCAACAATCTAGTCTCTGTTTCCAAACTCTCTAAAGCTAATAACATTTCTGTTGAATTTTTCACCATCATTTTTTGGTTAAGGATCTACGCACGGGGGCGCGTCTCATGCGGGGAGTAAACATCAATGACATCTACTAGGCAGCCATTCATTCCATTCGAAGTCTACCTCAAATAAACTCTGCTACAACCTCCACAAAGTCCATTCTGTCTTGGCATCACAAGCTTGGACATCCGTCAATCAAAATTCTCAAAATTCTGCTTCGTACTTTAGGCCTTCACACCAATAAAATGTTTGATTTTTCTTTTCATTTTGATGCATGCTCAATCAATAAAAGTCATAAATTTCCCTTTGTTGCAAACTCTTTTAAAGTTACAAAACCTCTACAACTTGTATATTCTGATGTTTGGGCTCCTGTTACAACCTCTACTTACGGTTACACTTACTATGTTTGGGCTCCTGTTACAACCTTGTTTCCTTAATTTTGAAACCTGGTTAGAAAATATCACAAAACCCCGCTCGTTTCTCTCTCCACTGATAATGGCGGTGAATTCATTGGCCTTACCTCATATCTCCAACAAAATGACATATCACATTTCACTACTCCACCGCACACCCCTGAATAAAATGGAGTTGCAGAGATGTCACCAAAACATTGTAGAAACGGGCGTATCTCTTCTTCGTCATGCTCAACTGCCCCTCACTTTTTAGCCTCATGTATTCCAAATGGCAGTCTACCTCATCAATCGACGTCATACACCTATCCTTGACCTTAAAAATCCATATGATCAGCTACACCAAACCTTACCTCACTATCTAAAACTCAAACTGTTTGGCTGCCTATGTTTCCCATGGTTGCGACCCTATACTTCATCCAAACTACAACCCCGTTTAGCTAAATGTATTTTTCTTAGCTACTCATCCTCAAAATCAGCATATAAATGTTAAAATCTCTCATTCATCGCCTTTACCACTCATGTCATGTGGAGTTTATTGAACACATCTTTCCATACAAAACAGATAATCTGAATTATCTTTCACTTCCAACAGCTGATGACCTCATATACTCTCTTCCCACTTCATCTCAACCTATCTCAACCCCTTCTTCTACTCCTTTTTGTACTCATTGTATCCTCTCTACTCATCTACCCTTACCAAATCCTACCTCACTCTCCCCTCCCAATCCACCTATTTCCATAACTCCTACACCCGCATTACCTCTTCCTTCCTTTTCATCACCTTCACCACCAGCCTCCCCTGACACCACTATGCCTTCTCCACCCTCACATAACCAATCCACACCATCCCCTCCTCCTCGGACACGTAAATGCAATCCAAAATACTATAATCCGAACCTTATTAACTCCACCACCCTTCACCTTATTCCTCCCACACTAGAACCGTCAACCAACACTCAAGCTTCCAAATATCCGAAATGACATAGTGCCATGGATTATGAGTTTAACGCTCTTATAAAAAATCAAACTTTGGATCTTGTACTCCCATCCATTGATTGTAATTGGGTTTATCAGATTAAGCATCACCCTGATGACTCTGTTGAAAAATACAAGGCTCACCTAGTCGCCAAAGGCTTTCTTCAACAATATGGGAAATATTATTTTGATACCTTCAACCCTGTCACCAAACCTGTCACAATACACACCATTCTCTCCGTTGCCTTATCAAGAAATTGGCCACTATGTCAACTTGACGTTAATAATGCCTTTCTCCAATGCACCCTTCATGAACAAGTCTTCATGATCAACCGCTAGGGTACATTCACCCTCAATATCCTAACCATCTCTGCAAACTAAAGAAATTCATCTATGGGCTCAAACAAGCTCCAAGATCTTGGTACATTGATCTTACAACCTTCCTCCTTCAATTCAGCTTCAAAAAATCCTTAGCTGATGCATCCCTCTTCATTTACAACCATGACAATGCCACCTGTTACTTTTTGGTGTATATAGATGACATTGTTCTCACAGGTAATGATTCCAAATTCCTAAACCACTTCATCTCTGCCTTAAGCACAAAATTCTCCCTAAAAGATATTGATATACTTAACCATTTTCTAGGAATCGAAGTAATCCAGACACCAACCGATATATTTCTCTCTCAACACCGAGATATTCACGATGTTCTTTCCCAATTCCACATGGATAGTGCCAAAGATGTCATGACTCCTCTTAGCACCACTAAACCTTTGTCTGTCACCGATAGTTCTCTAACAGTTGATGCTACCCCCTATCGCAAGCTTGTAGTTCCGTCCAATACCTGGAATTTACATGTCCTGACATCTCCTTTGCCATCAACAAACTTTCTCAATTTATGCATGTTCCCCGTCAAACTCACTAGCCAGCTCTCAAACGTGTCCTTCGTTACCTTAAAGGAACCATCCATCATGGTCTCTTTCTCAATCGAAATTCTCCTCTCGCACTCTTGGCCTTCTCTGACTCTGATTGGGGTGGTGTTCGCAGTGCAGGCCGGTCAACTACAACTTATCTCACATACCTTGGCACAAACATTATTTCATGGAGGTATACAGGGAAAAAGTCGGTATCACATTCATCAACTGAGGTGGAATACAAAGCGTTAGCAAATGCCTCGGATGAACTTATTTGGCTCAAGAACCTGTTGACCAAAACTCGGCATACCCATCACGTAAACACCTACCTTGTTCTGTGATAACACTGGTGCTACATACCTGTGTGCAAATCCTGTCTACCACACATGCTTGAAACACATGGCTCTTGATTACCAATTTGTCCGAGAGCAAAGTTCTAATGGTCTACTACGGGTACTTCACATCAACTCTCACGATCAGTTAGCTGACGTGCTCACCAAGCCTTTCTCTCGGGCACCATTTCTACGAAACAGATCCAAGTTTGGAGTCTCCGATGGATCCTCCATCTTGCGGGGGCGTATTAAGGATATCGAGCCCAATGGACCCATCTATACATAACCCACTTCAATTGTATAGTCAATTATCCTATATGTAAAGTTTTAATACCTAGAATATCTTCTGTTTATAGTTCCTAGCATTACTCCTGTAATTATGTACCTTCCAAACGTGTAATTGCCAATATAAGGCATCCAATTCTGTGAATGAAATCAAGCCCTTTCACAATACCTTTCTTACACTCTTTAATATATATATATATATATATATATATATATATATATATATATATATATATATATATATTAGACTATATTATAAAGCATATTAGTCATATCTTGAATTTTAAGAGGTATAAATGACAAAACTTTTTATACAAATCATATATGCATAATTATCATTAATACTTGCCAAAAGTTTGAAGACTTAAATTAAGGAAGGTTATTAAGAAATTTAATTTGAAGCAAAATGATAATTTTAAAGTATTAAATTCATGTATATAAAGTAATTTAAATTTCTTAAACTAGACACCAATATTAATTAATTTACATTAAATATATAAGCATGCAATATAAACATAAGGTCTAAACATAAATATTTTATTTAAAAGTCCTAATTTTGTTTACATAATAACTAATAATTAAATCCAATACTAATTTCCCTGTAAGAAAACTATTCGGCAAAAGAGATTTATCGCCGCCGTTTTGCGCGGGCACATATCTAGTATCATCTCTAAGAAATAAAAATATTTTTGCCATATGTCACATTCTCATTTATTTTGCCACATATAATTTTGTGGTTATTTTAAATTAAATTTTATTCCACGTGTCATTTTATGGTTTTTTCATTTTATTAAATTCTAGATAATATTTAAATGCAATATTAAATACATATCAACTTATTAATGAACCTTCCTTCTAATTTTAAAATTACTAAATTAAAGATTCATTAATTTTTTTTATTTATTTATCTAAATTATTTGTTTAAATTTAAAAGAGAAAAAAAAAACACTTAATTTTTATAATTTAATATTGAATAAAAGATGTGATTGTAATTAAGCTATACACCAAAATTTTCGTTGGTAGGCTGGAAATGATCAATGAATGTTTCTCAAGAGAGGATGTAGAAAATATATTATCATCATTGGTATGTTTATTACTAGCGATTTCACTAAAATCTTGTTTTATCTCAATATTAACTTGCCAATATAGATTATTATTTGCATGTGCATCTATGTAGGAGAATTTGGCCGCATGCAAGCATGAAAAGTGGATTATTGATGCTATAAAATCGATCAAACATGCTTCTCCATTATGCTTAAAACTTGCATTAAAACTGGTAACTAAAATGACGTATGTTTCGAATAGAAATCGCAATTTGTTTGATCGTTGTTAATTATTTCTAACTATTTGTAGATTAGAGAAGGCCGACATAAAAAACTTGAACAATGCCTTGCTTGTGAACATCTTGTTGTTAGTCATCTTCTACGAAGAACCGTGAATGATGATTTTTACGAGGTTTGTTAATATTTTCCATTTTCTATGTTTCAAGATCT
The DNA here is from genome assembly GCF_052849685.1 of Lactuca virosa. Classification (NCBI taxonomy): domain Eukaryota; kingdom Viridiplantae; phylum Streptophyta; class Magnoliopsida; order Asterales; family Asteraceae; genus Lactuca; species Lactuca virosa. The sequence continues at coordinate 113,386,115 of NC_136432.1, read as the reverse complement.
ATTTTGTACAGGTATGGCGTGTATCTTTGTAAAATTTATCTATTTTTAGAGTAAATTATATGAATGATACCTATGGTTTGGGGTAATTTGCGCGTTTGGTTCCTAACTTATTTTTTTAACTCGGAAGGTTCATATTGTTTGTTTTTGTTACGCGCTTGTTCTCTGTCTTACCTAAAAAGACTATTATTTAAATAGAAAAAATTTGTGAGGTAGGTAAAGTAAGATGAGAGGGGTGAGGTTGGGTTATGTTTATTTAAATAAGTTAAAAAATCAAGAGCAAAATAATATTTTTAGTTAAGACAAAGATCAAACGCGTAACAAAAACAAACAACCGAGTTAAAAAAAATTATGTACCAAATGCAGAAATTTCCCTAAACCATAGGGACCATTCGTGTAATTTATTCTTATTTTTATTTCTATTATCATATCGTTGTTGAAAACCCAAGTCACAAGACTTTAAAATGCAGGGACCTAGAGCAATGATAATTGATAAAGATAAGAAGCCACAGGTAACATTATATTTTCGTTTTCGTTCCATAACTTGATTTCATTTAGGTATACCATTTAATATTTTACTTCAGATTATCTTATATCTCACGACATGAAATAAGATATGAAATTATTTAAACAACAGAGAACAATAAAATATTAAAAATAAATAATAATAAACAAAAAATAAATAGCTAAAAGTTAGCTGAAAGATAATTAACACGAAAGTAGAAAGATCAAACACTAAATGTGTAACACCCAAACCTATTAGGGGCAACCAAATCAACGTAAACTTAAAGATGCTTAAGAAACCAAGTTTCGTGTGATAACTTATTATTTAGAAATTTAAAGAATGTTGATTTTCTCTTCTTTAGTAATTTTCATTAGGACTTCAACATCTTTGAAAATAATTTTATTACAAACCTTCAAACGACACCACACACGTCTCTAGCACAACATATAGGCACCTTATTTTGAATTGGAGATTTAAATAGGTCCTTATTTTAAATTGGAGAGTTAAAGGAATCCTCGACTAATCAATATACCAACATCCACGAAAATCTATATGTATTGAGCCAACGTAAGAACTTATCACGAATATGTGCATAGTTCTCTGCATTGGCAGACCTATGTAGTGCTCGGGTGGGGGGGGGGGGTGACATTCCAAATTTCACGGTCAGAAAAGACCGATTTGTTTATGGTTTATTTAAAAATCAGAGTATCATTTTTAAGAATAATGTTGCAGAATTTGTTCCTAAAAATATGATAAATAATTATCAAAGCATTTCCGAAGAAATGTGTTTTCATAATATTAAAAATGTTGGGATGTCATTGTAAATACAGTACATAAGCATAAACAGAAATAGTACAAACCTTACAACATCTATTATTCTAATAGTCTATAATCCATTGATCTCTCATCAGATCATCACCCGTGTGCTCTATTGCTACTACATGTAATACAAGAAACTGAGTGAGTCAGGCTTGGGAGCCTGGTGAGCACATAAAATTTTCAACCTACAATAATTAAGTTTGTTTATTTCATCAAATCATTCAACCCTATTACCTGTTTCCGTTATCCTCACTTTTTGTCCCTAAAACATCTAATTTAAGGGACCTAGCCTAAGGATTATCATCGGGATGGACAACACTGCTTAGGGGATTCCTTAACAATATATGTCAAAAAGGCAACCATGAGGAGGATGGAGTACACCTGGTGAACAAGTAGTTCAAAAACACCTATAGGTTGCGAGTCTGCTAGCGTTCCACTGGACTGTCTAGAATAGCCCGTGGTCGTCATCTATACTCTGCTAGATGACTGAATCAACTTACACATCAAGGCCTCTCATCATTTATTTCATCATCTATATCATCTACTCATCTTTACCCATCATAATTATAAGTATAAAATACATATACAGTTTAAATCGAATAAAACATGTATATTTTGTTCATCCAACATAGATATCAAGAACACAGACAATATGCACACATAACACGTAATTTATATTAAATACTTCATATCTATGTGTAAGATGAAAGTATTATGCACTCACTTGTTAAAGTGATGACTCCAAACTCGGGCAGCGCTTCGCTTCTAACAATTTTATTTTCTTTCGACTAAACCGAGTATCATTATCACTAGATTTTAGTCTAATATTTATTGCGGCTAATTATTAGTTTAGATTTATCATTAACTCAAGGTCTACGTCATAATCTATCAAGTAAGGATCACCCAGGTAGGACAGTTGGGAGGCATGACCATTTTGGCATATAGCTTTTCTGAAATCCAACAACCAAGCCCAATGTGACCATTATAGACACCTCTCCCGTAAGAAGATCAATCAGTATAACGACTTCGAATTGATAAGTCTTGTTTATAGGTTCATAATAATGATAATGAACTTAAACATAAGTTACACTTAAAGTAGGGTAAGCATAACTCCCTTACAAGGGGGTTTTAGCTAGGAGCCAGACTTTGCAGGGGCAGAACTTCTGAGCCGAAAGCTCTTCTTCTCGGAGCCTTCTAGCGCTCCGGGCTTCGCCTCTAACACTTGGGAAGTGCTAGGGAATGATAGGGGCTAAGGAGCGTATTTGAGAGAGAAAGAATGGTCTTGTTGTGAGGAAATGAGGTGATTTATGCCTCTATTTATAGGCTGAGGGATCGCATTATGCGAGGCATAACTTCGGAGAACGCGGGGGGTACTCGGTACACTGGGTGTACCAGGCCCTACGCTGGGCGTACGCGGGCCACGTGTCGAGATCTGGTGCGAACCGTGGGGAGAAAGGTGGGACTGGGATTGTGCCACGTGTCAGCCTCGCATCTTAACCCATAATTTAATTATCTTCTAAATTCCGTAACTTGCACATACGAGCTCCGTTTTTGACGTTCTTTATATCCACGCGTATGTAACGACGTGATCTACAACTTTTGTTTAGACTTCGTCGGCTAATTTTGACTTTATTTTTAAAGTTATATTTTAACAGACTTAGACATATAAAGTCCGTTAAAAATTCATAACTTTGTCATCCGACGTCCGTTTCCGTCTGTCTTTATATCTTCTGTCATAAATTCGATTTCGAGCTGCATACTGCTATGCCAAATCTTACAAAAATCGTAACTTCCTCTAACGAAGTCAGATTTGGACATTCTCTATATGCACACTCTCGATTTAACGTATACTATGACTCTCGTTTAGATCGCTAAGGCTAAAAAGTATTCTATTGCAAACTCACTTTTTACGATACACAACGTCGTGTCAGTTTTGTCGCACAAACTTCGACGGGTCATAACTTCTTCGTTATAAGTCGGATTTTAGCGGTCCTTATATCCCCGAAATCCTTGTTACGACTACTTCAACTTTCTTTAAAGATTTTGGGTTAAATTTTCGTTCTATTTTTGACGCATATATTTATTATTATTTAATTACATCGTTATAAACACGTATATTGCACATAAATCACATAATACTCAAATAATTTCTCTTCAATACTTCAAAATAGGTTACCATTGTTGACCCTAAGTATTACATCATAATATTAATGCTTAGCCAGACACGCGGGCGTTACAGTGGATCCCGGGCAACTACTCTGATTCAACCCTATAGTATAAGTTTTTTTATTTTTTATTTTATTTTTCTATAGGTGTAACGCCTTCGAAATATGAGTGTCACTATTATTTTTTTGGTGCCACCACTATTCAAATGTTTTGCGTTCGCCACTGGTTCTCTATTTCGACTTTTATTATGGTGATACATTCTAAAAATTTCAGACAAAAATTTCATTTTAAATTCATTTCAAAGCATCCAATAATCATGTCAAATAACCGAAAAATGTATCATAGTTGAATAACATCAGAGTACAAAATCCCAAAATCACATAATGCGGAAAATGTGGGTGGATACGGTGCGATCAAGCCGGGCCATTCCCTTTCGTGCTGGAAGTACCTGAAACATAAACTGAAAATCATAAGCACAAAGCTTAGTGAGCTACCTTAAAATACCACATACCATACATAATAAACATATAATGGGCCCCACCCATCATAAGGCCTCGCCCGACATCGAGCCCCGCTCGCTATACAGATCTGTCAGTTATCGGGATTCGCCAAGTATACATATAAACATATAAACACATAAACACATAACACATGAAATAATCACAAGATAAATAGCATACAAAATGGTCATCGGGCCCCGCCCAGTAAATATACAAGCATATAACACATGCAAGAGTCACGTAGACATTTAGAATCCAAAACATAAAAAAATCATGGGTCGGCATTGGTGCCTTCGACCCGTCAAACACAGTGAGGAAACTCACATGAACTACTCAAAAGAAGCTCACAGCTACCTCAACAACAGATCAACCAACCCAAGCTTCCTAAAGTTAAACCGATACCAGACCTTAGTCAAATACTCCATGCTACCCAAGGTTGACCCAAAGTCAAATCGATCAAAAAGTCAACGGTCAGAGTCGACTGAGCCGTCAATAATATATTTTCATTTTATTATTGAGCCAGGAATGATCAACTCCAAAAGTCAAACTCGATCGCCAGATATTCCTACGTGGCCAAGAATAAATACCATAAATGTCTAGATTGTTTGGATATACCTATTTCACTTCAACAATTAAATATAGGATAGGCCTTAGATAAATTTAATTATATAAAATTACTCATCTCGACATCATAGTAAACTTAATTTTGTTACTATTTTAACGATACGATATTATCCTATAGACCTTGAAATCCATTTAAGCTATCTTTCGAAAATAGTCGAGATATGCAGGTCCAAATATGGGAAACGAAAATTTGAGGAAGTCATGATGCTGATCATGTTGATGGAGAAGGAGACAATTAAGTTTCAAAATCTGGCAAAAATATTCCTATGGTTTATCAAGTTGACATATTAAACACTAAATCTAATTTGTCTTACAAATAGATTTACAAAAATTACCATTTAGTCCTTGTACTTAAATATTCCAATTCTTATTATTCATTGAACTTAATGATGTGCTTAATAATCATTTACTTTAGTAAATCACATTTCAATCAATTTAATTCATCTCTTTCATCTATAAATGCCTTTTTACTAATCAACTCTACTTATTTCATTTTACAAGTTATTCTTGAATGAAATCATTGTTCGAGTTATTTAATAACCATATTTCAAAATATCTAGACAGAAGACGGGTGTTACATATGGAAAATGGAACATAACTATGTATTCAAATCAATACTCCTACATATGATATATGCTCTAGTTAGAAGGGATAGGATTAATTAAGCCCTTTAAGATTTTTTCCCCACATAGGTTAATTGTAGGAGATATTGTGATCCATACATAGGAGAATAACATAATCTATTGGATTGGAGACTAAAGAAATGAAGAATTACCCACATATTCTAATTCACATGCCCAAATAATTAGGTTTGGTACATCTCTTCTTTGTATTTCATTTTAATATATGATAAACATTATACAACATGATATATACTTTGACCTACATACAACCCCTTGTCCTAAAGGCCTAACTATATAATATGGCCTACCCAACTAGAACAGGTTTGAGTTTCCACCGAAAGAAAAACGCAGGGAGAAACGTAAAGTTAGAAAAAAAATTGAGGATTATATAATCGTTTGGTGAGGGTCGGCAAAGCAAGATGATCCTGTATAGAGATGCAATGAACTTGTAAATACTTTTTTTTATATAGATAAAGTGAATGTATACATGGCATGACTCATCAAAGTATGAATCATCGAGTTGGCGGAGGCATAAGTGCCTAAAACATTATCGCACCATAATTTAAGAGGAATACAAGAGGGAAAATGATGTGTGGATAAATGATTTCCATTTAATTTCTAAAGTAGGATTGGCCAATTCCTTTTACTCACCTTCCACAGAGGAATATGAAAAGATCTATTTCTTTCAAGAAGATCATGATATCGTACTTCTAGTAAGGAAGGTTTCAAATCCTATTGTAAATCATATATGATCATGACAATCATCCTAATCTAATTCCATAATGGCCTCAAGTTGAGTTAAAGGGACCATGCCATTAGATCAAGAAGAGTATGTTAAGGTATCTAATAAAATAGGGGAGACTCAATGAAATAAGCCCCCATGAGAGGTGGTTCCTCAACGACAACAAACAATATGCTTAGCTATAGATCAATGAAATTTTATAGGATAAAACATGAATTGACAAACTTTGTTGATACAAAAGGCAAGATCAGGTCAAGTTAATGTCATATATCGAATGAACTACATGATCTGAATCTATCAAGTAGAGTAAATATATAGGCGACGAGATAAACCCTGTAAATAGTGGTAGAGTTAAAGTATGCAACAAACATATGAATTACATAATTTTTTTTATTAAGTTAAAATGTGCTTTGTGTTTGGGAAAGCACAAGCCTCACACCATTAAGAAACTTGAATACCGAAAAAGTATAAGATCTGACCCAAATCCTTCAAGGCAAACTCGTAGGAAAAGCAAGTGATGATACATAATAACTTGGTAGGATTATTGCCAATGATAATGATATAATCTATGTATACTAACATATACAAGTGCAGAGTCTCCCAACTATACATACACATATAATCATTTGTTTTGGATCCAACATATCCAAGGGAAAGTAATAATGAAGATAGAAAATAAAACAATGCAAACTATATGAAGCTAAAATAAGGTAATAAATATGATAGACAAAGTGAATAATGTTACAGGTCAAAAATGTTGTTTCATATAAATAATATATTACATGTATCAATTAAAAGGGCATACTAGATATTTAATTGGTACGAATAACATAGGGGGTAGGTATTAATGGAAAAACAAACCCAACAACGAAAACAAAAAGTATCAATTTAAGGTTGGGTCTAGTGTAGGGGTTTTCAGGCTCGGGGATGTGGTCGATATTTATCTTCAAAGTTTAATAAATACTTGTCCGAGGGATGGTATTGGTGATCACACCACTATAACCTATAACTAAACCCAAACCATAACCATAGACTTAAAAACAATTTATAGATACATACATTTGAAGAGATTTTGCCATTAATAGACATTGGGGGGGGGGGGGGATTTAAAAAAATAGACAAAAAAAATCGAATTTTCAGGTATAGACATGGATTCCGCGAAGCTGAGCTCTGAGGGCTTCGCAGAATCAACTTAATCTCCGAGGGATGGATGTGGCAAAAAAAATATGAACATCCATTCCGCAGAGATAGCTCTGCGGAGCTCTCTCTCTCTCTCTCTCTCTCTCTATATATATATATATATATATATATATATATATATATATATATATATATATATATAGGATGAATTGTCATTGCATGGGTACTGGAGGGGTGGTGTGTCATAAGAAAAGCCTAAGTAATAGTATGGAGTAGGGATTATCGATTTGATCCAAAATACATGCTCTTGGAGCAATCAATAGATGACGCGAATGTGGGACGAAATATTGTAGACTGGGAGTTAGAGGTGAAAAGAGTAAATATGTAAGATGTTATCTCAAGTTTGATGGAGGAGCTATTGAATATGGACCAAAAAAGCTGAAAATAGGAAGAGGTTGTGGGGGCCTTGGGAGTTGAGATGGAAGTGGTAGGTGCGATAAAGGATGTAGCACTTAGGAACGACCGAACTAAGACTAATCAAACCTAACATAATATGATATGTAACATAATAGGTGAAAGGGTCAAAACAACAATACACATGGTCTTTAGAACTATATCTAAGCAACATGTAAGGAAGGGAATGAAAGTCCACCTTATGTGGATTATAAGAGCTAAGATGAGAGAAACACAAACATCGAAAGAGATAGAGGAGCAAATAGTCGGGAGCACCTGTAACAAAAGGTGAGAGATTATAAGAGATGAGGGAATGAATACGATTATTGAGAGATGAGGGAATGAATACGTTTATTAAGATAATCGACACTTTTAATGGAGAATTTCCTAATATCTTGAGGTATATCAGATTGAGCTAGAAACAAATTCTACATAGCAAACACATAAGGAATCAAGCACTTAACCATTTAGTTTTTTCCATGAGTATACAAACAAGAGACTTTACGGGTAAGTTTAAATCAAGGGAAGATGCATGTTTGAGTATTTTTCAAATTGACATACAAACTTAAAGACCCAAACAAAGAAAACTTTTGCAACATTTGATTATATTAGAAATAGGTTAATCCGTATGCACTTAGAAATATGTAGACAAATAAGAAAAATTAGAAATGAGCATCAAAGAATATTATGTGGCAACCCCTAAAACGTTACTAAACATAAGACCAACAACTTCACAAGAATGGTTTTTTATTTTAAAGGTCAATATGCAGATGTAATCATCGGCGAAGAAGTATAATAATCACCAAAGTTTTTCTTCATACATGGTAAGAAACATTTGCTAAAATATATTTAAAAGATGTAGATATAGATGACCCAAACAACAATGCCAAGATATAAAATTTGCATGTTTACCAACGAGTGCGACAAGTGTTAGTGACAAAGGGATGAGATATGAAAGGAGTAGAGTGATGTGTATTGGATCCTCCAAAAGAAAAAAATAGCATAAAAGTCAAAAGAAATATCATTGTCTTCTGAGATTTTTTTAACGTAGTGGAAAAGGTAGATATGCCAACATGTAAAATAGATAAACGGCGTATCGTACAAACATTCAAAAAGTTAATGGCCTAATATGCTTCAATGTACTCTAATTATGCGTGATCTGGAGTAAGTAACATGGTTGGTTGTACTTATACTCAGGAATAGCTATGAGACTAATAATGAGGCCAAGAATGGGGCGTGTGGGATACAAATATGCCAATGGTGCATGGTAACACTATCAACATTGTCAAAGGCTATTGAGTGTGGTAATATGTTATCACATCCAAAATGTTCACCTCATCATCCTAGTTATATTTTTGGTGTTATAACATCCAATGTAGAAATGGACAATACCAAATAACATGTGATAACACCTACCATTTTCTATTTGTTTTATTTTATTTTATTTTTTATGTTTTTAATTTCTATTTTTCTATTTGTTTTATTTTTTTAATTTATGTCATTATTTTTTTTTAAAAAACATATAAATTAATAAAACATAATTAAATTAAACACTTAATTAAACATACCATTTTAAAAATAAAAACAACATTACAAAGGAAAAAAAACATTGAACAAAAACATACGATAGTTTGAAGAATTGTCAAATCCTTCGTAACGCGATCTTCCTCAGCTTCACGATGAAGGAACTCCAAATGCTCACGTTGCAACTCATATATTTTAAGCGCGATTTCGTTGTGGGCGTCAAATTTCTGTTTCATTTCCGCTTTCTCTCGAAGTCTACTTTCGCTTTCTTCCACATGACGTTGAGTCAGCCTCACTTTGTCGCGACCTATCGGACGTCGAGGCGGGGATATCTTTTCGATGTCGTTAAAGTCATTCGGTGTCTCATCCATGTCCGCATTGAGGTCAATGTTCGTGCGTGCGTCTGAAACGTCGACCGAACTCGAGCCGCGAGACCTCTTGGATTGTTTTTCCGAGAATGTGTCTGTTTTATTCCATTTTGGGTCTTCCTTGACAATCTCCCAAATCTTTTCGTGCTCGAAAACGTGACCCATCTCGACATGATATTGGTCCCTCGCCGCTTTATAAACATCAAAATCGTTCGCACCACTTTGTTTGTGCGATGAAAGTTTGTTGTAGATGAAATTGAACTTGGTGCACTTTTTGCTTATTTGAGTCCACTTGCTACACAACATACCATGATTGTGATAATTTTCATCCTTTTTCAAAATTGTCACACCCCCGAACCAGACGGCGGAAACGTCCGAGGGCTCGTGTGACTTAAATTGAAATATCATCACAATGAATATACATGAAACATAACATAAACATCACCATGCATTAATACATTACAACCGTCATTGTTCACATCCAGTACATTGTTTACATTACATGATCCCAAAAATAAATTGTTCATCAAATGACATCACACAAAAGACATTCCGACACATGCTTGATAATTCTTCATTCTAACGGTTACCTGAGAACACAAGTTATTTTGAAAACAGTCAACATATATAATGTTGGTGAGTTCATAAGCAGGTTTGATATGAAAATGTTTTGTATTGCTTGTAAAATCCAGAAAATCCGATATTTTCTGAACAGAAATTGTTTACGAAAAAGGTGTGATGATCCATAAGTATACGTGTAAATGATTTCAAAACATGCAAAGGCGAAATGTTTTTCATAATAGTTTCTTGTATTATAGTTGTTGTAAGTAAAAGTGAATAATGTTGTTTCCCCCGGAAAACCCGATGTTTTCCGATATAAATAGTATGATAGTTTTGTATTATTGTAGCGTCATAGCACATGAACATGATTTCCAAATGATTACTTAGATGGTAATGGATCTCTATGTGAGTCGTTATAACCATGCATAATAATGACTAATTCGCCTGTCTTGGCATTCTAGTGAATGCCGGTATTGAATTAAGATTTTGTCACCCTAGACTGGCCGAGTCTAACTGTAGCGAACAGCTTAGGTGTGGGGGAGTCACCCCCGTATAGATCTATACACAAACTCTCGCTCTCCCTCCAAGAGACTTTGATTATAACTACATACTACGACCGACACTTATTGCTGTCGCCCGTTATTTCTCACTAATCCAAAAGAAATTGTATGACATTGTTACACGACCCAATTTATGTTTACTTGAATAAAGGTAAGCCTATCAGACGAAGAGAGGAGGACTACGGAGGCCCACTAACTTTGTATGTTATTACAGGCTGTCGAGTATACTACGGACACGTTATAGCCCATTAAGCATATTATAAAGGTTTAAGGTCTTATTAGCAATACAAGTGGACCATTAAGGTCGAATAGTATGTTAAAGCTAATAAAGGCCCGCTGGGTATGTAATTGGGTCACCGGAAGCCCAATAAACATGTGTGATTATATTGGGCCCAATAATCAAGATATTGGGCCATAAATGCCCAATAGCACGAATAGAAGATATTTGAGTCCAACCATTGAATCATTTATAATTTATTGATCTTAAGTTCGTAATGTAGTTGTTTGTTGTAAGTGAGATGTTTATTCGAAGTGTTAAAATGTTTTGACGTTTGATTTATAATGAAGCTTGATTATATATATATATATATATATATATATATATATATATATATATATATATATATATATATATATATATATATATATTTAAAACAATGCGTTATAAACTTAATATTTTTAGCCAAACGATTTAATATTTGTCTACTTGGCCCAAAAACATTTAGTTTGACCATTTCAGCCCCTTAATATATAAAAATGGCACTTTTAGTCCCCTTTTATGAAAATTGACATTTTTGGTCCTTAAACCGTTTTTCTTGACGTTTTAGACCCAAACTTTATTTAAATAATAATTTCAGCCCAAAAATATTGTATTTGTCATTTCCAGCCCTTAATTGTAAAATTTTTACACTTTTGGCTCAAATTCCGTAAGTTTTACAATTTTGACCCCAAAATCAAAAACTTTGCATTATTAGTCCAATTTTTGCATCAAAGTCATTTTCAGCCCCTAAAAATAGTTTATTCATGTTTTAGACTCATAGTTTGTTAAGTTTTCCAATTCAGCCCCTCAACATTTCATTTTTTCGCAACTTTGGGCCCAAAAACTCGTGAGGCCCAAATTAAAGCCCAATAAGCTAAAATTTATGTTTTTGACCCCTAGAAAAGTGTTATTTTCATAAAAGTTAGACTTCTATGTAAATAATACCATTTTGTCCTTATAAAACCGAAAATTACATATTTTACCCAAAATTTGATTATTTTTGCAAAAATGACACTTAAAAGGACTTTGACTTTGTTTTCACTTCTTAAGCCTAAAGATCCTTAGATCTTTGAAGTAAATTGTTTATTATGTACTTTGTTTATGTATTCTTCACACTTTATCCATAGATTTCAAGATTTAGCAAATAATATCATATTTTCACAACATAAACCAAAGAAATCACATATAACAAGCATACACACATAGATCAACACATAGTACTTGTATTCTCCCCCAAAAACAAGTAAAAACCGAAAACAAGGGGGTATGAACTCACCTTGGATTTGTTGGTTCGGTTTTGGAGAAAGAAATGGAAGAGATTTTTGGTCCTAGCAAGCCTCATTGAGTTGATTTCGAATTTATGAAGCTTCTAAGGTGTTCATGGGGTAAAGCTTTGTAAGAAAGAGTTCTAGATGTTGAAATGAAAGAAGATGTTTGTGTATGCTAGCACTTACCAAAGATTGACAACACTTGAAGAAGATCCTTGAATCCAAACTAATTTTCGAGATTTCTTTGAAGGAAGGAAGATGATGATATTTGAAAGAAATGGAGAGAATTTGTGGTGTGTGTGTGTGTGTGTTTGGTGGTTCTCGGCCGAGAGGAAGAAGAGAGGGGAGAGAGAGAGAAGTGAAGTGACTATTATGGGTGCATGTTGGTCCATGCATGGATACACGGTGTGCAATAAGGAGGTGACACCTCCCAAAGTCAACCCTCCCTGTTTACTTCTTCTTTCCTTTTTTTTGTTTTCTACTTGGGCCGAGAGAGAGAAGGAAGAGAAATGGCTTGGGCCTTTAGTGCTTGAGTCCGATAATATGAAGCCCAATTTGATGGTTTTCGGCCCATTGGGCCTTTAGAGCAGTTCACGGCCCAATTCTTGCATAAAGAATGGATTTGAGGTCCATTAAGGCTAATTGGATTTGTTATGGCCCAACAAGGCCCATTAAAGGTAAAATAGTCCATTTTAGACTTATAAGGCCCAAAAAGGTTAAGTCTCATAAGAGTGGGTCCAATTAGAGCCCATTTAAGAGTTCTAAGCCCAAAATAGTCAAATTGGAAGCTTTATGGTCCATTAGGCCCAATAAGAAAATCCTAGTCCATATTGGACTTAAACCGGGATTTTCAGGGTTTCCAATCTTTTGTTGACTATTTAAAGTGTTTGCATAGACTTTTTGATGGAAATTTTGTTGTCATTGAATAATCATCATGCATGTTTTCCAAATTTGTTTACCAGTGTTATCATCATTGTTTGTTACAAAAGCATGGAATTTCCTAGTTGTGACAAAAATGGTCCGAAATTTCCCAATCACAACTTCCCAAAAAACGAATTTTCGCATACCGTTTCCCTGAGTTGGATTTTTTGATGTTCTTCACCACGACACCGCCAACGCATATTCTTCCTCCGCAGTCCACCATGTTGGAGGTTCTTCTTCCGATTGCTCCACCACGACCGCTTTCCTTTTCCTTCTTGCTCTCCCTTTGTTGGCCATTTTTTCCGGCTCCCCCCGGCTTACGTCTCGGGTACCGTTTCTTGAGTGGGTGGTGGTTGTGTGTTATTTTGTTGCGTTGTAGCGAATATGTTGAAAAAGTTTTGTGGAAGGGTTGTAGGGATTGGAAAAGTTGCCGGAAAATTGAAGTTGCGGTGTGCCTTGAGTGTTGAGGATGTTCGCGTACAACTCATATTGTGCAAAACGGAGAGGATGAGATGAATTTGTGTTTGGAGGAGGAGTGTTGGAGTTTTGATCTATATTGTGTTGTGTGTAAAAAATGAATTGAGAAATGGTATGTAAGAAATGAAGTGAATATATATATATATATATATATATATATATATATATATATATATATATATATATATATATATATATATATATAGGGAAGGGTTATATGGAAAACAAAAAAACCTTAAAAAAAACCCTAAAAATCATAAAAATGCATAAAAAAAATACTTAGAGATCATAAATATTTTTTTTTGACATTTTTTACCTAAAAATCGCAGGTTTAGTTACAAAATCGCTAAAAAAAAAATAAAAAAATCGATTTTTTTTTTGGTTTTTTATTTTCAAAAAAAATTTCAGCGAAAATAAAGAAAAAGCTGCGAAAATTCATAATATAAAATCAAAAAAAAGATTTGTGATGTCTAAGTATTTTTTTATGCATTTTTATGATTTTTAGGGTTTTTTTTAGGGTTTCTTGTTTTCCATAGAACCTAAACCCCTCTCTCTCTCTCTCTCTCTCTCTCTCTCTCTCTCTATATATATATATATATATATATATATATATATATATAAATGGTGAGTAAAAATTGAAAAAAATACTTTTTTTTTTGTAACATTTCGACCATTCTTCAATGATCAATTTTTTGACCATTACCGAAAAAAATCGACGACATATATTGCGATTCTTCCCATTGCCACGATAACGCATGATACCATAACGCCAAAAAACGGGGACCGGGTTCGGTGTTCCTCACGTTATAACAACGTTAATACGAGGCTACGTTGGAAAAACGCCATCCGGCGTTGCCCGTACAGACTCGTCTAAGAAAACTAGAAGTCCCTCTAGTTCTGCTCTTGCCCACTTTATCATTTTTTCCATGACCATCAGAGTTATAAAGGTTTCCGTGACTGCTATTTTTGTGGTGTCTAGAAAAGGGGGATTAACTGTTAAAAAGGTTATTGATCCAATATTAATACGTTACGGAAGAAGTATCCACACACCAACGAAATATAATGGTTTGAGAGTTAATGAAATATGAACTTTGACTTTTATATTTTATAGCTCTTTTCATTTCTTCTAGGTGTACTAGAATTCTCATGAAATAGTCTCTTATTACTAGAGACAATTTATAGATTGGGAGCACTTTGTGGAACATGAGACATTATTGATCCATAATTGTTGAATTATTTAAAAATTTATTCTCAAAGTTTTAACATACCTTAATTCAACAATAACTTTTGTATCCAACCATAAAAGACGACATGCCGTCAAATTTTTTGCATATCCCACATATACACTTTTTGCTTTAGGTCCAAGTTTTCAAATCTTAGGTAAGGGGCCTTAAAGTAACCCAAACATAATGAAATCTTAAAAAAACTTATATTGGGTTTTCTTCCTTTCCAAATTTCATAAGGATCTACTTTGATTTTATTAAATATTGCTCTATTTCTTACATAACAAGCCACGAGTAATGCTTTACCCCACAGATTGTTTGGCGGATTTGCATTCACCAACACATCATTAAAACATAATTTGCAAAACCCCATTATTCCTTTCTTCTGCACCATTATGTTGTAGTGTACATGGAGATATCATTCCATGAATTAAACCATGAATTTCACAAAAGGAAGAGAATTTTGTTGGAAAATACTCTCCACCTCTACAACTTATAAGTATTTGAATATTTTTACCTTTTGAGTCTTTACTTGAAACATATATCATTTGAAAGCTTCAAAAGCTTGGTCCTTAGATTTTAACAATTATACATAAGTATATTTAGAACAACTATCAATGAACGTTATGAAATATCTATTTCCTCCTATAGTTAGTTGTCTATTCAATTCATATATGTATGAATGAACTAAATAAACGATTGTAGTGTTCCTATCATTATTGGGAAAAATTCATCTTGCCTTGTTCATAGATTTCATGCTTTTCACAATGATCATTATTATAAGAAATTACCCCTTATTTAGACATGTATGGTGGGCCTCCAAACTCCTTACAAATCAAAAGTTATGGTCGGTTTAGTATGGGCTTCTATTGGCCCTGTTAATCTTATTCCTATTTGTCCATAAATGCCTTAACCAAGTCTTATATATGCTCCACATCACAATGACATCCTTTGTATTTGTGCTATATCGTGACAAGAAACACATATAAATAGTTACATGGTTGAAGTTTTGTGTTTCCATGAAGTTTCTATTAGAAAAAGAAAGAAAGCCCTAAACTTTGAGAAGATAATAATACAAAGCTTTTTAGTGGGGGTTTCATACAAGCAGTTGTTATGGAGAAGAGGGGTAGTATGAAGGTTGTGAATATTGATGACTTCATTGACTTCATCTTTTTTCCATTTGACATCTTCAGCTTGTTGCTCACCCTTGTTCTACATCTTCTCTTAAATATTTGTTGATCTAATTGAATCATTCAACGACTTATTTGAAGACTCCTTTAACTAAATAGAGACAATAGCTTTCTTTTTTAGAAACGATAATTAAGTAAAAAATGAATGAAAGTACCATAAGAAAGTCGACGTCCAACATGTAAGTACATTCTTTTAATCAAATTTTAGAAACTTTTTTTTTCTTATCTACAGTGGTCACCATCAAAACTTCATCTAGTGAATGAGGAAATGGTAAGCAAGTGTTTCTCCACAATTGACGATGAAGATTGGCAACCATTAAAACTATTTGCAAGAGAAAACTTGAAACAATTTATGATGTCAAGGATCTAGCGACTTATCTTCGTTATGTGTCCATTATATCTTATTATCATGTACACTCATGTTGATTTAGGTGTTTGCATATTCAATGTGTGAATCATATCACTTTTTAATTAATAAAATAATATAGTCGATATATTTAACAAGATAGATTTGTTTTAAAGGTATAATAAAAACAACATAAGATGGTAGTCATTGCCACTATGTTTACTTCATACATTGGAGACGACAGTTGAACCATCTAAGAGTAGATTCAAGTATCATCAAGTTCATAAAGTCAAACCTTATGCCAGTGAATGGTAGCATTTCAATTGTTTGTTATATGGAATAACCATTTAGTATTTTGTATTAATATTAGTATAAATAGGGACAATATTCACATAAGAAACCCCTCTATATACATGAAGTAAGAAACAAAGAAATCTATACAAAGATATTCTAACGCACCCTGTCAGTTGGAGCAAGAGGTTCCCAAATGTTCAAACTATTTCCGAAAGCAAGAAACAACTGTGTAAGTACTCCCTTCATAAAGATATATGAAAACTAATATGCGGATGACACATGCAAAACATGCATTTAACCAATAGCAACATGTTCTCTAACAAAATGTAAGTCTATTTCCACATGTTTAGTGCGTTGGGGTTGAACTCGGTTAGACAAAAGGTACATGACACTAACATTATCACAAAACACAAATATAACACAAGACTAATGAGAACCCAATTCTAGAAGGTTTTGAAGACAATCAACTTTAGCCACGACATTAGCCACCCCAAATACTCATATTTAGCGCTGGAATGAGGGATAACATGTTGATGCTTAGAGGACAGAGAAACAAGATTGTCACCTAGATAGGCAGAAAACCTGGATGTTGAGTGTGGACCGACGAATCTGAGGACAACTAACCTAGTTAACATCAATATAGGATACCAAACGATCAACATAGGAAGGATGAGGATAAAACCCATAAGAAAAGAGTACCCTGAGAATACGCTTGCGCATGAGGATGTAAGGTTCTCAAGGGACATGCATGTATAGACTTGACCTGTTGAACTGCATATCCAATATTAGGATGAGTACATGTAAAATACTGAAGTTTGCCAGCCAAGTTGCGATACATAGTAAGATTAGTTGTAGGGTACCTTCAGATGAAATTTTGGGATTTGAATCAGTGAGAATCCTACAAGGATTATATGTAGCCATGTCAACATGAAGAATGATATCTCTAGTAGAAGATGACTGAGAAAGAAACAATCCTATAGAACTGCAAGAGGCAACAACTGTTGGATTAGATGTCTAAGCCCATAACTATTATTGGTATGTACTTGACCCGAGAGTAACATGATCCATTTGGGTTGCATATCATCAGGACAATTTGTTAGGATGGATTCTTGAGAGAAGGTTATATATATGATTTATTAATATATTATAAGTTATAATATATTAATATGAAATAATATGTTTTAATTAGTATTGATCAAGAGTTAATTTGGAATTAATTTAGTGATCAAAAGAGACTAATTAAATCTATGGGGACTAATTATGATAATTAGTTATATTTATATGTGTTGGGCTTATGATCCATGTTGGACCAAGTTTATGTATGGATACATAAAGAGTTGGGCCACATGACCCATGGATCATAAACCCATGGGTATGGATTTGGGTTATGCCCATGACCTTTGAAATCCAACATATAAATACATGCTCTTAACCTAAAAAACGCCTACATGCATGTTCTTGGAGTTCATGGGTGTTTTTGGATGCATGGAGTTCTCTCTCAAGTTCCACCTTTGTCCTTGATGTGTTGTGACTTCATTTGAGGCTTCCACACTATTGGGGCTAAGCCTTAAGGCCAAATACATCAAGACTTCAAGCTACATAAAAGGTATGTCATCTAACTAGATTTTGTAGTATAGTTGCTCCATAATGTGCTAGTTAGGATGATGCTTTGGAATTTTATATATTTGCATGTATAATAGTGAAAACATAGATCCAAGGCACATAGGGTTGCATGCACACCATATGAGTGTTAGAATGCTCTTAACCCTTCAGTGGTATCAGAGCCTAGGCTTGGTTTTCAATTATACTTGATGCAATTGCTGAAAAATCGAAAAACTGGCTTTTTGGACTGTGGACTCGCCGAGTCCACTGGGGGACTCGCCGAGTCCAAGAGTAAAATCATCCTACTTGTCGAGTAGGTTCATACACTCGGCGAGTAGGAGGCCAAGAGTGCAGATTTTCGACTTTTAAGGCTGGAATTGGACTAAAATCATTACCCTAAGCTGTTTTTGAACTTATAAACCTGTTTTTTGATGTGGTAATGATCATTCTAATCCAATTCAAAAGATAATTGTCAAAAGTTTCGTGTTTTGTATTAGTTGAATGGTTAGGCTAATTACATGAAAATTGTTTGATTTGAATTGTCTTGTTCATATGAGTTTAATCTAGATCATATTTTTTCTTGACATGTTTGTTTGTTTATTAGATGATCTAAATGACCTTTAATGGATTCCATAACTTGTCCTCAAGTTATGGAAAACCAAAAGTCTTTCTTGTTAACGAGTCTTTAAAAGTCATGAGTTATGGTTTTGAAGAGTTTTTTTCCCATAAATTGTTTTATGACATCCATAACTTGTCCTCAAGTTATGGATTTTCAAGAGTCTTGCCATTAAAAACCATATTAAACTCATATGTTATAGATTTTAAAAGTTTTTGAATTGTTCAAAATTTGCCCTCAAGTTTTGGAATTTGTAAAGTTTCCCCCCATGAATACTTTAATTCTAAGTTAAACCCTTAGAATTTTAAAAGTTTAAAGTTCAACCCTTATACTATTATAATAATATAGGTTTAATATTTATATATATGTATAAGAGTAAGTCACTCTTACCGTTAGTAGGCCTCATTCACGAAGCCGGTCTATAAGGGGGTATAATGTTACTGCCTATAAAATGGTAGTTTAATGGGTGTCCACTCTCACCTACCGCTTACTTGACTGGTGGAGGGTCGTTAGCCGAACGGGTTTGACATGACTATAATTCTCCTTTCATTATAAGTATAATGATAAATACTAAGTAACTAAACACTTATAAATTCCCAATCTTAGTTACTTAGGAAAATGTGAATTTGGTGCTAACCCATGAAATTACACTTTGTACCCTGTTAAATCGTTAGTGGAGCGTGTGTGGTTAACCGACACACTAATCTGGGACTGACAGTGCGTGAAAAAGGGTAGCTTGATGTTAATCATAGATCAATGGAGCGTGTGTGGTTAACCAACACATTGATTAGGTGGTTGTAACATTGGGTGTACCAAGTTAATTTGCATGATTATTCACTCCTTGTTTATGATCCTCAGCATCCCAGTCACAAACTTGAAGGGCACAATCGAGATTTAAACATGCCATTGAATAGTTCAATGAATCTCAAAAGATCTAGGAGTTTCAATCCATTTAAGACCTAAAATTCTTTTTTGTTTTTCATGGTGGAAATTGGTAAATCGTCATTTACCTACCTTCAAATATTTTGTAGCTTGGATTACGGCATCCCTCTTCCAAGTTATAAAATATTGTGTTGGGTCCTAGCCTTAATATTTCATATTGGGTGGTATATTAATGACTTAAATCAACTAAAATTGGATTTCTCCCTCATAGATGTCTAGTTATGACAACTATGGTCTTCTTTATCCTTTTGGATAAAGCTATCCTAATGAAGATGATATCCCAAATGGCGATCAATGTGAAAGATTAATCCCTTTGTTGTGCATTAATGGGAATGGAAATCATACTTCACTTCCTCCACTTCCTCCAATTATTCTCCCTAACCCACAAGTTCTTGAAAGGTTCAAGGTCAATCAATCCATATTGGCAAGCAATGTCTATATGTGCTCACATCTTGGAGATGAAGTAACATATTGACAAGCTTGGAGAGTTGGGTGTCGAAGTCTCGGGGAAGCTGGATGTTGACTTGGTTCTTCAGTCACTCCTTGATGACAGACCACGACATGACCCATAATGATCTTGCCTATTTACTTGATGCTGCTGAATCAGCAATGATTTGGAGCACTCGTAAAGCAAATTTGATTGGAAGATCTACTTCCCAAACTTCCATGGACATTGACAATGGGATCATTGGAAGTCCAGAAAGTCTTCTCTTCCCAATGGAAAGGGATCGGCCATAGTCAACCCGGTTGACCGAATGGTAAAGAGAAAGGCTAAGTCGGAGGTAGTCCCGTGTACCATTACTAAAGAGTCCATATGTTTCTATTGCCAAAGGAAGGGACATTGGTTGCGAAACTGCCATATTTACCTGAAAGATCATAAGGATGGTAAATTCAGAGTGTATGACTCTACTTCAGGTAAGTCCACTATCTAACTCTATTAAGTTCCTATTTGGAGATTCTAATTTCATGATGTGACTAGGTCGCATTTTGATGTTTTGTAGAATCAAAGAAATGAAAGGGACCTTAAAAGAAGAGTAAGCTAATTCTGATCGTGAATAGATGGATTTCGATCACATGGTTCGATGATCAGAATTTCGAGCTGTTGCTTAAGAGTTATGACAGATTGCTTAGGAATACATAATAACATAGTTTTCATTTGTATTTGCATTGTAAGGAAAAAGTTTTTCCGCAGTTTTTATAAATAAAAGAAATTTTTTGAAATTTATTTATTTTTAAGTTTCCTCACAATGGAATTTGTGAAAATTGTTGTTTATATGTTTTCATTGATAGCAATATGAATTTGATTCCTTCGTTTGTGGTAGTGTCATAATTTACCAAATAAGGAATGATTTTTATCACCCAAGTTTCAGTTGGATAGAAACTTGGAATCATGCAACTTGTATTGTATGATGAATGAGAATTTTTCATATTTGGGAAATTAAGACTAATTCCTTGTTCACATGTATATGTGAGTCATGTGAAGGACTGGGAGATCTGGTACACTTGGTTGTGCGCTGATCAGGTCCACCACAAAGAACGATAAGGCTATTCGTCATGCTTTACTAAAGTTTAGTAAATATGGTTATGCTTAGAAGTTTAAGTGTAATTCTGAAACATTGGAAAAGTTTCAATGTATGACAGGACGAATGAGAAGAATCAAATTAGGCAGAAAGATAAAAGTTTCTCCAATCTGAAAAGATGGGAGAGTACTTGAGTATCTTGTTTTATGATTATCTTAATGATTATGAAACCATATCACAATTGATTCTCTAAGGACATCTTAGTGCATTTATATGGCTAGGAAGAGGAATCGTGAATTGTTGAAATGGTTAAATCAAAAGATGAATCATACTTCGTTCCAAAAACAAGTCTTAGAGTCATACTCCAAGATTGTAACTTAAGTGACATAATCTTAAAAGGTTTAAAACACTTATCAAAGGTAGAGTAAAATGTTTTCTACTCTTGTACATTTGAAATTGGTAAGTTGTGATGTCTTGGATAAGACAAAGACCAACTAAGACCAATTGTGTGAAGTGTGTTTCTTGATAAGAATCCGCACTAATTCTTGAATATTTGTTTTGTCAAGGAATGGTTCTTGACATGAGAAACTTATATGTCAAGAGGTCAGTGGAGTTTTAAAGATCTTGATAAAATTTCAAGAAGTAATCAAGAATAAAACCTGTTGTTTATCACTAGCATGCGACTTGAGGTTTGTAACCTATCGTGTTGACATATTCTTGTTTCTGTGCCCATTCCAATTAAAGTTGACTATGCATGTGAGTTCTATGAGTTCTTAGTTGTTTACATAACTACTTGGAAGCAATGGTAGGCCCTTGTGCTGCCAGGTGGCAAGAAGTTAAGATTGAACAAGTTCAGTCCATATAAGTTTGGTTTTGTCACTAACCTCCTCTTGTGGTTATGTTTTTGACAAATTCACATGGATAGGAACACATACACCATAAAAATCTAAGTTTCATAAGGTTTCTCTCCGATTCATGAAAATGATGGTGAGGAAACGCTTTCACTAAGTAGATTTTAAGTAGATAGCAATTGTGATATTTGCATTCTCAAAGTCGTTAGTGGAGCGTGTGTGGTTAACCGATACACTAACATGGACTAGTGAGAATGGCAAAAGGTCTAAACATTATGATCTATCTAAGGAAAGGTGTATGAAGTCGGGAAGCTTAGATAAAGTTTTATCAAAGCATCTCGTATCAGAACTCTGAACTTTGGTAAGAAAGTCAATAAGTATTGATTTCTAGAAGTCCAGCTGATTTCTGGATACATGTCAAAGCTAGTGGGAGCATAAGTGTTATGCTAATAATTATCATGTTAGTGGGAGCATGACTATTATGTTAGGTGTTGCAAGTTAGCAATGTTAATTATAGAAAACAAAAGTTTCAATTTGAAAAGTTGAAGGGTTTAAAAGGTTGTTTTGCTATAATTAAGGGAGAGGAAATTATACTTTATTTCAAATCTAAAAGCTTAGATTGTGAGATTTTAGTCAAATTTATTCATGATTGTGTTAATTGCGTTCTCAAAATTTGATTGTGATTACGACACCCCTCTTCATAATCAAAATTATGAAAACATGGCTAATAGAAAAATTATAGCAAAAAACTGTTCTAGGATCATGTCTTTATGTGAGACATTATGAATTGTATCCCATATGCTTCAGGTATAGGATCGATTGCATATGCTATAATATTTCTATGTGTTCTGAATTTTCCAAATGCCTAGGGCATTAAGAGGGAAAAAGAACCAAAACTGTATATGACTAAAATGATTAAGCAATTGTTGAGGACAATCTGAGGTTTGCCAAAGATTGGTTGCTCATGGACAATTGGAAGTATAGTGTTACTTTTGGAAGGAACATATTGACATATTCTGGAAGGAGGCAACTCTTGTTCAGAAGAGATAGTCAAAATGGGAATATGGAAAGGTTTCCATAAGTGGAAGTTATTCTTTAAATCTGTGTAAGATTAAAAAACTTAATGCAAGAAGGATGTTCAAAGGAATGTACTTTGAATGTGAGACTTCATTTCCATGGACTTCATTTCCATTGGAATACTTTGTAATGTCTGTTGCCAAGTCTCTGTGACTTTTGTGCATAGTTATTACAAGAGGATCATTGCATATAAGTTTAGAATCTAACAGATTATAGTAAATGGCAAGAATTTTGTATTCTTACATTTACAATAAGGATTTGGAATTGTGAAGTGAGCATCATTGAAATGTTGTCAATTGATCTATTTCACAAAGTAAGGACCATAGGTAAACATAGTGAGCATGCTTGGAGCATGGCATAACTAATGTTTTAATTCAAGTATTAAGTTGATTAATCGAAACATTACATGAATAATGAGTAATCAATATGGTCATTAGATAAAAGGTGTTTTATTTACTCTCAAAAGTTTTGGGGCCATATAGGATTAGTATTATTCTTGTGTTTCACTTTGCATGTTTTGACTTCCCGAATAACTAGGTTATTCAAATTATCCACAGTCGATCATACTTTGGAAGTAGGTATTGAGGCAAGACTGTCATGAATGGATCTGTATGATTGTCTAAAGGCGTTTAGGCATAACACAAGTTTGCTGCAGTGTTCATGAGTGCTCCTGGAATAAGATTCGAGTATTGGATTAAACCCACGCTCATTTGACTCACTTCATGGATTTTATCATGAGTGATCACGAGACGATAATATCTTATATTCTTCAAACCTAGAGATACGAGTTGTTGACTATGAGTTGGTTGTACATTGATTGTACGAAAACGCATCAGTAACTTGATGTTATAAAACGTGCCTTTGTGTATGATTCAACAAGTAGTTAGTACAAACATATGAGTCGAAGTTTATCCGTTCCTTTTACCCCATGTGGATAAAAGCGATATCTGTGGGCACCTCGATGATTTAGTGATGAAAAACGTAAGTGCTCGGCCGGGCCTGGACTGATTTGATTTGTTCAATTAGTCGGCCGTCATAAATCGGAAATCGGGAAACAACAGATGGACAGAGAGAATGATTATAATCCATGTCTCAGTCCATATGATATCTAGAATGGAGGAATATATGATCCCTTATCTAATGGACATGTCATTGACTAGGTCAGAGTTCGACAACAACTTTTAAGAGCTACGATTGCTAGTCGGGTTTTGGAGTCGTACTTGCACTAATAGTTCTAGACTTATCCAAGTGGGAGACTGTTGGATTAGATGTCTAATCCCATAACTATTATTGGTATGTACTTGACCCGAGAGTAGCATGGTCCATTTGGGTTGCATATAATTAGGACAATTTGTTAGGATGGATTCTTGAGAGAAGGTTATATATATGATTTATTAATATATTATATGTTATAATATATTAATATGAAATCATATGTTTTAATTAGTATTGATCAAGAATTAATTTGGAATTAATTTAGTGATCAAAAGAGACTAATTAAATCTATGGGGACTAATTATGATAATTAGTTATATTTATATGTGTTGGACTTATGATCCATGTTGGACCAAGTTTATGTATGGATACATAAAGAGTTGGGCCACATGAACCATGAATCATAAACCCATAGGTATGGATTTGGGTTATGCCCATGACCCTTGAAATCCAACATATAAATACATGCTCTTAACCTAAAAAACGCCTACATGCATGTTCGTGGAGTTCATGGGTGTTTTTAGGTGCATGGAATTCTCTCTCAAGTTCCACCTTTGTCCTTGATGTGTTGTGACTTCATTTGAGGCTTCCACACTATTGGGGCTAAGCTCTTAAGGCCAAATACATCAAGACTTCAAGCTACATAAAAGGTATGCCATCTAACTAGATTTTGTAGTATAGTTGCTCCATAACGTGCTAGTTAGGATGATGCTTTGGAATTTTGTATATTTGCATGTATAATAGTGAAAACATAGATCCAAGGCATATAGGGTTGCATGCACACCATAGGAGTGTTAGAATGGTCTTAACCCTTCAACAACACCATGAATAAGGGAGGACAAAGGGCCCAAATCTGACATAAGAAACTTAAAGGATAATATTAAGATGATGTGCTTAATAAAGGAGGTGGATGAGGGTGTCAATATTATATCATCAATGTATAAAAAATACAAATAGTATCATTACCACAAGAGAAGGTAGAATATAATTGTCAAGTTTATATATATATATATATATATATATATATATATATATATATATATATATATATATATATATATATAAGTAGCAAATTCTTACTACCATGCGTAGGGTGCCTGTTTGGGACCATATAAGGCCTTACGCACCGATAAACATGTGTGGGAAAAGTGAGTTTAACAAATCTAGGAGGTTATTTCATATAGAAAACATCATTTACAATACCATGCAGGAAGACATTTTATAAATCAAGTTGATTTACTAGCAAATTACGGGAAATGGAAATACTTAAGATAGTGGGAATGGTAGTTGGTTTGACAACGAGACTAAAGGGTTTCATCAAAATCATGCATGAACATGTTTTTGGAAGAAACCTTGAGCAACTAGTCTACCTTTGTATTACATCAAATGATCGTAACTATCAAACTTATGACGGTAAGCCATCGACAACCAACAATGTTGGCATTTATAGTGTAACACCTATTCCAGGTAAATGATTCATTTATGTTTTTGGCAATTAAAGAAGTAAAATGTGGGTTTTGTGATGGTCATGGCATCGTGGATGATACACCACGACGAGGACATGGCCATATGAAACATCCACCATCTTTGCGCACCACGACGAAGCAAATGTATGGCCACGATGTGGGGGCCGCCAGAGTGCAAACCCTAATTTTCTAGGTATTGTGCCTTATTTAAGGGATGTGATGACTAGGGTTTTCACATCTCAGCCTCCATCACCTTCCGTTCCACCTAGAAGAAACCTTAGCCTCCATTATTAACCTTGTGAGCTCTTTGTGGTGATTTTAGCCTACTGCATAAGATGAAGGTGTTTTTGGTGCATTGTTCCAGCAAGCAATCCCCCCTTATTATCTTGTGCTATTTTAGGACTCTTGTAAGTCCTCAAGATCCTAACATTTTGTGTTAATCACGCTAGATCTAGGTTTCCATCCACTTTCTTCCATGTTTGAGGTGGTTTGAGTGTATGGACTCCATAAAGTTGGCAACTTTATGGGTCTTTGAGGTTTCTCTTGTCCCAGATCCAGTGAGTTATTGAGTCTTGGGCTTCATGCATGAGATCTTGATCTCATTCTTACCATTTTTACCTAACTTGAGCTTAAGTGTAACATCCCTAAATAAGGTATATTTTATTACCTCTTGAATCTTTATCAAAAGTGCATATTTGGCCCCTTAAAGAAAAAGGCTCGCATATTAGGTCATACGCAGGGTGTACACAAGAGTACATGCACCGTACTCATGTAGTGTGCATGATCGCGGATGGCCATCTAGTATGTTGGGTGTACGTGAGGTACGCCAGGCGTACTAGCCCATATTTCAAACCCTAATTTTAAGGGTTGCCCCTATATAAAGAACATTATGTCTTCTTTTGAGCATCCTTATCAGCCTCCAAACCATCTCTAAAACCCTAATCCCGAGTTGTGTTTCTTGTGTGAGCTTTTGCAAGTTTTTGAGTGTTCTTGGTGCTTGTAGTTAAAGAAGGAAGCTTGAGACGAAGGAGTGGGTGCTAGCAAGCTTGTAGATCCAGAAACCTCCCCCCTTTGTGAATCATTTTCAGATATAAATTTTATACCTTGGCAAGCCTTTTTTAGATCTTCCTGGTTGAAGTTTTATGCAGTTTTGTCCCCAAGATTGGACCTTTATGAGTTTGGAGCACTCCAGGGAATTGTAGCTGTCCTTTCATGTATTTTAGGACCTATAGATTCATAAAAATGGTTCCTTGATCATTCCATTTGGTTCATGCATGAGTAAAGTAGCTTAAAGTGCATTAGAAGATAAAGATTGTTGCATTGGGTGCTTCCTAGCCATGAAAAGGCTTAAAGCCAATGACTGTATGGGTTAAAACATCTTACATTAGTCAGATCTGTGGTTGGCTTAGCTGTTTTAAAGGATTAAGACACTAACTTAGTGAAAGTAGAGGCAGAAGGAGTACACCGGGCGTACTCCTGGCTACACGCAACGTACTTGATCCTTCCCCATTGAAAGCTGGATTCGTTGTATGCCCATCGTAAGGGTTGGTACGCTCGGCATACTCGCTAAGCGTTGACTTTGACCCTTGGTCAAGATTTAGGGTTTTGGACCATGAAAAGGGAAAAAGGGTCCTTTTGCCCTTAGAAGGTTTAGCTATGGGATTTGGACTCATGAGTCAGTTTTGGACCTTAATTATTAATTAGGGTTAATTATTTTGTTGACTAGGTGGAGTCTAGATCCGGCAGTTTGGGTGCTAGATTTACGTGTCGTCAGTATCAGGTGAGTCTCCTCACTTATTATTACGTGTGTGGTAGAATAGTTATATTTATGATGACCATTTGGGTCTAGCTGTTATGGTTATGTTATGCTATTTATATGTGACTGAGGCTGCTGATAGCCAACAAGGGTTGCTGATAACCCATTGGCGTGTTGTTAGCTCACTGGGACTGCTGATAGTCCCTAGATTTGCTGATAACCCATAGTTGTTTATTTATGTTGTGTTGTATGTGGTATCTTGGGGAACTCAGTAGGCTTCATGCTTATAGTTGTTGATTTATTTGACGCAGGTACTTCACAGGACCGCGAGAAGGCGAAGGTCTAATTGTACACACGTGTTGGGAGATTTACAACTGGGACATGTTTATGAACTCTGATAATTATGATACTGGTTGTTTTGGGATAATTATGTAATTGATAACTTGGTTGTGAAACTCTGATTTTGGTAAATTAAAAATGAATATTTTGGTTTAAAATTTGAGGTGTTAGAATTTGGTATTAGAGCCCTGTTTTGAGGGATTTGGATGAACCTCTGGGTGATTCCAAACTCAAACTAAGGATTTGAATTTTTTTAAAAACTTAACAAGGAATGAAGAATTTTACAGGAGAAAAACCCAGAGAAGCAGTGGGTACAATCAACCAGCGCTCGAGAGGTAGTTTCCCAAAATACCACAATTTATATTATGAGTAGTGCATAGTAGATATATCTATACTATGAGATGATAGAATTGCATGCTAGTTAGTGATAGGCAAAGGAATCTTGCAGGAATAGTGTGGTAAAATTGACTGATTTGTGATGCCTTAGCCTAGGAGTTCATTCTTGTGGGATTGAATCTGTCCTTACTATTTGCTTAGTGTATGCTACATAGTTGTACATAGTTAGGATTTTATAGCCTTAGAATGCCTGATTTAGCCTTTCTTCCTGCTCCTTGTTTGGTTGTGGATTTGACGTATAATCATTTATTCCAATGTCTATTGATTCTCGTATTATGTACAATTAGCATACGCGAAGCAAATGATGAGGGCATCGAAGATCTTGTGATGCAGAGCAGTGCTGGGAGCAGTCTAGAGTTAGAGTCTAGATGCTTAGTTGTGGTTCTAGGGAACCATCAGACCGAGTCCATAGCTGATTTGAGGAAGTAGAGTCCTTGCGACTTTCGGATCTTGAGGGAACGATTCGAGACAAATGTGGGTTACTGTGGAAGGTAGTATTGGGCCTGTACTACTGGAAGCACTGGATTTGTATGTGGATCAAGGAGTAACCTCAATGGACTAAATAGATTGTAGGTGTGTGCGTGTCGATATATGCGCTTTAGCCTATGTCCTGATAATTTTCTTATGTGTTTCAGTATGGTGGTTACCCGAGGTTCAGGCTCCAGCGACCCCGTGAGGCCGAGTGCTAGCGATGATGAGATCTGCATGATTGTTGCCGCGGAGGTACACGCAACAATCAGAGAGGCTATCCTGGAGATGTTTGGTTCTATGAAGACCATGTTGATCAAGACTTTTGACGAGCGCTATGCCGCCTTCACTGAGGCTGGTGCTGCCGCATCTCTTGCTGTTGCGAGGCCACACCGGGGGGGGGGGGGGGTGATTCGTTGTGGTACTGGGAGTTCATGTAACACCCCTAAAAATACAACCCGAAAATTTCATTTTTAAGTTTAACCATCATAGAATAAACCATGTCATTTTCACAAAACCATGTAAACATAAAATAGTTTAGTTGTGCAATCAAACGATACATATAAAATCATCATCAGAGTCATAATCCCAAAATCACTAATGTGGAAAGTCATGGTGTGATGTGATGCAATCAAGCCGGTCCTTTCCCCTTCGAGATGGAAGTACCTGAAACCAAAACTGAAAACTGTAAGCATGAAGCTTAGTGAGTTTCCCCCACCATACCACATACGAATCATAAACATACTGTCAGACATATCTGGGTGCCCGACCTACCCTGCTGAGCATACCCGGGTGCTCAACCTACCTATGTCAGACATACCGGGGTGTTCGACCTACCCCTGTCAGGCATACTTGGGTGCCCGACCTACCCATCAGTTATATTACAACCGATTACAGGGCCTATTTCACCCCTACCCCTACCACATAAATCATGTATATCACACATAAGCATCAAACAATACATACCACCTTAATAATTATCACAAAGACAATTACGAAGTCATATCAATACTAGCGGGCCGGCATTGGTGCCTTCGACCCACATATTCTACGGAGGGAGACTCACCTCATTGCGTATGCCGAAATCGTACTCCTTGACTGGCTCGTAACTGCTCTCCCTAAAGCATAATAAATTCCTTAGTCAGTCATTGGGTCTAAATAGAACTCCCTTATGGCCCAACTTCTAATTCATGTCCCAAGGCAAGGTTTCCTAATCCTTGGCCTATTGGGCCACTTTCTCTCAAGGCCCAACTCTTATTAAATTAAGGCCCAAGTCCATTCTTTTAAGTTTCAAGGCCCATTAAGGCCCAATACCATATATCCTAGGTCTAGGCCTATAATCCTTACTCCACAGTGGGTCATGAGGCCCAACTATTTTCAGAACGAACATCCTAAGGCCCTAATACCCATATATCCATTGTGCATGCGTACGCGTGGCGTACCTGGCACGTATGCCCAGCGTACGTTGGTCTTGACCACTTCGGGGAGGTTGACCCAGTACGCGCAGCGTACCAGGGGTACGCCCAGCGTATTATCCAGTTTCCTTAGAACTCCTTTTGTGACTTAATCTATTAAGTGCTAAAGTCCAAAACATAGATCCAGGTCCTTTATGACGTCCTAAACCATAAAGTTACAAACTTTATGTCTTTTCATGCATGGATGGGGGTTAAGACATGATTTAAGTCCTTAAACACTCTTTGTGACCATCAACGCCTAATTTTTATGACTCTAAATGCTTCCATGAGCTCAAAAGGACATCAACACTTGCATGGTTGTGGCTTAACCATCAACGCCTAATTTTTATGACTCTAAATGCTTCCATGAGCTCAAAAGGACATCTCTTAAGGGCTGGAACTACCAGAACACAAGAAATCTCAACTATGGAGTCAAAATGTCACATAAAACACCCCAAAACTACAAATAAGCATGCAATGGTCAAGTTTGAAGCTTGATACCTCAAATGAGTCAGAAAAGATGCTAAACTCCTGGATCTATAAGCTCCTCCCACGTTCTTGCTCCTTCTTCTAACTTCTTCTTCTTCAAAACCACCAAAAATCACCCAAAAGTGCACCAAATTAGCTCACAAAGCATGCAAGAGGCTTAGGGTTCGATTTCTACTCTTTAGGGACAGTGGAGGCTGAGAGAATGAGGTTTTGGATGGAGTTAATGTCCTTATATATGGTGCAAACCCTAAAATTTATGGTTTGCAACTGGCCGGGTTACTCCCTCGTACGCTTGGATACGCCCAACGTACGCAAGGCTCCCCCCGCTTCGCGCCTCAACATGTACGTTGTGTACGCCAAGCATACTGCCTTGCACCAAAATTCACTATTTAATCATTTAAATAATCAAAGGAAATACCTGGTGACTCGGATGTTATAAATCTCCCCCTCTTGAATTAGACTTCGTCCTCGAAGTCTATTGCTGCTGCTGGAAATAACGCAGGGTAATGTTCCCTCATCTCGTCCTCCGGCTCCCACGTCCATTCCGAGCCCTTACGGTGTTGCCACTGCACCTTCACCAACTCTGGCCTCTTGTTCCTCAGATCCTTCATCTTCCTGTCGAGAATGGCTACTGGTCTCTCGATGTAGTTCAGGCTATCATCCACCTGAATGTCCTCCAAAAGAACCATCACGATATCATCGGCTATGCACTTCCACAGCTCTGAAACATGAAAAGTGATGTGGATCTGTCTAAGCTCCTCTGGAAGATCCAACCGATATGCTACCTTGCCCACCTGGGCTATCACCCTGAAAGGTCCGATATACCTAGGGCCCAGCTTGCCCTATTTTCTGAAGTGGATGACACATTTCCAAGGTGACACCTTCAGAAGGACCATGTCCTCGACCTGAAACTCCAAGTACGATCGGCGTCTATCAGCGTAACTCTTCTTCCGACTCTGGGCTGTCTGGAGTCTACTCCGGACCTGCTGGATCTTCTCCGTCGTCTTGAGTACCACCTCGGTACTCCCCATGACCCTCTGATTGACCTCACCCCAACATATTAGGGTCCTGCACTTCCTCCCGTAAAGCATCTCGAAGGGAGGCTGGTCGATACTGGCGTGGTAGCTATTATTGTAGGAAAACTCTTCCAAGGGAAGGTAGATATCCCATCTACCACCGAAGTCTAGAACGCACTCCTGCAGCATATCCTCCAAGGTCTGGATGGTCTGCTCGCTCTGACCATCCGTTGCCGGTGGAAAGCCGTGCTGAAGTGCAGACGAGTACCCAACTCGTCATGTAATTTCTTCCAGAATCTGGAAGTGAACCGTACATCCCTGTCAAAAATCACAGAAACTGGCACCCCGTGTCGAGCTACTACCTCTTTAATGTAGATGTCTGCCAGCTTCTCGACCGAAATACTCTTCCGAATCAGCATAAAATGGGCGATCTTGGTCAACTGATCCACGATGACCCATATCGCGTCAACTCCACGCGCCGTCTGAGGTAACTTCGTAATGAAGTCCATGGTAATATCCTCCCATTTCCATACAGGGATATCCAACGGTTGTGTGTTTCCATGAGGCTTCTGGTGTTCGGCCTTGACCTTCCTGCATGTCAAGCACCTCTCGACGTACCAGACTACATCCCGCTTCATGCAGGGCCACCAGTATTCAGGACGGAGATCTCTATACATCTTCGTCGCCCTGGGATGGATGGAAAATCTGGATTTGTGCGCCTCCTACATCAGGATTTGGCGTACACCACCCGTTTACGGAACCCACACTGTACGATGGAGCGTCAATAGCCTGCGACTATCATAGTCGAAAGAGGAAATCTGACCCACGATACGCTCACTCTTCCGGTGTTCCTACTTCATAGCCTCCTACTGAGCCTCCCGAATCCGCTCCAAAAGCGGAGTCACTACTGTCATCCTCAGGCAGATGTCTCTGATTGGGGCCGCGAATGCCTTGCGGCTAAGTGCACCGGTCACGACATTGGCATTCCCCTGGTGGTAGAGGATCTCGCAATCGTAATCCTTCACCATGTCCAACCACCATCGCTGTCTCATGTTCAGATTTGGCTGGTCCATCAAGTACCCCAAGCTCTTGTGATCCGTGTAAATGGTACAACAGACCCTATAGAGGTAGTGTTTCCAAATCTTGAAGGCAAAAACAACTGCCCCCAACTCCAGATCGTGCGTCGGGTAATTCGCCTCGTGAGGCTTCAACTGCCTCGAGGCGTTAGAAATGACATGCCCTCTCTGCATCAACACTACGCCCAAATCTGAGATAGATGCGTCACAATACAACATGAAATCCTCAACGCCCTATGGAAGGGATAAGATCGGCGCCTCGCACAACTTCTTCCTCAAAGTCTCGAATGCTGCTTGCTGCTTAGGCCCCCAACGAAAGACAGCAGCCTTCTTCTTCAGCCTACTAAACCGAGGAAGCTCCGAATCTCGGATGGAGACCTCGGAACCTCCCATCTCATCACGGCCTCCACCTTGGCCTGATCGACCAGAATACGGTTCTGGTTGACAAGGTGCCCCAGAAACTGCACCTCGCGAAACCAGAACTCGCACTTGGAGAACTTTGCGTACAAGCTCTCCCTCCTCAGGGTATCCAACACCTCTCACAAGTGCCCCTCATGCTGCTCCTTGGTCTTGGAGTATACCAGGATATCATCAATAAACACTATCACCGACCGGTCTAACATCAGCCTGCACATGTGGTTCATGAGGTCCCTGAACGCGGCCGGGGCATTGGTGAGCCCAAAAGGCATCACCACAAACTTGTAGTGCCCATATCGAGTCCGGAAGGCCGTCTTCTGCACATCCTCCTCCCTGACCCTCATCTGGTGGTATCCTAAGTGCAGATCAATCTTGGAAAACCAAGACGCTCCATGAAGCTGGTCAAATAGATCATCGATACTCGGGAGTTGGTAACAGTTCTTCACCGTTAGCTTATTCAACTCCCGGTAGTCTATGCACATCCAATGCGACCCATCCTTCTTTTTCCCGAACAGGATCAGTGCACCCCACGGCGAGCTACTCGGCCGAATGAACCCCTTTTCTAACAGATCATGCAGCTGCGTAGACAACTCCTGCATCTCTGGTGGGGCCAATCGATATGGTGCCTTGACTATAGGAGTTGCACTGGGAACTAGATCGATCCGAAACTCCACCTGCCTCTCCGGAGGCACCCCAGGTAGATCCTCCGGAAATACATCCGGGTACTCACGAATAACCGGTACCTCATCAATAGTCGCTCTATCCTTTTCCCGTGTATCCATAACGTAAGCGAAAAACCCCGAGCAACTCTGATGGAGATAACGTCTGACCCTAGTAGCCGAACATAAAACGGGGTCGCGCTGAGCTCTCTCTCCCTGGACCACCAACTCTCCCCTGCTTGGGGTCCACACTCGTAGTAGCTGGTGCTTGCAATCAATCATTGCCCCATTGGGACTCAACCAATCCATACCTACTACGACTTTGTTCCCACGTAGAGGGATGGGAACCAAGTCGATAACGTAGCACTCATCGTACATCCTCAAAACACAACCTCGAGGAATCCTCGATGCCTGAACGAACCGCTCATCTGCAATCTCCACCTCTAGAGTGTAGTCTAATATGCTCGAAGACTCACGAAACTTCTTGCTGAGCGCAAGAGATACGAAAGATCGGGTGGCCCCCGAGTCAAATAACACCCAAACAGGAAGATCGTTCACGAGGAACGATCCTAAAATAAGACATACAAAAATGTAAGTACTGACATAACATAAAATAAGAGTTAAGGGAAAGAAACATACCCGTCACCACATCTGGTGCGGCCTGCGCCTCCTCAGTGGTCAACTGAAAGGCTCGGCTCCTCACCACTAGAGCATCCGTCTTGCCCTGTCGGCCGTCTGTGATCCGCAGGGTCACTGGAGCTGGCGCCAGCACTGGTGCTCCTGATGCTAAGCTCGGACAGTGGGCCTTCCTATGGCCCTTCTGATTGCAATGGAAGCAAATCAGATATGATGTCAGAATGGTAGGAGCGGGAGCGCTACAATCCTTGCTAAAGTGCCCGGTCTTGCCGTACTTGTAGCAGCCTGAGCTCCCCAACCTACAAGCTCCCTCATGTGGCTTGCCGCATTTCCTACAGTGGCCCCGGACCTGATGTCCCTTCGACCTCAAGTCGAATCCCTTGGGTTTCTTCGTAGAAACCCCTCCTGTCTACCCAGACTCCGCCTTCCTCTTCCCTATATGCTCCATATCAATCTTCGTCTCATGTGCCCTGGATATCATATCGTCCAGTGTTGGGCATGCCGAACAAGCTCCCAGAACTCCGGTCTCAGCATATCGTGGTATCGATTCTTCTTCATCTCCTCATCAGCTGCGTACTGGGGCACCAACAAATCCCTCTCCCTGAATTTGGCAGTGATCTCCGCCACAGTCTCAGTCGTCTGTCTCATATCCAAGAACTCTCTGGCTAACTACTGAATCTCCACAACGGGAGCAAATTCGGCTCGGAATCGTGTCATAAAATCTGGCCAGGTCATGGTCTCAATGGCTGGGCCTCCCAGTGCGTAACCGACCTCCTCCCAGCAGTCCGTAGCTCGATCCCTCAAACATCCCGTAGCAAACCTGACCTTCAACCCTTCAGGGCAGAAGTTGGTCATTTGAGCACACTAGATATCCGTTATCCATTGTCGGGCTGCAATGGGGTCCTTCACCCTGCAAAAGTCTGGTGCTCCGCATCCCCTGAAATCCTTGAAGGAGAGCATGTGAGTCCCTGACTGGCCAGGTGCCATGTCACTCCTGAATGACCTAAGGCGATCCTCCATTAGCTCAATGATACCCTCCTTGATCGACCCGGAAATCACCGGGGTCGCCTTAAGGACGCCTCTCGTAATCTAGGATGCAATGAACTCGCACAATCCATCATCGACTGGCTCGGGACCTGTACCCGAACCTGACCCAGACCCTGAACCTCCTGCTCCGTGATGTGTCACCACCATTTTGAAACAAAACACACAATCGTCAGGGTCATACATAACATCGAGAGGTCTCACACCCTGCCACTCTTGGTTCCCCGCAGCTCTCCAAGAGTCAAGTACGGATCCTCTACTTTCAGTAGTACGGGCCCATACTACCTTCCACATCTATCCGTACTTTCCCCTTGGTTTGCCTTAGTTTACCCAAGCCGCCTCCTATCCATGTATATAATTTGTAATCAAATAATTGCTGATACTAGTCTCATCCTAGGCTTGCCCTAGGGTAATCTCTGACCCACTCTCCGCCATCAGCTGTATAAGAAGTCCCCGCTATCCTTCCCTAACTAGCTCGTGCATACCATTACATATTACTAAGACTAGATAATTCTTCGAATGAGAGGTCCTACCCTACAATGGTTGGACTCAGACAAGAGCTGCGAAATAG
Organism: Lactuca virosa; assembly: GCF_052849685.1. Classification (NCBI taxonomy): domain Eukaryota; kingdom Viridiplantae; phylum Streptophyta; class Magnoliopsida; order Asterales; family Asteraceae; genus Lactuca; species Lactuca virosa. The sequence continues at coordinate 113,349,945 of NC_136432.1, read as the reverse complement.
GGCTAGACCTAACCTTCTAAAATTATTTAGTCCTCGTAATATGTAACTTAACATATTCGTTTACTAGTTAGTTAAAGATAACTAAGACTCCTAAAATCCCAAAGAAAGCAGCATTCGAGCATTGAGTAACCAAAACCAAACATATCCTAATCAGGCCAACATATCACTGACTATTCAGTACTAGTATGCAGTTCAATAAGCACATACAATAGGCATACAAGGCATCCTTCCTAGATCCTTAACCCTAATCTAGCATGCAGTTCACATATTCATACTTCATATCATAACATAACATATATGGGTATCTTGGGGAAAACTTACTTGAGCTCGGCCGATTGCACGCATCACACTCCTTGTTCTTTATAAAACCCCTTAATTTTAATTTTGGAAAAATTATTTTTCTTGTAAAAATCTCTCAAACCCTCGATTTGAGTCCAAATACCCCCGAAGGTGTGTCCGAATCCCTCAAACCAAGGCTCTGATACCAACTTGTAACACCCCATAAAATACAACCCGAAAATTTCATTTTTAAGTTTAACCATCATAAAATAAACCATGTCATTTTTCCAAAACCATGTAAACATAAAATAGTTTAGGTGTGCAATCCAACGATACATATAAAGTCATCATCAAACTCATAATCCCAAAATCACTAATGCGGTAAGTCATGGTGTGATGCGATGCGATCAAGCCGGTCCTTTCCCATTCAAGTTGGAAGTACCTGAAATCAAAACTGAAAACCGTAACCATGAAGCTTAGTGAGTTTCCCCCACCATACCACATACGAATCATAAACATACCGTCAGGCATATCTGGGTGCCCGACCTACCCTGGTGAGCATACATGGGTGCTCAACCTATCCATGTCAGACATACTGGGGTGTCCGACTTACCCCTGTCAGGCATACCTGGGTGCCCGACCTACACATCAGTTTTATTCCAACCGATTACAGGGTCTATTTCACCCCTACCACTACCACATAAATCATGTATATCACACATAAGCATCAAACAACAATACCACCTTAATAATTATCACAAAGACAATTACTAAGTCATATATATACTAGTGGGTTGGCATTGGTGCCTTCGACCCACAAATTCTACGAAGGGAGACTCACCTCACTGCGTATGCCGAAATCGTACTCTTCGACTGGCTCGTAACTGCTCTCCCTAAAGCATAATAAATTCCCTAGTCAATCATTGGGTCCATATAGAACTCCCTTATGGCCCAACTTCTAATTCATGTCCCAAGGCAAGGTTTCCTAATCCTTGGCCTATTGGGCCTCTTTCTCTCAAGGCCCAACTCTTATTAAATTAAGGCCCAACTCCATTCTTTTAAGTTTAAGGCCCAATAAGGCCCATTAAGGCCCAATACCATTAATCCTAGGTCTAGGCCCAGAAGCCTAACTCCACATTGGGTCATGAGGCCCAACTATTTTCAGGCCCAACATCCTAAGACCCAAATACCCATATATCCATTCTGCATGCGTACGCGCAACGTACCTGGCACGTACGTTGGTCTTGACCACTTCGGGGAGGTTGACCCAGTACGCACAACGTACTAGGGGTACGCCCAACGTACTGGCCAGTTTCCTTAGAACTCCTTTTGTGACTTAATCCATTAAGTCCTAACATCCAAAACATAGATCCAGGTCCTTTAAGACGTCCTAAACCATAAAGTTACAAACTTTGTGTCTTTTCATGCATGGATGGGGGTTAAGACATGATTTAAGTCCTTAAACACACTTTGTGACCATCTAACACTTGCATGGTTGTGGCTTAACCATCAAGGCCCGATTTTTATGATTCCAAATGCTTCCAAGAGCTCAAGAGGACATCTCTTAAGGGCTGGAACTACCAGAACACAAGAAATCTCAACTATGGAGTCAAAATGTCACATAAAACTCCCCAAAACTACAACTAAGCATGCAATGGTCAAGTTTGAAGCTTGATATGTCAAATGAGTCAGAAAAGATGCTAAACTCCTGGATCTACAAGATCCTCCCACGTTCTTGCTCCTTCTTCTAACTTCTTCTTCTTCAAAACCACCAAAAATCACCCAAAAGTGCACCAAATTAGCTCACAAAGCATGCAAGGGGCTTAGGGTTCAATTTTACTCTTTAGGGACAGTGGAGGTTGATTGAATGAGGTTTGGGACGGAGTTCATGTCCTTATATATGGTGCAAACCCTAAAATTTAGGGTTTGCAACTGGCCGGGTTACGCCCAACGTACGCTTGGGTACGCCCATCGTACGCAAGGCTCCCCCTCCCCGCTTCACGCCTCAACATGTACGCTACGCGTACGCTGTGTATGCCCAATGTACTGCCTTGCACCAAAATTCAATATTTAATCATTTAAATAATCAAAGGAAATACCTGGTAACTCGGATATTACGGTTCACCAACATGAAGCCACCCGAGTTTGATGGGACCCAGGATCCGATTGCTGCTATGAGATGGATCTCTGATGTCGAGGGATCTTTCTATATCTGCTCCTGTCCGGAGAATTTGATGGTTCGATTCGCATTGAACCTGCCTTGCACCAAAATTCAATATTTAATCATTTAAATAATCAAAGGAAATACCTGGTGACTCGGATGTTACAATTCAACAACTGGAGCCACCCGAGTTTGATGCTGTTGGGTTTTAAGCACTATAACACTCCTATGGTGCACATGCAACCCTAGATGCTTTGGATCTATGTTTTTTCTAATTATACATGCAATTTCAGTTTTCCAAAGCACACATCCTAACTAGCATACAATAGAGGATATACAATAAAAAACTCATAGTTAGATGAATACGTCTTGATTTAGTTGTAGTTATTGGCCTTTCAAGAGCTTAACACCTCAAATGTGATGCCTCAAATGGTTCACAAACACCATGTACAAAGGAGGACTTGAGAGAGAGAGAGAGAGAGAGGTTAAGCACCATCAAAATCGGCTAGGGTTCTCTTAGAACTCATTGGGGTGCTTAGTGTCACCGATTTTGGCTAAGGGATAACAGATATATAGTGTAGGATTCCAAGAGTCATGGGTAAAACCTAATCCATACACTTAGGTTATGATCCATATCTCATGTGGGCTAACTCTTCATGGATACTTACATAAAACTTAGCCCAACATGGATCAATAGCCCAAACACTATATATATCACTGATTTACATAATCAGTCCCCGTTAATTTAATTAGTCTCTTTTTATCACTAAATTAATTCCAAATTAATTCTTGATCAATACTAATTAAATAATATGATTTCACGATTAATATATTATACTTGTAATATATTAATAAATCATAAATAACCTCTTTCTCAAATATCCATCCTATCAGATTGTTCTGGTGAAGGCAACCTAAATGGACCATGCTACTCTCGGGTCAAGTACATACCAATTATAGTTATGGGCTTAGACACCTAATCCAACAGTCTCCCACTTGGATAATTCTAATAACTATTATTGCAAGTACGACTCTAAAATCCCGACTAGCAATCGTAGCCCTCAAAAGCCGTCGTCGAACTCTGACCTAGTCAAATGACGCATCCATTAGATAAGGGATCATATATTCCTCCAATCTAGATATCGTATGAACTGAGACATGGATTATAATCATTATCTGTAACACCCCGTTTAAAATAGAATAATTAAATGATAAACCCGGAACCCCAAAAGTAATTTTTATTATTATTTTAGATTATCATAGCCCAAAAATCAAATAATAATTATCGGCATGTTAGTTTTGAGGGTTAAAGTGTAATTAAGGGACTTATTTTGAAAAGGTTTTGTAAAGGAGGGGCTATTTGGTATCATTTGGACCTAATATAAGAGAATTTATGGATGCAGGGGCTGCAGAGTAAATACTGGACTTAATATGAAAGGATTTATGGAAAGAGGGGCTGATTAGTAAGATTTCAGACATGATTTGTAAGGGTTTTCAGAAGGAGGGGTTCAAATGGTAAATTAAGGATTTAAATTGAAAGAAAAAGGAGAATGAAGGGCCATTTCTGTCATTATGGCAAAAGTTTGAAAAGTGACAGGGGTATATAAACTCGTCACTTCGTCCCCAAACCCTAACCCTAGACATGCTAACCAGCCGCCACCTTCACTTCCTCCTATCTCCGGCGCCATTACCATTTCGCCGGTTCCGATCAACCGATACCAACGAATCCATCCACCATGACCGGAGAAGCTGAAGACCACCGGGGGGCCAGCGGGCGATCCTTTATCGCTGTCGGGTTCCTTTCCCCCCAGCCGCCGTTGCGCTGTCACTGTTGGAGTCGGAGCTGCCGATGAGGACCGAGCGTCGCCTCTTCGCCGCTGCTGGACTGTTCCGAAGAGGTTAAGGCAAATCCAATCGCTTATTCTTCTATGCAGTTCAGCTCTTATCAATGCCCGTCGTCTACCGCTGCCGTCGTCAACGCCGTTGCTGCCTTGCCATGTACACCGCCGCCACAGTACTGCTACCGGAGTCGTTGTGGGTAGCGAGTGACCGCTGGAGGCCGATGAATTGACTTGTTTGCTACTGCGTGGTCGTGAGCAACCGGGAACCTTCGGGAACGGGAAGGAAACTCATCGTAGCCGCCTCCTGCCACCATGCGCCACCGCCGGCCACCACAAGGTGGCTGTGTGTGTATGTGTTTAGCTTAGTGTATGTGTGTGTACGGTTATTGGTTATCACATTGTAATATTGTATCGATCGAAATAATAAAAGGAAATCCGTCACCACCACCGTTAGGTCGTGGCCGCCGCCGTGAGCCGCCGTTGACCACCACTACCCGAGGTGGTAGTGGGTGGTGCCCCACTAGCAAAACCCTAATTGACCTAATGAAACCCTAATGGGCTTAAAGATTAGTTTTGGGCATAGTGGGATGTGTTTGGGTGGGAAACCCTAATTAGGGTTTAGAAAACCCTAATTTTAGATATGTGGGCCTTGGACTTATTGGGACCCACTTTTGGGCCATTGGGATTGGATTGTGTATTAAGCCAAACTATTCCATATGATTTGTCTAGTAGAGTAATGGACTTAATGGATTAAGTCCTTAATGGGTTAAGTGAGAAACACTTAACCCTAATTGTCATTTTATGTGAAACCCTAATTTCACTTGGGGTTTGAGTTGGGCCTTTCTTTTGGGTTTTGGTAATTGGGCCAATAATAGGCCATCCAAGAATAATCATATGGACTAGAATATTTAGATGGGCTTTAGGGTAAGGCCTATATGAGGGTTTGGGCCTAATTTGGAAAATTGGGCCATAGATGGGCCATAGTTTGGGCCTTGATGGTTATATGATATTGGGTACTTAGAATGCCAAATGTTAGATTGGACTAAATGGTTAGGCCCTAAGGAAAGACCATGTAGAGGTCTGGGCCCAATTTGGAAAATTGGGCCATATGTTGGGCTTCGGCCAATTACTTGACTTTTGGGCTTTTGGATTGTGAGTTGGACTTTGAGTTTGGAACCCAATTATTAATTGGGCATTGTTTGATGTTGACAGTTCGGGAATCTGTTAACCAACAACTGGAGTTGTATCTGCGGGATTTCAGCAGTGCCAGGTGACTTATCCTCACTATACTCAAGGGTCTAAGGCACCAAGGCCGGCCCTTTTTAGATTGTTATCCCTATGTTATGCTAGTATGATATGTTAGATCAACATCCTGGTAGATAGGATGGTATTATACTGTTATGATCCGTTAGATCAGCATCCTGGTACATAGGATGATATTATACTGGTATGATCCGTTAGATCAACATCTTGGTAGATAGGATGATATTATACTGCTATGATCTGTTAGATTAGAATCCTGGTAGAGAGGATAATATTATATTGTTATGATCCGTTAGATCAGTATCCTGGTAGAAAGGATGTTACTATGCTGTTATGATCTGTTAGATCGGTTTGCTTGTCTATAGACTGTTAAGTGATTATATGATATATGTGCACATGTTTGAATAGTGGTTGAGGCTCATATGCTTTGTGCGAGAGCCAACAGACCTGGGCATTCCAACCCGATGGTTGTGGGCCATGAGTATTCCATCCCGAGGATGATTGGACTCGTAGTATGGGGGCATTCCAACCCGATGGTTGTGGGCCGAGGGTATTTCATCCCGAGGATGACTGGACCCATTATATATATATATATATATATATATATATATATATATATATATATATATATATATATATATAAATTGGCATTCCAACCAGGGGTATTCCATCCGGATGGATGACTGGACCCGGAGCTTGATTGGGCCTGGGGTATTCCAACCCGATGGTTGACTGGATCCATAGTATGCTGTTTGTGATTACATGTATATTGTTGTGTGCATGGGTATTTTGGGGGTAACTCACTAAGCTTTCGAGCTTACATTTATCGATTATTGTTTCAGGTATTCTGATGATCGCGGGAAGGTGAAGGCGTGATCGTGCACCTCCTTATATTTTCATGATTGGTTCTGGGGATACTCTGATGTTCAAATTATTTTGAAAGTAAACTATAATAACTTAATGGTTTTAAATGTTTAATTTTTTTTTTAAATTGTCTTGAATTTTATGGATGTTACAAGTTGGTATCAGAGCCTTGGTTTGAGTGAATTGGAGGAACATTCGTGTGAATCCAGTCTCAAATGAAGGAAAAGATTTTCAAAATGATTTTCAAATGGTTTTCAAAATAATAATGGAGGATGCAAGTGTACGATCAGCCGGAGCCAGTAAGTAGACCCCAAAATACCATACGATTATTTGATATTGTGATGTGTTAGAACAGCATGCTAGTACTAGGCTAGGGATCTTCAGGAATTGCATGATAGAATTGCCTGATTACATGATGCCTGCTAGCCTAGGGTTTTCCTTATATGGGATTGCCATCATTACTGTAGTTGCTTAGTGTGTGCATCATGGTTGTACATAATTAAGATCTTATAGCCTGAGAATGTTTGGTTTGGCCTTATGTTCTATTCTTGTTTGATTGGGGGCTTAGGGTAGGATCAGATATTCGAAAGTCTATAGGGTCCATCGTTATGTATGGCTAGTATACACTAATACTGCAGGGTTGATGAAAGTTTCATGGATGGGTGGGTTGTGAGGCCGGGAGGCCAGTTATGAGATATTTAGCATTCCTCTAGGAGTGAGGATTGAGCGCTCGCTATGCTATGTATATTGTTAGGGTGTTGGGGTGATACTTGAGACAAATATGGGTAGGTGTGGAAGGTAGTATGGGCCTGTACTACTGAAAGCACATGACCCATACGCATAACAAGGAAGTCACAACCCCTAGGGTTTAGTTGGGAGTTGGTCCCCTGTTATTATATGGGTTATCAGAGATCTTTCTGGTGTATTATCAAAATGGTGGTTATAAGACGTCTTGAGACCGGATCCGGGTCAGGATCGGGAGCTGGCAGCCATGATAGGCCAGTATTGTCAGAGGATCGTGTCAGTGAGATCATCCGGGAGGAGGTGATCGAGGTTGTTCAAGGACAAATTCCAAAGATGATTGGGTCTATTAAGACCGCCATGATTGAGTATTTTGGTGAGCGCAATGCAGTTATTGCCGAGACGGCTGCCGCGACAACTATAGAAGCTGTAACGACGGCAGGGGGAGGAGCCAGTCGGGCTTTCCAGTATCGGGACTTCGATAGCGTGAAGTCCTGACTTTCGATAGGGTTCAAGACCCGGATAACCATGAGGTAGCCATTTGATGTGGAGGGATTTTGCTTCACATGTTCATGTCCTACTGACCAGAAGGCCAGCGCGCTCTGAACCTGTTGAGGTCCGGAGCAAAGGATTGGTGGAGACTTGTTACTGGAACGTATTCTCATGAGCAGAGAGCTGCAGTTACTTGGGATCAGAGAGATGTTTTATACTCATTACATTCCCGGGTTGAGCGGGAGAGGATAGCACAGGAGTTTCTAGATTGAGGCTTCGGGGGTTTTACTCGAGGTCGGAATGTGAGTCGCGGGGAATCCGGAAGGGAGTGAGGATTATGATCAACTGGAGTTTTGCAGCTGGAATTAGAATGGTTAGTTGATGGATTGAGATGTCGTTTCCTAGGGCAAGGATTATGTCCTTTCAGCTTTTCGAGCTCGAAGGAGTGAGCATGTATGTGACCACAGGATCAGGTTGTATTCCAGCTCGAGGTCATTTAGTCGCAGGGATTGGCGTCAGTATGTCAACGCCGGTGAGAGCAGGTGGGTCGATGTGGCATGAGTATCTGTGAGGCGTTCGCGATTACCGACCTGACCCATAGGTGCTAAAGTCCGATTTGCCTTGGATCTCTTATATCGAGTGGTAAGGATTGATTGTGCGATCTATTGCACTTTTAGGATTGGAAACTATGCCTTGGGAGTAGTTTGTAGCCCGGTTTAGGGCAGAGGTTGCTTCAGCCTACTGCAGTTCAGCTGTGGAGGACTAAGCTGGTGAGTGTGTCAAGGTACGGGACCATGAATGATATGATTTCTAGAGCCCGAGAGCGGTAGATTTGTTTGGAGAACCATTGGGAAGAGGGGTATTATGTGGGAGGTCTGCGAACAGGGTCCCACAAGATGGTTATTCAGCATTGTCGAGATTCAGTGGTTTTAGTATCCGTTATTGATTGGCAGATGAAAGCGCCAAGGGAAGTAGCTCGTGGCTGAGGTATTAGTTGGAGCATCTATCTTTGGTCTTCAAGATTTGAGTGTGGGATCATTCAAGCATTAGGGATTGTCGGTTTCACTGGGATTCAGGAAATGTTCATCCAATTCTTAGAAGTGTGTGATCATTTGGGATTGGCTAGCTATGGAGTAATAGTTGGGAAGATCTGATTGTCATCAGATCGATCATTGGAAAGTGAGAAGGATTGGGAATTATGAAATTTTCATGTATTGTGAAGACTTAGTCGAATCTAAGTGGGGGAGAATCGTCCCGAAATGCAGAAGCAGGAGCGGTTTTGAAACTGGGATAAGTTCCGCATCCCCATCATGGAGAAAGGAGGCCCAAGTTGGCTGTTTGGTTTGAGGGTTGTGCGAGTTGGGGGTTCGGTAAAACTCCCCAGCATGAGAAAAATGCCTTCTTGGTGCTTGATAGCAAAAATTGGGGAACCAGGTTGGGGTTCTAGTCATGAATTGGGTTCAGTTCGGGTGTTCGGTCGAGTGTGTGCTTGACTTTGAGGGTTTTGGATGGATAGATTGAGGGTTTTGTTAGCTGCCAGGGCTCGGCAGTACATTCAACATGGGTGTACGGGGTATTTAGCGTATGTGATAGATACGCGGGGTCAGGGACCATACCACGGTTTCACGAGAGGGTGGGCGATCATCATGAAGACTCTGTATGTAATCCGTTAGATCTAGTGGTCAGGTAGTGAGGGAAGTGTTGTGAGACTACGGGAGGACCCGTAGCATTCACGAGCAGTTTCAGATGATTAGGCCAAGGTGGGCCAGTTTGCAAGATTGCGGGTATATCACAACATCATTGGAATCAGGAAACAGTAGGTCGTTGGAGACCGGGCATGAGGTAAGACTACAAGTATTCTAGTAGCGTTCACTTTTCGTATTTGATTCAATGGCGACAGGTTGTTAGGTCATTATGGTTGGATGGATCAGAAGGATTGATGGAGCCATGAGTGGCGATATAGTTGGGGCGGTTATTGTAAGTAGAAGTTTCCTTCGGGAGTCGTATGGGACTGTGAGATTACTTTTTGCTTAGCAACCAGACAGGACTTCGGTATACCAGTTAAGTTGGGACTGGGGAGGTCTCAGTGGACTTCAGAAGCAACCAGAGGGCAACCTACTGCTTCGGACAATATCTGTGTTTAGGGCTGTATTGACGACTTGGGTTTTAGGTGTATGAAAGGTATTTAGATGTTGGAACCCCAATTATTAGAAGTTGAATCGGTAGATGAGAAATAAGCGGACCGGGTTCAACAACAATAACTTGGTATGGGCGGTCTGTTAGGGAGCCAGACCATCTCGAGACTTTAGATTTCGGATTGAGTAAATGTGATCATATTGCAAGGAATTAGTTTATCTTCAGGTTTTAGAACACTGCGAGGGTTGGTTATGGTTGCCTTGGAAAGGCTGGGGTTATGCTTGTAGTTGTGGCCATGTAGTTCAAGTTGTTTGGCGTATAACAAATGATAAGGAACGATTTCGAGGACGAAATCAAATTTAAGTGGGGGAGAGTTGTAACAACCCGTTTAAAACAGAATAAATAAATGATAAACCCGAAACCCCAAAAGTAATTATTATTATTATTTTAGATTATCATAGCCCAAAAATCAAATAATAATTATCGGGATGTTAGTTTTGAGGGTTAAAGTGTAATTAAGGGACTTATTTTGAAAAGGATTTGTAAAGGAGGGGCTATTTGGTATCATTTGGACCTAATATAAGAGAATTTATGGATGTAGGGGTTGAAGAGTAAATATTGGACTTAATATGAAAGGATTTATGGTAAGAGGGGCAGATTGGTAAGATTTCGGACTTGATTTCTAAGGGTTTTCAGAAGGAGGGGTTCAAATGGTAAATTAAAGATTTAAACCGAAAGAAAAAGGAGAATGAAGGGCCATTTCTGTCATTATGGCAAAATTTTGAAAAGTGACGGGGGTATATAAACTCGTCACCCCGTCCCCAAACCCTAACCCTAGACATGCTAACCAGCCGCCACCTTCACTTCCTCCTATCTCCGGTACCATTACCATTTCGCCGGTTCCGATCAACCGAGACCAACGAATCCATCCACCATGACCGGAGAAGCTGAAGACCACCGGGGGGCCAGCGGGCGATCCTTCATCGTTGTCGGGTTCCTTTCCCCCCAGCCGCCGTTGCGTTGTCGCTGTTGGAGTAGGAGCTGCCGATGAGGACCGAGCGTCGCCTCTTCGTCGATGCTGGACTGTTCCGAAGATGTCAAGGCAACTCCAATCGCTTCTTCTTCTATGTTGTTCAGCTCTTACCGATGCCCGTCATCTGCCGCTGCCGCCGTCAACGTCATTGCTGCCTTGCCATGTACACCGCCGCCACAGTGCTGCTACTGGAATCGCTGTGGGCAGCGAGTGACTGTCGGAGGCCGATGAACTGACTTGTTCACTGCTGCATGGTCGTGAACAACCGGGAACCTTCGGGAATAGGAAGGAAACTCATCGCAGCCTCCTGATTCCGCCATGCACCACCGCCGGCCACCACAAGGTGGCTGTGTGTGTATGTGTTTAGCTTAGTGTATGTGTGTGTACGGTTATTGGTTATCACGTTGTAATATTGTATTGATCGGAATAATAAATGGAAATCCGTCACCACCACCGTTAGGTGGCCGCCGCCGCTGTGAGCCGCTATTGACCATCACTACCCGAGGTGGTAGTGGGTGGTGCCCCACTATCAAAACCCTAATTGACCTAATGAAACCCTAATGGGCTTAAAGATTAGTTTTGGGCCTATTGGGATATGTTTGGGTGGGAAACCCTAATTAGGGTTTAGAAAACCCTAATTTTAGATATGTGGGCCTTGGACTTATTGGGACCCACTTTTGGGCCATTGGGATTGGATTGGGTATTAAGACCAACTACTCCATATGATTTGTCTAGTAGAGTAATGGACTTAATGGATTAAGTCCTTAATGGGTTAAGTGAGAAACACTTAACCCTAATCGTCATTTTATGTGAAACCCTAATTTCACTTGGGCTTTGAGTTGGGACTTTCTTTGGGTTTTGGTAATTGGGCCAATAATGGGCCATCCAAGAATAATCATATGGACTAGAATATTTAGATGGGCTTTAGGGTAAGGCCCATATAAGGGTTTGGTCCTAATTTGGAAAATTGGGCCATAGATGGTTATATGATATTGGGTCCTTAGAATGCCAAATGTTGGATTAGATTTAATGGTTGGGCCTTAATGAAACACCACGTAGAGGTCTGGGCCAAATTTGGAAAATTGGGCCATATGTTGGGCTTCGGCCCATTACTTGACTTTTGGGCTTTTGGAGTGTGAGTTGGACTTTGAGTTTGGAACCCAATTATTAATTGGGCATTGTTTGATGTTGACAGTTCGGGAATCTGTCAACCAGCAGCTGGAGTTGTATCTGCGGGATTTCAGCAGTGTCAGGTGATTTATCCTCACTATACTCAAGGGTCTAAGGCACCAAGGCCGTCCCTTTTTAGATTGTTATCCTTATGTTATGCTAGTATGATCTGTTAGATCAGCATCCTGGTAGATAGGATGGTATTATACTGTTATGATCCGTTAGATTAGTATCCTGGTAGATAGGATGATATTATACTGTTATGATCCGTTAGATCAGCATCCTGGTAGATAGGATGATATTATAATGTTATGATCCGTTAGATCAGCATCCTGGTAGATAGGATGATATTATGTTGTTATGATCCGTTAGATCAGTATCCTGGTAGAAAGGATGTTACTATGCTGTTATGATCTGTTAGATCGATTTGCTTGTCTATAGACTGTTATGTGATTATATGATATATGTGCACATGTTTGAATAGTGGTTGAGGCTCATCTGCTTTGTGCGAGAGCCAACAGACCTGGTCATTCCAACCCGATGGTTGTGGGCCGAGGATATTCCATCCCGAGGATGACTGGACCCGTTATATATATATAAATTGACATTCCAACCAGGGTATTCCATCCGGATGGATGACAGGACCCGTAGGTTGATTGGGCCTGGGGTATTCCAACCCGATGGTTGACTGGACCCATAGTATGCTGTTTGTGATTACATGTATATTGTGGTGTGTATGGGTATTTTGGGGGTAACTCACGAAGCCTTTGAGCTTACATTTATCGATTATTGTTTCAGGTATTCTGATGATCGCGGGAAGGCGAAGGCGTGATCGTTCACCTCCTTATATTTTCATGATTGGTTCTGGGGATACTCTGATGTTCAAATTATTTTGAAAGTAAACTATAATAACTTAATGGTTTTAAATGTTTAAAAAAGTTTTAAATTGGCTTGAATTTTATGGATGTTACATTCTCTCTGTTCTTGTGTTTTTCTCGATTTCCGATTTATGACGACCGACTAATTGAACTAATCAAATCAATCCAGGCTTGGCCAAGCATTTAGGGTTGTCATCACTAAATCATCGAGGGGCCCACAAATATCGCTTTTATCCCACATTGGGTAAAAGGAATGAATAAACTTCAACTCAAATGCTTGCTTGTACTTACTCATCAAATCACACACATCAATATATTTTATAACACCAAGTTATTGGTTCGTTTACATATGTCAATGTGCAACCGACCTGTAAACTACAACTCACATGTCTTGGTTTCAATAATATAATATATTATTGTCTCATGATCACTCGTGATATCCATGAAGTGATTCAGATGAGCGCAGGTTTAATCCAATACTCAAATCTTATTACAGGAGTAGTCATGAATACTGCAACGAACTTGTGCTATATCTGAAACACTTTAGACAATCTACAGACCCATTCATGACAGTCTAGCTTCAATACCTACTTCCAAAGTATGATTGACTGTGGATAGTTTGAATAACCTAGTTATCCGGGAAGTCAAAAAATGAAAAGTGAAATACAAGAATAATCGAATCCAATATGGTCTCAAAACTTTTGAATATAAATAAAACACCTTTTATTTAATCACCATATTGATTACACATTATTCATTCTATAATGTTTCGATTTATCAACTTAATACTTGAATTAAAACAATAGCTATCCCATGCTCCAAGCATGCACACTATGTTTATATATGGTCCTTACTTTATGAAATATATCAATTGTAAACATTTCCAATGACACTCATTTCACAATTCCAAATCCTTATCGTAAGTGTAAGAGTACCAAGTCCTTCCCACTTACTGTAATATGTTAGATTCTAAGCTTATATGCAGTGATCCTTTTGTAATGATTATATACACAAGTCACAGAGACTTTGCCAATTACAAAACTTTCATTGGAGATTGTTACAAGACAATTCCATAGATACGAAGTCTCATATTCAAAGCACATTTCTTTGAACATCTTTCTTGGATAAAAATTTCTAACTTATTCATAGATTCTTGATATCCAACTCCCATTATGGAAACTTTTCCATAATTTCCATATGACTATCCATTATTAATAGAATCCTATCTATTCAAAATCATATCAATATGGTCCATTCATTACTATACTTCCAACTGTCCTTAAGCAACCAATCCTTAGCGAACTTCAGATCGTCCTTGACAGTTGTTTAATAACTTTAGTCATATCCGGTTATAGTCCTTTTTCCCTCTTAATGCCCTAGGCATTTGGAAAATTAGAACAGGAGAATATTATAGCACATGCAATCGATCCTATATCCGAAGCATATGGGACACGATTCATAATGTCTTACATACAAACCTGATACTTTACCAGTCTCTTGCTATAACATTTCCATATATAGAATTTCCTTATGTCGAATCTTTTCAACATAACATTCATATATGTCCTTGACTAAATTTGGTAAAATCTCAATCTAAGCTTTTAGATTCGAAATGAAGTATAAGTTCCTCTCCCTTAATTATAGCAAAACAACGTTTCAAACGCTGCAACTTTGCGAATTGAAACCTTTGTTTTCTATAATTAATATTGCTAACTCGCAACACTTAATGTAATAATTGTGCTCCCACTAGCATAATAATTACATTCTTATTAGCATAACACTTATGCTCCCACTAGCTTTGACATGTACCCAGAAATACGTTGGAATTCTAGAAATCAATACTTGCTGACTTTCTTACCAAAGTTCAGATTTCTGATACAAGATACTTTGATAAGCCTTTATCTAAGCTTCTTAAACTCATACACCTTTCCTTAGATAGCTCATATGTGTGTCTAAACTATTCAGAACTTACAGCAATAAGTTCCAAAAGTTTAGATCTTTTGCCATTTCTCACAATTCGAACTATGAAGAGGGATGTCGTAATCATAGTCGAATTTGAGAATGCAAATATCACAATTGCTAAGTCTTTAAAATCTACTTAGTGAAAGTGTTTCCTCACAATCATTTTCATGAAGCGGATAGAAACCTTATGACACTTAGAATTTATGGTGTATGTGTTCCTATCCATGTAAATTTGGCATAACCATAATCACAAGACAAGGTTAGTGACAAATCCAAACTCATATGGACTGAACTTGTTCAATCTTAACTTCTTGCCATTTGGCAGCACAAGGGCCTACCATGTCTTCCAAGTTGTCAAGCAGATCACCCTTACTGATCAATGAACTTTCACTGATCAAGGTGCTTTGCCTTATGCTAGAAATTGAGAACTCATAGAACTCACATGCATAGTCAACTTTGACTGGAATGGGCACAGAAACAAGAATATGTCAACACGATATGGTTACAAACCTTAAGTCGTGTGCTAGTGATTAATAACAAGTTTATTCTTGATTAGTTCTTGAAACTTTTCAAGATCTTTAAGACCCCCACTGACCTCTTGACATATAAGACTCTCTTTGTCAAGAAACATTACTTGAAAAACAAATATTCAAGAGTTAGTGCGGTTTCTTATCAAGACAAACACTTCTGAAAATCGGTCTTAGTTGATCTTTGTTTTATCCAAAACATCACAACTTACCAATTTCAAATGTACAAGAGTAGAAAACATTTTACTCTACATTTGATAAGTGCTATAAACCTTTCTTAAGATTATGTCATTCAAGGAACAATCTTGGAGAATGACTCCAAGACTTGATTTTGGAACGAAGTATGATTCACCTTTTGATTTAACCATTTCAACAATTCACGATTCCTCTTCTTTGTCATACAAACGCACTAAGGTATCCTTAGAGGATCAATTGTGGCATGGTTCCATAATCATAAGGATGATCATAAAACACGATACTAAAGTACTCTCCCTTCTTTTCAGATTAGAGAAACTTTTATCTTTCTGCCTAATTTGATTCTTCTTATTCGATCTTCTATACATTGAAACTTTTCCAATGACTCGGAATTATACTTAATCTTTTAAGCATAACCATATTTACTAAACTTTAGTAAATTATGACAAATAGTCTTATCGTTCTTTGTGGTGGACCTGACCAACACACAACCAAGTGTACCCGATCCCCTAGTCCTTCACTTGACTCACATATACATGTCAACAAGGAATTAGTCTTAATTTCTCAAAGATGAAAACTCTCATTCATCATTCAATACAAGTTGCATGATCCCAATCAAATTTGCATTACTAGTACGCCAAATCATTGCTGATTCAGCAGCAATTAGCAAATATGTAAGATCGATAAGGGACATGTCGCGGTTTGTCATATAGTAATCTTTAATGAACTCACCATATGACTCAGGAAGTGATTGAAGAACCACGTCAACAACCAACTTCCTTTACACAACGACTCCTAACATTCCCAGCCTGTCAATGTGTGAGTTCATCTCCAAAACATGTGCACACACAGACCTTCCATCTTGGTGTTTGCT
The DNA here is from genome assembly GCF_052849685.1 of Lactuca virosa. Taxonomy (NCBI): domain Eukaryota; kingdom Viridiplantae; phylum Streptophyta; class Magnoliopsida; order Asterales; family Asteraceae; genus Lactuca; species Lactuca virosa. The sequence continues at coordinate 113,333,529 of NC_136432.1, read as the reverse complement.
AGCCAATAGAGCTTGAGTGACCTTGAATTTTTCAAGTCTTTGAACTTGTGGGTTAGGGAGAATTATTGGAGGAGGTGAAGTTCCACTACAACACGAAGAATGGATTAATCTTTCACCTTGATTGTCTGGTGGAATATCATCTTCATGAGGACAGATTTTTCCAAAAGATTTGGGAAGACACCTAGACATCTATAATGGGAGAAATTCAAGTTAGTTGATTTAAGTCCTTAATATAACACCGAAATGAAATATTAAGTCTAGGACCCAACACAATATTCTACAATTCGGAAGAGGGATGCCGTAATCCAATTGTAAAATATTTGAAGGCAGGTAAATGACGATTTACTAATTTCCACCATGAAAAACGAAAATGAATTTTAAGTTTTAAATGAATTGAAATTCCTAGAGTCTTTGAGATTCATTGAACTTTTCAATGGCATGTTTAAATCTTGATTATGCCCTTCAAGTTTGTGACTGGGATGCCGAGGATCACAAACAAGGTGTGAATAACCATGCAAATTAGTGTAACACCTGGTTCAGGTATTGGTTGGAAAGTTGCCAATTTGGAGAAGTTTTATACATGGACTTGGCGAGTTGGGAGACCAACTCGTCGAGTAGAGTCGTGATATCATGGACGCGGGACGGGACCGACTCGGTGAGTCCGAGCTATTTAAAGAAAACCCTAAATTTTGGGGTTTGCCCCCTATATAAACGACATTATCCGCCCTAGTAGCCTCCTTTAACACCATATAAGAACGTTCACGGCCACAAACCCTCTAGTGTGTGAAGTAAGAACAATTGGGAGCTTATCTTTGAGAGTTTGGTGAGGATTCCAAGTTTGAAGAGGAAGTATCAAGGGAAAAGTGTTAGATCAAGCATCTATTTCGTGTTGGGCATCTGTCTAAGGTATTAATCTGCTACCTTAAGTCTTGATTTCTTTGTGGAGGTTATGCCCAACCATGAGGAGATGGAAGAAAACTTAGATCTGGACCTATCACAAGGATATGATTCCATATATGAACCTCCTTAGGTACCAAATATCATAAAGTTGCACCTTTTATTAAGCTTATTCCCTCTCCAAGCATGAAAACCTTGTTTGAAGGTTAGTCTTGATGTTATGGCCATGTGAGGCCTTGCATGCACGTAAAGTTTGCAACTTTTCGTGTTATCTACACTAATAGAGGATAGATCTGAAGTTTGGGATCTTGAGTCCCACTGGAAAAGGCCGTAAACATAATGGACTAAGGGGACTCTGCGAATCGTGCAAGAGACTCAGCGAGTCGAGAGGGTTTCCTCGTTCACGGCCAAGGGTTCACGGCCAAGGGTTCATGGCCAAAGGTTCACGGTCAAGAGTGTTCGGTTGGGAGTTTACGGCCGTAAACATCAAGGAACTCGACGAGTCTCTCGGATGACTCGGCTTGTCGATGACTTAAGCAGGGAACCCGAGGAGTGGCTGATTTCACTCGACGAGTCAAGGTCAATATGGACTGTTGACCTTGACTACCGACCTAGACTTTGACCAGGTTTGACTCAGAGGAGTCCTAGGGGCTGAGTTAAGATTATTTACTTGTTGGTTATAGGCAGTATGGGAGGAGCAGCGTAGGACATACCTGAATTTAGTTGCCGGTTCAGCTTTATGAGGTGAGTTTTCTTACCATACCAATGGGTCTAAGGCACCAAGGCCGACCCATTTTACGTTAGTTGGTTTACTTGCTATGTAGAGGTGTGATATGTATGTATGCATGATATGCGGTAGAGATGGCCCTTTATGGCTAATGGTAGAGACAACCTTTATGGTAGATGGTAGAGATAGCCTTATGGCTAACGGTAGAGATAGCCCTTGTGGCTAACGGTAAAGATAGCTTCATAGCTAATTGACGTGTGATATGTGGTAGAGATAGCTTTTATAGCTAATGTGATATGTGGTTTGTGTGGGGTATGCTCTGGGGGACTCACTAAGCTTTCAGCTTACCGTCTGTGGATTTGTTTCAGGCAAATCAGAGCCCAAGGGCAAAGGCAAGGCGTGATGATGCGGCGTGCACTCTATCTCTGTTTTCTGATATGGTTTGGGGGACACTCTGATGTTTTGAAAATAATAATGTTGTAATGTTTGTGGTTTTGAAAACAATTATTGGGATTTTCATGTTTTATGAAATATGGTTGACTAATTAAAAATGAAAATTTTCTTTGAAAAATTTGGGTCGTTACAAGTTGGTATCAGAGCCTTGGTTTGAGGAATTTGGGCACACTGTTGGGTGTGTCAGGACTCAAACTAAGGAAATGCTAAAATTGTTTTCAAAAAGTTTTTTTTTAAAAAAAGAAAGAAATGATAAGATGAGAGTGCAACGTGCGTGATCAGCCGAGCCAAGTAAGTGGTTCCCCAATATGTTAGCCATGTTATACTCACATTTGAGCCTTGTTGATTATATGGAACTTGCTATGTGTATTTTTTTAAAATTGTATACGGTTAGGAGCTTATAGCCTCAGAATGATTGATTTGGCCTTATTTCCTGTTCCTTATTTGATTGTGGCCCTAGAGTAGAATGTTTTATTCGAAAGTTTATTTGATCCTTTTCTGTGTACAATTTGCATGCATAAAGGCAACCTGTTATGAGTGGTTTGATTAAGATAAGTAGAGCAAATCTTAGGACAGCCTGAGATTGATGTATGCGGTAGGCTGTGGAATATGGTGTGGTTTTGGGACGAATTGGGGGTTATCAGGTAGAGCATTGGGGAAAGGTACATGTAGGTGTAGAAGGTAGTGTTGGGCCCGTAACACCTTAAAGCATATGACCTGTACCCGAACCAATGTTAGATCTGACGACTTCAAGGAGGACCGGTGTGGAGAGATCCGTTTTATGGAAATCTTGATCGTTATGATTTATGACATTCCAGTTCAGTATGGTGGTGACACGTTTCGGAGCAGGAGGATCTGGATCGGGATCCGGATCCATGAATGGATTGGGTGACACTACAGACGGTATAGATGATAGGTTGCGCGAGCTTATTGCAGCCGAGGTCACCAGGGGCATCCTTGACGCTACCCCAATCATTTTCGGGATGGTCAAGGAGGGCATAATGGAGATCATGGAGGAGAGACTCAGATCATTCAGGGCTGAGATTGTTGCGGGCCAGTTGGGGGCCCGAACTCCCTCGTTTCGGGAGTTCAAGGCGTGTTGGGCGCCAGAGTTTTTCGGGGTCAGGGACCCCATTGTCAGCTGACGCTGGGTGGCGGATATCGAAAATGCCCATCGCACGAGTTCTTGCCTGGATGTGGCAAAGGTTGGGTTTGCTTCTTGCATGCTGATAGACAGAGCCCGGGATTGGTGGGGCGAGGTTACTAGACAGGTGGGACCAGCCGGGGTGGCTGAAATGACATGGGCAGAGTTTGTTCAACGATTTGATTTGGAGTTTGCACCACCATTGAGGTGCAATGACTAGTGCGAGAGTTTCATGATTTGCAGCAGACCACCGAGACTGTGGCGGAGATCACCGCCAAGTTTCGGGAACGAGCTTTGTTGATCCCAAAGTATGCTACCGATCAGGAAATTAGGCTGACCCGATATCATTCCATGCTGAGAGATGATATCCGGGAGTTTGTGAGCTTTACGGGGTGCAAAACCCTGAATGAGATGGTGGAGAAGGCCCGTGAACGGGAAATGGAGTTGGAATCCCACACGAAGCGGAAGCCCGAGCAGGCTCAGGTAGTAGTAGGACAAGCTAAGAAGCCTAAGACCTCAGACACTCGCAGCAAGGGTCAACAGGGTCGGGGCAGATGTGGCAAGTGTAGCCGGGTACACAGTGGAGCTTGCCGTATCACAGGCTCGGGATGCTATGCATGTGGCCAGTAGGGCCATATGAGCAGGGACTGCCCCGTGAAGGGCTTAATCTGTTTTCACTGCAACTAGACCGGCCATAAGCGGATCAATTGTACGAAGTTGCAGGGAGGAGGAGGAGCGGTGGCGGCGCCTGCGCCCGCCACAATGAGGATTACCGATGGTCGCCCTGCTAAGGTGGAAGCCCCGGTAGTTAAGAGTCACGCGTTTCAGCTGACCACCGAAGAGGCACGAGTCGCGCCAAATGTTGTAGCTGATATATACCTAATATTCCCTGCCTATATTACTTTTGTATGACTTATGTGTGATCTATGCTTGCATAGGGACCTTTTTGGTCAATGGTATGTCTGCTCATGTCTTGTTTGATTCGGGTGCTACCCGATCGTTTGTGTCACTTGCACTTAGCAAGAAGTTCCGGGACATGCCAGGAGCTTTGGTTTTCCCGCTCGAGGTAGAGATTGCGGATGACCGCACCATTAGTGCTGCGAGGGTGTATCGGGATTGTGTCCTGAATGTGCTCGGTGAGAGGTTTCTTGTTGACCTAGTCCCTATACCGTTGCGAGGACTGAAAGTGATTATTGGAATGGATTGGTTGGGGGCCAATGGGGCATGATCGACTACGAGCATCAGTTGGTGAGGGTTCGAACCTCAAGTGGGGGAGAACTGGCGATATATGGTGATAGGGCATCGCGAGGGCCGACCCTCTGTTTGGCTGCGAGGGCTAGGAGGTTCCTGCAGTGGGGTTGTTCGGGATTCCTGGCTTATATCTCGGATACAAGGGTAGAGATCACAAAGGATGTAGGCATTGTGCCGGTTGTTCAGGACTTTCAGGATGTTTTCCCTGAAGAGTTACCAGGAGTGCCTCCGGAAAGGCAGGTGGAGTTTCGCATCGAATTGGTGCTGGGTTCCGCTCCAATAGCAAAGGCACCATATCGGTTGGTACCACCCGAGATGCAGGAGTTATCTACACTGCTTTAGGAGCGGTTAGACCGAGGGTTCATTCGTCCGAGCAGTTCCCCGTGGAGAGCACCAATTCTTTTCGTGAAAAAGAAGGATGGATCTCACAGGATGTGTATCGATTATAGGGAACTAAACAAGCTAACGGTGAAGAACTGTTATCCTTTGCCAAGGATCGATGATTTGTTCGATCAGCTGCAGGGTGCGTCTTGGTTTTCCAAGATTGATCTTCGGTCGGGATACCATCAGATGAGGATTCGGGATGAGGATATACCGAAGACAACTTTCAGGACTCGGTATGGGCATTATGAGTTTGTAGTGATGTCGTTTGGGCTCACCAATGCCCCAACAGTGGTCATGGATCTTATGAACAGGGTGTGTAGACCGATGCTGGATCGGTCGGTGATCGTTTTCATTAATGATATCCTGGTCTATTCTAAGACCAGGGAGCAGCACAAACAACACTTAAGGGAGGTGCTAGAGACCCTAAGGGCGGAGAAATTGTATGCCAAGTTCTCCAAGTGTGATTTCTAGCTGTGAGAGGTACAATTCTTGGGGCATCTCATCAACCAGGAGGGTATTTCGGTTGATCCAGCCAAGGTTGAGGCTGTGATGCGGTGGGAAGTATCGAAGAATGCATTAGAGATTCGTAGCTTCTTGGGTTTAGCGGGTTATTACCGAAGATTTATCCAGGATTTCTCCAAGATTGTTGTGCCATTGACCCGTCTGACCAAGAAGAATGTGACGTTTCGGTGGGGTACCGATCATCAATTGGCCTTCGAGACCTTGAGGCAAAGGTTTTGTGAGGCTCCAATCATGGTTCTACCGGAGGGATTAGATGATCTGGTGGTGTACAGTGAGGCATCGATTTTAGGGTTATGTGCGGTACTGATGCAGAAAGGGCACGTGATAGCATATGCCTCACGACAGTTGAAGCCGCATGAGGCAAATTACCCTACTCACGATCTGGAACTGGGGGCAGTGGTGTTTACCCTCAAGATTTGGAGGTATTACTTGTATGGAGTGCAGTGTACCATTTACACCGACCACAAGAGTCTGAAGTATTTGATGGACCAATAGAACCTCAACATGCGACAAAGAAGGTGGTTGGACGTGCTAAAAGACTATGATTGCGAGATTCTATACCACCCAAGGAAGGCCAACGTAGTGGCCGATGCTTTGAGCCGTAAGACGGCAGGTTCCCCGATTGGGAATGTGTGTTTGAGGATGACGGTGATCTCTCCATTGATGGAGATGATCAAAGAGGCTCAGGTTGAGGGAGTGAGGAAAGAGAATTGGAAGGTAGAGAGAATCCAAGGTCAGTATCCTTTGTTTGTCAAGGATGGTCGAGGCCTATTGACGCAGGGTGGTCGAGTGTGGGTACCGACGACTGGGGGAGTGAGACAAAAGATATTGGAGGAAGCACATAAGTCCAGGTTCTCTATACATCCAGGAGCTATGAAAATGTATAGGGACTTGAGGCTGAGTTATCGGTGGCCCTGCATGAAGCGGGAAATTACTTGGTTTGTAGAGCGGTGCTTGACCTGCAGGAAGGTGAAGGCTGAGCATCAGCGGCCTCATGGTAAGGTCCAGCCGCTACCCATTCCCATGTGGAAGTGGGAGGAGATCACGATGGACTTCATTATGAAGTCGCCAAGGACGGCGAGGGGTGTAGATGCCATATGGGTGATTGTGGATAGACAGACGAAGAGTGCCCATTTCATTCCGATATCCGAAAGTATATCCGCAGAGAATTTGGCGGATATTTACGTGCGTGAGGTGGTGGCTAGTCACGGGGTGCCTGTGTCGGAATTTCTGACCGCGATGTTCGGTTTACATCTAGGTTCTGGAAGAAATTCCACGAGAAGCTGGGCACTCAGCTACACTTTAGCACGTCGTATCACCCCCAGACCGACGGTCAGAGCGAGAGGACGATTCAAACGCTGGAGGATATGCTACGGGCATGCGTGTTGGATTTTGGAGGGAGTTGGGATACGTATCTTCCACTGGTAGAGTTTTTGTACAATAAAAGTTATCATGCCAGTATCAAGCGAGCCCCGTTCGAAATGTTATATGGTCGAAAGTGCAGGACCCTGGTTTGTTAGGATGAGGTTGGACACCGGGTCATGGGGAGCACTGAGGTAGTGCTCAAGACTACCAGACTGATTCAGCAAGTGCGCGACCGACTGCGAATTGCGCAGAGTCGTCAGAAAAGTTACGCCGACCGTCGACGTTCAGACCTGGAATTTGAGGTGGGGGATTTTGTACTATTGAAGGTGTCACCCTGGAAGGGAATCATTAGGTTTCGGAAGAGGGGCAAGCTAGGGCCCCGATATATAGGACCGTTACGGATTGTTGACCGGGTAGGTAAGGTAGCCTACCGCTTGGAGTTGCCGGCAGAGCTTAGTCAGATTCACAACACATTCCATGTGTCGCAGCTTTAGAAGTGTGTCACCGACGAGGCTGCGGTTGTCTCGTTGGATGACATTCAGGTGGATGACATTCAGGCTGGTGAAAGTGCAATGGCAACATCGGAAGGGTTCCGAGTGGACTTGGGAACCGGAAGAGGAGATGCGAGAGCATTACCCCGATTTGTTTGGGTCAGCAAACTTCGAGGACGAAGTCTAGTTCAAGTGGGGGAGACTTGTAACACCTGGTTCAGGTATTGGTTGGAAAGTTTCCAATTTGGAGAAGTTTTATACATGGGCTCGGCGAGTTGGGAGACCAACTCGTCGAGTAGAGTCGTGATATCATGTACGCGGGACGGGACCGACTCGGCGAGTCGAAGGGTCGACTCGGCGAGTCCGAGCTGTTTAAACGACATTATCTGCCCTAGTAGCCTCCCTTAACACCATAGAAGAACGTTCACGGCCGCAAACCCTCTAGTGTGTGAAGTAATAACAATTGGGAGCTTATCTTTGAGAGTTTGGTGAGGATTCCAAGTTTGAAGAGGAAGTATCAAGGGAGAAGTGTTAGATCAAGCATCTATTTCGTGTTGGGCATCTGTCTGAGGTATTAATCTGCTACCTTAAGCCTTGATTTCTTTGTGGAGGTTATGGCCAACCCTGAGGAGATGGAAGAAAACTTAGATCTGGACCTATCACAAGGATATGATTCCAGGTCTGAACCTCCTTAGGGCCCAAATATCATAAACTTGCACCTTTTATTAAGCTTATTCCCTCTCCAAGCATGAAAACCTTGTTTGAAGGTTAGTCTTGGTGTTATGGCCATGTGAGGCCTTGAATACACGTAAAGTTTCCAACTTTACGTGTTATCTACACTAGTAGAGGATAGATCCGAAGTTTGGGACCTTGAGTCCCACTGGAAAAGGCCATAAACATAATGGACTAAGGGGACTCGGCGAGTCGTGCAAGAGACTCGGCGAGTCGAGAGGGTTTCCTCGTTCACGGCCAAGGGTTCACGACCAAAGGTTCACGTCCAAGGGTTCACGGTCAAGAGTGTTCGGTTGGGAGTTTACGGCCGTAAACATCAAGGAACTCGACGAGTCTCTTGGATGAGTCGGCGAGTCGATGAGTTAAGCAGGGAACCTGAGGAGTGGCTGATTTCACTCGACAAGTAAAGGTCAATATGGACTGTTGACCTTGACTACAGACCTAGACTTTGACAAGGTTTGACTCAGAGGAGCCCTAGGGGCTGAGTTTAGATTATTTACTTGTTGGTTATAGGCAGTTTGGGAGGAGCAGCGTAGGACATACCTGAATTCAGTTGCCGGTTCAGCTTTGTGAAGTGAGTTTTCTCACCATACCAATGGGTCTAAGGCACCAAGGCTGGCCCATTTTACGTTAGTTGGTTTACTTGCTATGTAGAGGTGTGATATGTATGTATGTATGATATGCGGTAGAGATAGCCCTTTATGGCTAATGGTAGAGACAACCTTTATGGCTGATGGTAGAGATAGCCTTGTGGCTAACGGTAGATATAGCCCTTGTGGCAAACGGTAGAGATAGCTTCATAGCTAATTGACGTGTGATATGTGGTAGAGATAGCTTTTATAGTTAATGTGATATGTGGTTTGTGTGGGTTATGCTCTGGGGGACTCACTAAGCTTTCAGCTTACCGTCTGTGGATTTGTTTCAGGTACATCGGAGCCCAAGGGCAAAGGCAAGGCGTGATGATGCGGCGTTCACTCTATCCCTCTTTTCTGATATGGTTTGGGGGACACTTTGATGCTTTGAAAATAATAATGTTGGAATGTTGGTTGTTTTGAAAACAATTATTGGGATTTTCATGTTTTATGAAATATGGTTGACTAATTAAAAATGAAAAATTTCTTTGAAAAATTTGGGTCGTTACAATTAGCTTGGTACACTTAATGTTACAAATCATCCAATCAATGTGCCGGTTAACCACACACGCTCCATTGATCCATGATTAACATCGAGCTACCCATTACCATCATTCATTAGTCCCATATTAGTGTGCCAGTTAACCACACACGCTCCACTAACGACTATTAAGGTGTAATGTGCAATTTCATGGGTTAGCAGCAAGTTCACATTTTCCTAAGTAACTAAGATTGGGAGTTTATAAAAGTATTTAGTTACTTGGTATTTCATTATACTTTTAATGAGAATTAATGTCATATCCTACCCGTTCGGCTAACGACCCTCCACCATTCAAGGAGGCGGTGGATGAGAGTGGACACCCATTAAACCACCATTTTATAGGTAGTAACCTTATTCCCCCCTTATAGACCAGCTTCGTGAATGAGACATACTAACGGTAAGACCGACCTTTTACTTATACATGTATATTATATTAAACTTTTAATTTTATATAGTATAAGGGTGTATTTTAAACATTTAAAATACTTGGTGGTTTAATCAATTAATAAATTATACTCTTAATTTAATTAATCTTAAACCATGTTATTATGGATTTATTAAACTTCTCTTTTAATTAAACACTTTAATTAATTTAATAAAGTCCATAAGGTGTAATTGAACTATTCAAAGCATCTTGGTTATTAAAAATTGAAAACTAAAACTATTTAATTAATTTTTTAAGTTATGAACCCAAGAGTTGCATCTTTTGAAACCATTCAATTACAAGTGTTAATGTTTTCATAATTTGAGACTTTTCAAATACTAAAACTTGAGGGCAAGTTTTGTAACTCTTGAAAACCTTTTCATTTCCATAACTTATGAAAACTTATGAGTTTTAATGTTCATGAATGAGACTCTTCATATAACTTGAGGACAAGTTACAAAACTCATTTCAACTTAGATCAATTTTAACTACAACATTATCATATAATATTCTATTAATCTAATCTAACTCATATAGCAAGGCAATTCATATCAAATAATACAAATAATTACTTTATTATCTTAAAATTTGACAATTGTCCTTTAATTGGATGAGAATCATCATTACCAAATCAGAAAATACATTTTTTATGATTACAAAACAATTTGTGGTAATGATCCTAGTCCAATTCTGGCCAAAAACTCGAAATTCTACAACCAGGAGCCTCTACTCGACGAACGCGTGAACTGGACTCGTCGAGTTGCCTTTTTACTGAGTGGACTCATCGATTCAGCCAGTGGACTCGGTGAGTTCATCAGTCAGAGGCCAGAAAATCGATTTTTTTAGCTTTGAAAATTAACAAGCCTCAAATATAACTGAAAACAATCCTAGGCTCTGATACCACTGTTGGGTTTTAGGCACTATAACACTCCTATGGTACACATGCAACTCTAGATGCTTTGGATCTATGTTTTCTCTAATTATACATGCAATTTCAATTTTCCAAACCACACATCCTAACTAGCATACAATAGAGGATATACAATAAAAAACTCATAGTTAGATGAATAACTCTTGATGTAGTTGTAGTTCTTGGCCTTTCAAGAGCTTATCACCTCAAGTGTGATGCCTCAAATGGTTCAAAAACACCATGAACAAAGGAGGACTTGAGAGAGAGGTTAAGCACCACCAAAATTGGTTAGGGTTCTCTTAGAACTCATTGGGGTGCTTAGTGTCACCGATTTTGGCTAAGGGATAACATATATATAGTGTAGGATTCCAAGAGTCATGGGTAAACCCTAATCCTTACACTTAGGTTATGATCCATATCTCATGTGGGTTAACTCTTCATGGATACTTACATAAAACTTAGCCCAACATGGATCAATAGCCCAAACACTATATATATCACTGATTTACATAATCAGTCCCCGTTAATTTAATTAATCTATTTTGATTACTAAATTAATTCCAAATTAATTCTTGATCAATACTAATTAAATAATATGATTTCACAATTAATATATTATACTTGTAATATATTAATAAATCATAAATAACCTCTTTCTCAATTGTCCTTTAATTGGATGAGAATCATCAGATTGTTCTGGTGAAGGCAACCGAAATGGACCGTGCTACTCTCGGGTCAAGTACATACCAATTATAGTTATGGGCTTAGACAGATAATCCAACATATGGGACCCAGGATCTGAGTGCTGCTATGAGATGGATCTCTGATGTTGAGGGATGTTTCTATATCTGATCCTGTCCGGAGAATTTGACGATTCGATTCGCATTGAACCTGCTTCGCTTGGGAGCGAAGGACTGGTGGAAGTTTGTGACAACTGACTACTCTATTGCAGAACATATTGCGATGATTTGGGAGAGGTTTACTGAGATGTTCATGGATGAGTTTGTACCCGTGTTTGAGTGAGAAAGATTGGCCCAAGAGCTCTTTTCTCTCAAGCAGAAGACAGAGACGGTGACTATGATCACCTGGATGTTTCATGAGATGGATTTTTTTCCCTGAGCAGGTGTCCACGGAGCAGGACTGTGTGAGCCGGTATTTGAGTATTATGAGGAGGGATATCCTAGAGTTTGTGGGGAACACTACGTATCAGACATTGGCTGAGTTGCAGTCCAATTCCAATAGGAGAGAGATTGAGCTGGAGACTCAGGCTAGGGAGGAGAGGGAGACACATGGGAGAGAAAAGAGGCCAATGCAGTCACAGCCGGCGACTAAGCAGCGCAAGCCTGCTGATCAGAGAGCTGGAGGCCAGAAGGGCCGCACTTGCGGGAAGTGCGGCAAGGGACACGAGGGATCCTATTGGTCCGGGTCAGCTTGCTACCTGTGTGGCAAGGAGGGGCATTTGACTAGGGATTTCCCCAAGGGATTTCAGTTTTGTTTCAGATGCAACCAGACGGGCCACGTGAAGGCATATTGTTCTCAGATTGCATCTAGGGTGGTTTAGACTCCGGCCCCCACGTCCTTGCTTATCACTGATGGCCGGCAGGGGAAGGCCGAGGCACCGAGGGCTCGAGGGAGAGAATTTCAGTTGACAGCAGAGGAGGCCCACGTAGCTCCAGATGTCGTGGCTGGTATATGTTCTTTATATTTCTGTTGATTTATTTATGTTGCTTATATTATCGATTGTGTAGGTACTTTTCTTGTGAATTATGTGCCTGCACTTGTGTTGTTTGACTCGGGTGCGAGTCTATGGTTTGTGTCATCATCTTTTTGTTGCGGTTTGGGTATTTCGCGAGAGACCTTTACCAGGCCCTTTAGAGTCTCGATACTTGATGAGCGTCCAGTTTCTGCTACTGATGTCTACCGGGGTTGTGTATTAGAGATCTTCGGTGTTGTATATCTGATAGATCTCATCCCTATTGCGATGGGAGATGTTTTTGTGATTGTGGGTATGGATTGGTTGAGCCAGTTTGGGGATCTGATTGACTATGAGCATCAGTTGGTGATGTTTCGAGACCCGAGTGGGGGAGTGCTGACTATCTACGATGAGGGTAATAGATCGAGATCAGCTTTCTGTTCTGCTGCCATGGTAAGGCAGAGTTTGCAGCATGGGTGTATGGATTATCTGGCATATGTAGTGGATACTCGGGTTGAAAAGAACAGATTAATATCTATTTCTTATGTTTTGATGGTATGTGATTTTTCCGATGTATTTCCCGAGGAGTTACCGAGTGTGCCTTCTGAGAGGCAAGTGGAGTTCCGGATCGATCTGATTCCAGGTGCGGCGCCAATTGCCAAGGCACCGTAGCGTCTTTCACCTACTGAAATGCAGGAGTTATCCTCCCAGTTACAGAAGGTTTTAGGAAAGGGGTTTATTCGGCCGAGGAGTTACCCTTGGGGAGCCCTAATCCTTTTTTTTTCAGAAAGAAGGATGATTCATACCGGGTGTGCATCGACTACCGGGAACTGAATAGGTTGACGGTGAAAAACCGTTACCATTTGCCGAGGACTGATGATCTTTTTGACTAGCTTCAGGGGGCATCTTGGTTTTCCAAGATCGATTTGAGGTCTGGCTATCATCAGATGAGGGTGCGGGAGGAGGATATTTAAACGACGGCCTTTTGAACTCGCTATAGGCGTTACGAGTTTTTGGTGATGCCTTTTGGGCTCACCAACGCACCGGCGGTGTTCATGGACCTCATGAACCGGGTATGTAGGCCTATGTTGGATCAATCAGTGATCGTTTTTATCGATGACATTCTGGTATATTCGAATACTGGGGAACAAATGAGGAGCATCTACGAGAGGTTCTTGGGGTTTTGAGGATGGAGAGGCTTTATGTCAAGTTCTCCAAGTGTGACTTCTGGTTGCGCGAGGTTCAGTTTTTGAGACACCTCGTCAATCAGAATGGTATCTTGGTCGACCCAGCCAATATAGAGGTAGTGATGTAGTGGGAAGTGTCGAGATCTCCTTCTGAGTTCGAAGCTTCCTCGGATTGGTAGGTTATTATCGAAGATTCATCAGATCTTCTCCAATACTGTTGTTCCTCTCACCAGGTTGACAAGGAAGGATGTTGCTTTTAGTTGGGGGCCTGAGCAGCAGGCATCATTTGAGACTCTTCACCAGAGATTGTGTGAGGCACCGGTACTTGCCCTCCTTGAGGGAGTTGAGGACTTTGTGGTCTATTGTGATGTATCCATTGCATGATTGGGTGTTGTGTTGATGTAGAGAAGGCACGTGATAGCATACGCTTCAAGACAGTTGAGGCCTCATGAAGAGAAGTATGCCACAAACGATTTAGAGCTGGGGGTAATGGTTTTCACCCTCAAGATTTGGTGCCACTATCTCTATGGTGTTTGGTGTACCATCTACACGGACCATAAGAGCCTGAGATATCTTATGTATCAGCCTAACCTGAATATGAGGCAAAGGAGGTGGTTGGATGTAGTGAAAGACATGACTGTGAGATCTTGTATCATCCGGGCAAGGCCAATGTGGTGGCCGACTCCTTGAGTCAGAGGGCAGAAAGTGCCCCGATTCGGGATATGTGCATGAGGATGACCGTGCTAAATTCAGTCCTAGATCTCATCAAGGAAGCGAAGTCGGAGGCCACAAAAGAGGAAAATCGGAAGATTGAGCAGGTGATCGGTCAGATTTCAGCCTTTGACATTGACAACTGAGGACTTTTGACTCTTCAAGGGCGGGTATGGATACCGTATGCGGGTGGGGCCAGGCAGATTCTGATGGAGGAGGCCCACAAATCAAGTTTTTCCATCCACCAAGGGGCTACCAAGATGTATCTTGACTTGAAGAATAATTATTGGTGGCCATTTATAAAGAGAGATATGACATGGTTTGTGGAGCGATGTTTGACCTGCCGGAAGGTCAAGGCTGAGCACCAACGCCCTCATGGCAAGTTGCGGCCTTTGGAGGTTCCCCTATGGAAGTTGGAGCAGACTACTATGGATTTCATTACAAAATTACCGAGGACCGCGAATAGTGTTGACAATATCAGGGTGATAGTGGATTATTTGACGAAGAGTTCTCACTTCTTAGCCATTAGTGAGAACTCTTCTACAGAGAAGTTGGCCGAGATTTACGTTCGAGAGGCGGTAGCTTGGCATGGGGTTCCAACATCTATTGTGTTTGACCTGGATGTACGCTTTACTTCCAGGTTCTGGAAGAGATTTTATGAGGAGTTGGGTAGCCGGCTACACTTCAGTATCACATACCATCTGTAGACGGACATGCAGAGCGAGCGGACGATTCAGACGCTCGAGGATATGTTGTGTGCATGTGTTATTGATTTTGGTGGGAGTTGGGACTCCTATCTTCTGTTGGCTAAGTTTTCTTATAACAACAACCATCATGCAAGTATCGCTATTCCCCTATTCGAGCTCCTTTATGGTCGGAGATGTCAGAATCCTATTTGTTGGGGCGAGGTGGGGAAGAGGATCATGGGAAGCATATAGGTAGTGCTCAAGAAGACAGAGCTTGTACGGCAGGTTCAACAGAGATTATTGATAGCGTAGAGCCTCCAAAAGAGTTATGCGGATCAGCGACGCTTTGAGCTAGAGTTTTAGGTTGGAGATCTAGTGCTCCTTAAGGTGTCACCCTGGAAGGGTGTTATCCGTTTCAGGAAGCGGGACAACCTGGGCCCCAGGTTCATTGGAACTTTCTGAGTGATGGCCCATGCGGGCAAGGTGGCCTACCGGTTGGAGCTACCGGAGGAGATGAGATAGATTCATGATACCTTCCATGTTTCCCAGCTGAGGAAGTGTACAGATTATGAGATAACTTTGGTCCCTTTGGAGGACATTCAGGTCGATGATCACCTAAATTATGTGGAGAAGCCTATGGCCATTTTGGATCGGAAAGTGAAAACCTTGAGGAACAAGGTTGTGAACTTGGTCAAAGTTCAGTGGCAGCATCGAAGAGTTTCAGAATGGACGTGGGAACCTGAGTCTGAGATGCGTGAGCAATATCCTGAGCTGTTTCCTAAAAATGACTTCGAGGGAAAAGTATGATTCTAGTGGGGGAGAATTGTAACATCCCAAAATAAGGTATATTTTATTATGTCTTGAATATTTATCAAAAGTGGCACATTTGGTCCCTTAAAGAAAAAGGCTCACAGATTAGGACGTATGCAGATTATGTCTTCTTTTGAGCATCCTTATCAGCCTCCAAATCCTCTCTAAAATCCTAATCCCGATTTGTGTTGCTTGTATGAGCTTTTTCATGTTTTTGAGTGTTCTTGGTGCTTGTAGTGGAAGAAGGAAGCTTGAGAAGAAGGAGTGGGTGCTAGCAAGCTTCTATATCTAGAAACCTTCCCTCTTTATGCATCATTTTTAGGTATAAAGTTTATACCTTGTGAAGCCTTTCTTTAGATCTTTATGGTTGAAGTTTTATGCACTTTTGTCCCCAAGATTGGACCTTTATGAGTTTGGAGCACTCCAGGGAATTGTAGTCGTCCTTTCCTGCATTTTAGGACCTATAGATTCATAAAAATGGTTTCTTGATCATTCCCCTTGGTTCATGCATGAGTAAAGTTGCTTAGAGTGCATTAGAAGCTAAATATTGTTGCATTGGGTCCTTCCTAGCCATCCAAAGGCTTAAAGCCAATGATTTTATGGGTTAAGAAATCTTAGACTAGTCAGATCTGTGCTTGGGTTAGTTGTCTTAAAGGATTAAGACACTAACTTGGTGAAAGTAGAGGCAGACGGAGTACACCGGGCGTACTCCTGGCTACGCGCAGCGTAGCTTGATCCTTCCTCGATAAAAGTTGGCTTCGTTGTACGCCCAATGTAAGGATTGGTACGCTCAACGTACTTGCTGAGTGATATGCGCATATCTATACATATAATTTTACATCATATCTTAATGTTTCTAATTATTTTTATGTCCCTTATAGAGAAAAAGGTACTTAATTTGCTATGTATTGTGTTGTAGGGGTAAAAGACATGCTTGGAGTAGAAAGGAAGCTGGAAGCTTAGAGTTTGAATGAAGACTTTAAAATGAAGAAAAATGACACTCTCCACGACGTGGTATTTTGGACATTTCCGATTGACTTAGAAGACTTGCTAAGTACGAGATAACCACGAAGACCATGACGTAGTGGCAGGGGGTATATTGCATTAGGAAAAAACTTTTGCATTAGGAAAAAACATTTGATTTTTCAAAAATTGCATTGCTAGTTTTCACTTATATGCATTCATATAAACTTGAAACAATAGCTTAATTTAGGAATACCTAGCTAATTAAATTTTTTGCTAGTATTGGATGGGATGATCCGATGAGAACCCAAAAGTTTACCCAAGCCAACACATGTTATAGTGTATTTGTGGCTCCCCATTATTAGTGAAAAGCCATGAGATATGAAAGATAATCTGGTAGTTTTTATGGCATAATATATTTTGTAACCTGTACTTGAAATCTATCCCGGAGAGCTTATGTAGTCATTGCACTTAGACTAGCGCCTCTAACCAATAAAGATTGAAGTTAAGCTCCTTGCTTAATCATGTAGGATTTGAGTGAAAAAAGTGAGATATATTTGAAGAAAAGAGAGAAATTACCAAAAAGTTGAAGAATTTTGGAGCTGACAAAGTATGAAATCCAAAGATCAAAAATTCTGAAGAAGTTCTAAAAGTTGAAGATACCAAAAATCAAACAAAAAGGTGGTGAAATCAAAGAAATTGAAAGGCAAATATCGAGGAGGAGATGAATTCCAAAGAGCTCCATTGTGGTATCAATGTGTAATTCTTTCTAGAGTTTATGTATGCTTGGTAGTTTAACCAAGCATAAATTGAGGTTAAGAAAGAATTCTAAGGATGGATTCGGAGGGTTGCAATAGTGAATGTCGTATAAGATAAGGGGTAAAGGTTCGTAAGGATTGTGAGTATTTAGGAATGGGAAGTTTTTAGGAGCCATAGACACAAATACATGCATTGCGGTCTTGGGATAATGGCTGGGTTTGAAATGGATTGTTTTATGCGATATTGGTGAGATAATAAAAATCAATTTGCTTAGGGGCAAGAAAAGAATAAGTGTGGGGTATTTTGATATGTGCATATCTATACATATAATTTTACATCATATCTTAATGTTTCTAATTATTTTTATGTCCCTTATAGAGCAAAAGGTACATAATTTGCTATGTATTGTATTGTAAGGGTAAAAGACATGCTTGGAGCAGAAAGGAAGCAGGAAGCTTGGAGTTTGAATGAAGCCTTTAAAATGAAGAAAAACTACATTCTCCACGACGTGGTGACATCACCAGGACGTGGTGTTTTGGACATTCCCGATTGACTTAGAAGACTTGCTAAGTACGAGATAACCACGAAGATCATGACGTAGTGGCAGGGGTATATTGCAATTGGAAAAAGCTTTTGCATTAGGAAAAAGCATTTGATTTTTCAAAAATTGCATTGCTAGTTTTCGCTTATATGCTTTCATATAAACTTGAAACAATAGCTTAATTTAGGAACACCTAGCTATTTAAAATTTTTGCTAGTATTGGATGGGATGATCCGATGAGAACCCAAAAATTTAGCCGAGCCAACACATGTTATAGTGTATTTTTGGCTTCCCATTATTAGTGAAAAGCCATGAGATATGAAAGATAATCTGGTAGTTTTTATGGCATAATACATTTTGTAGCATGTACTTGAAATGTATCCAGGAGAGCTTATGTAGTCATTACACTTAGACTAATGCCTCTAACCAATAAAGGTTGAAGTTAAGCTCCTTGCTTAATCATGTAGGATGTGAGTGAAAAAAGTGAGATATATTTAAAAAAAAGAGAGAAATTACCGAAAAGTTGAAGAATTTTGGAGCTGACAAAGTACGAAATCCAAAGATCAAAAATTCTGAAGAAATTCTAAAAGTTGAAGATACCAAAATCAAACAAAAAGGTGGTGAAATCAAAGAAATTGAAAGGCAAATATTAAGGAGCAGATGAATTCCAAAGAGCTCAATTGTGGTATCAAAGTGTAATTATTTTTAGAGTTTATGTATGCTTGGTAGTTAAAAAAAATACATTGAGGGTAAGAAAGATTTATGAGGATGGATTTGGAGGGTTGCAATAGTGAATGTCGTATAAGATAAGGGGTGGAGGTTCATAAGGATTGTGAGTATTTAGGAATGGGATGTTTTCAGGAGCCATAGACACCAATATATGCATTGCGGTCTTGGGATAATGGTTGGGTTTGAAATGGATTGTTTTATACGATATTGGTGAGATAATAAAAATCAATTTGCTTGGGGGCAAGCAAAGAACAAGTGTGGGGTATTTTGATATGTGCATATCTATACATATAATTTTACATCATATCTTAATGTTTCTAATTATTTTAATGTCCATTATAGAGCAAAAGGTACTTAATTCTGTATGTATTGTGTTGTAGGGGTAAAAGACATGCTTGGAGCAGAAAGGAAGCTGGAAGCTTGGAGTTTGAATGAAGACTTTAAAATGAAGAAAAACTACACTCTCCACGACGTGGTGACATCATCACGACGTGGTGTTTTGGACATTCCCGATTGACTTTGAAGACTTGCTAAGTACGAGATAACCACGAAGACCATGACGTAGTGGCATGGGGTATATTGCATTAGGAAAAAGCTTTTGCATTAGGAAAAAGCATTTGATTTTTCAAAAATTGCATTGCTAGTTTTCACTTATATGCATTCATATAAACTTGAAACAATAGCTTAATTTAGGAATACCTAGCTCATTAAAATTTTTGCTAGTATTGGATGGGATGATCCAATGAGAACCCAAAAGTTTAGCCGAGCCAACACATGTTATAGTGTATTTTTGGCTTCCCATTGTTAGTGAAAAGCCATGAGATATGAAAGATAATCTGCTAGTTTTTATGGCATAATATGTTTTGTAGCCTGTACTTGAAATCTATCCAGGAGAGCTTATGTAGTCATTGCACTTAGACTAATGCCTCTAACCAATAAAGGTTTTAGTTAAGCTCCTTGCTTAATCATGTAGGATTTGAGTGAAAAAAGTGAGATATATTTAAAAAAAAGAGAGAAATTACCAAAAAGTTGAAGAATTTTGGAGCTGACAAAGTATGAAATCCAAAGATCAAAAATTCTAAAGAAATTCTAAAAGTTGAAGATACCAAAAATCAAACAAAAAGGTGGTGAAATCAAAGAAATTGAAAGGCAAATATCAAGGAGGAGAAGAATTCCAAAGAGCTCCATTGTCGTATCAAAGTGTAATTCTTTCTAGAGTTTATGTATGCTTGGTAGTTTAACCAAAAATACATTGAGGTTAAGAAAGATTTCTGAGGATGGATTCGGATGGTTGCAATAGTGAATGTCGTATAAGATAAGGGGTGAAGGTTCATAAGGATTGTGAGTATTTATGAATGGGAAGTTATTAAGAGTCATAGACACAAATACATGCATTGCGGTCTTGGGATAATGGTTAGGTTTGAAATGGATTGTCTTATGCGATATTGGTGAGATAATAAAAATCAATTTTCTTAGGGGCAAGTAAAGAATAAGTGTGGGGTATTTTGATATGTGCAAATCTATACATATAATTTTACATCATATCTTAATGTTTCTAATTATATTTATGTCCCTTATAGAGCAAAAAGGTACTTAATTTGCTATTTATTGTGTTGTAGGGGTAAAAGACTTGTTTGGAGCAGAAAGGAAGCTGGAAGCTGGAAGCTTGGAGTTTGAATGAAGACTTTAAATTGAAGAAAAAATACACTCTCCTCTCCACGATATGGTGACATCACCACGACGTGTTGTTTTGGACATTCCCGATTGACTTACAAGACTTGCTGAATACGAGATAACCAAGAAGACCACGACATGGTGGCCTTACCACGTCATGGTGATCTATTTTCGGATTATTATAAATTCAATCCATTCTTCTCCGAAATTAGGACTTTTTTTGGAAGCTACTTTCGATATTTGAAGGCCAAGGATCTATATTGAAACTTGGAAGTGAAGAAATCGATTATAGCTTGGGAATTGAGAGCAGTAAGGCAATAAACTCTTAATTATGACTTTCTACTCTAGTTTAATCATGATTATTGCTATGAAACTCGTTTTTCTGTGTTTGATTGTCGAAATCATGGGCTAAAACCCTATGACTTTCGGTTTAGTGTAGATTTGCTTCACTTATTATGGTTTGATTATTGGCTTGGATTAAGTTTTATTGGTTATTTGTTACTTTAGCTTATTGAAGAACCTTCCGTGCTTATGATAAGTGCTTTCTCTATTTATTGTTGAGTTTAATTAAGTTTGTGTGACCATCTTTCTTAATTGAACTTGAATCTTACGATATTTGTGAATTGAAAAGTTGTACGACTAGAGTTTTGACCAAAACCTAGGGTTAAATAGAAAAGTGGGTAAATAATCATAGGAGCTAATATATGATGACCAATCATATATTGAGTTAAACTAATAAATCAAATTAATCAATTCATTATAAGTCTAATTTAACTCGAACTGAACACTAGTAAACTTGGTAATTTATCCGCCTGATCACCGTATGAATGAGCTTATTTTCTAAAGGATTAGGATTAGTGAACATTAACCTAGTAATCTTAGGAATCGGTAACCAATGATACTATAATCCATTGCACTTCAATAAATCAACCATAATAGCAAGTAAATTGAAGCTAAACGAAAATCTCTCAATTACCTTGATTTAATTCGTCTTTTGTGCTTTTTGCTTTTAGTTTTAATAATTGCCTTAATAATTGATATTTAGTTTAATTTTGTTAATTAAGTTTCTAGTCTTGCAAAACTAGAGAAAACCTTTTTTCTAATTAATTAGTATTTAGTTAGTAATAGATAAAAATTAGCTAAACATTTGGTTCCCTGTGTTCGATACCTGTGTATTGAGCAATACTATTTTCAACAATGTACACTGCCTTAGGTAATAATTAGTTTCATTAGTAGGATAAACTAGTGCATAATTATTCAAGCCTCAAGTTTAAGGCGCCATTGCCGATCCATTTTTAGTTAATTTGAATATGCTGTTTTATTAGGATTTTTTTGGTTATTTGCTTTTAAATTGTCGTATTAAGTATTTCTTCTGTTTGAGTCACAATGTCATGGTCACTAACACCACTTCATGGTGTCCTAACAGTAAATTTCCAGTTTTTGTTCTTTTTACGAGTTTGATTGGTTTTTGTTGCAGTAGTTTATGACCCGTGGATCCAATACACCTTTGATACCACCACTTGAAGACCCGGAGTCAACTTTTCGTAACAAGACGAACAAGACTGTAGGAGAATCAAAAACACCAAGGAAATCACCTTTCAAGAATCTCAAATCGGTTTTTAGTAAGAAGAATGGAAAACAAGTAGGATAATCAAACAAAGCCCCGCAAGAAGAAGGCATTGAGAACAATCCTACTAAAGAGGACGCTGATTACGAAACAGGCAAAGAAGAAAGGGAACCCAAATCAGAAAAAGGAAGTGAACAAGACAGCGAACCCGATAACATCATGGCGGACATTGCTGACATTTCCATGGAGGTATACAAGAAAAGAATTTGTGACGACACCGGTCCGGGTCTTGTGCAACCCGCCATTCTAGCCACCGCCACATTTGAACTAAAGGGGCACATCCTTCCCGTGCTAAAAGAGATACCATTCACCGGAAAAGATCATGAAGATGCCTACAAACATCTTGATGAATTCAGTGACATCACCGACTATTTCAACATCCCGAATGTTCCACGAAAAAGAGTGTTACTGAGAATGCTTCCGGTCACTTTCAAGGGAGCTACCAAGGACTGGTTGAAGGCACTTCCACCCGACGCAATCACTACATGGGAAAAAATGTGTGAGGAATTCTTGGAACAATTTTTCCCACCATCAACGGTGGCTAAACTCAAAATGTCGTAGCTAACTTTGAGCAACAAATGGGTCAGTCGCTATTTTAAGCTTGGGAGTGCTACAGGGGATTACTTCGAAATTGTCCCCAAAACGATCTTAATATGCAACAAGAAGTTTCAATATTTTATGATGTGGTAAATGTCCCAACAACGCAACTCCTTGATTCTCAAGGACCATTAACCAAGAAGAATCCCGCTGAAATTAAGGAGCTTATTGAAGAATTTTCTAAACATTCGAGAGAGTACCATAACCTGCAAAATGATGTAGCAAGGGGATCAGCAAATTATGCTTCAGAAGACATGTCGACGGTCTTAGCAATGTTGCATAACATGGATAGGATGATGACTAAAATGGATCAAACAATCCATGCTATCAGAGTGGGGTGTGAAAACGGTAACAGGCCGCATTTAACTACAGACTGTGATCTAGATGAGAATGGAAAGCGAAAGGTTCAAGCTTGCTACTCAAGCGGTATTCTTTATGATGAAGATTGGAGAAAGCCCAAGAAAAAGTGGTTACCTTATGATGAATACAAGAAAGCAAAAGAGGAGAAGTTTGAGCAAAAAAGAAGAGGATTTTATCAAAGAGAGGAACCCGCTCCAGAAAAGAAACCCAACTTTGAGTCAATGCTCCCCCGCTTTGCTACTGCATCAGAAAAGAGGCATGAAGAAACTGAAGCATCCATAAGAGAGCAACAAGCTCTAATGAGGGATCAACAAACTTTACTCAGAAATCAGCAAGCTTCAATCCTCAACATTGAAAAACAACTTGGGCAACTAGCTAAAAAATTCAATGAAAGATCACCGGGCTCAATTCCTGGAAACACTAAACATAACCCAAAAGGAGCTCACATCCAAGCTATTACCATAAGAAGTGGGAAGATTGTTACCCACCTGACTCCCATTAACAGAAACAACTCGGATGATGAACATGAAGGTTAAGAAGCAAATCAAAGAAGGGAGTCTGAACAGTCACCACGACGTGGTGTTAACACCACGACGTGACAAGAACCTGAAAAGAAAAATGATGAACCTGTTCAACCATATCACCTGCCACTGCCCTTTCCTAGTAAAGCACGACAATAGAAGAATGCCGAAGACTGCCAGAAGTTCTTAGATCACATAAAGTCCCATGAAATGAATATTCCGTTTCTTGAAGCCTTGGCCCAAATGCCAAAATATTCGAAGCTTCTAAAAGATCTCCTAACTAACCGAAAGAAGATGGAGGGAATATCTAAGGTGGTCCTAAACGAAACATGCTCAGCTGCAATGTTAGATATGCTACCAAAGAATATGGGTGATCCAGGAAGCTTAACACTACCATGCTAATTCGGAAATCTAGCCACAAGCCATGCTCTAGTCGACTCAGGAGCAAGTGTTAATTTGATGCCTTATTCATTCTTCAAGAAGCTTGATCTTCCTGAACCAAGACCGGTCCGCATGGTCATCCAGTTAGCCAACAAGACTATGACCTTTCCAAGAGCAATTTGTGAAGATCTACTAGTAAAATTGACAAGTTTGTTTTTCCTGCGGATTTTATTGTTTTAGACATGGAGGAAGACGAAAAAGTCGCGATTATTCTTGGAAGACCATTTTTGAGCACCGCCCGATCCTTAGTTGATGTAAGAGAATCACAACTCACTCTATGCGTTGGAGAAGAAGCGGTCACTTTTGGAGTAAATTGAGCAATCCAACACTCAAGGATAAGTGATGATACCGCTTTTTCAGTTGATGTGTTCGATGAATTTCTAGAGAAGGAGCTTGGAGGATGGAAAGAAAATGAAACCGAGGGATATATGGTGCTACAAGAAGTAGATTTCGATGCTGAACTTGACATTCAAGAGCTAGAGAAGTTGTTGGAAGAAAGTGAGTACAACGAATTGAGAAAAGAACATGAAGAAACACCACGATGTGGCACTGACACCACGACGTGGTCATATGAATACTCACGATCAGATGTGAAAAACTGATACACCACGACGTGGCAGGAAGCCCACGTCGTTGTCAGTCACCAAAAGACAAAAATAGAGTTGAAAGCCTTGCCCGAACATCTGGAGTATGCATTTTTGGATGAAGATCAACAAAAGTCGATCATCATAGCACCTGGTCTCACAAAACATGAAAAGGAAAGTCGTCGTGGTCACTGACCAAAAGCCAAAAATAGAGTTGAAAGCCTTGCCCGAACATCTGGAGTATGCATTTTTGGATGAAGATCAACAAAAGCTGATCATCATAGCAGTTGATCTCACAAAACATGAAAAGGAAAGCCTACTTGATGTACTTAGGAAACGAAAAAATGTCGTATCATGGAAAATCACCGAAATCAAAGGCATTAGTCCCGCATATTGTTCGCATAAAATCAATCTAGAAGAAGGAGCTAAGCCAGTGGTTCAACACCAAAGGAGACTAAACCCAAACATGCAAGAAGTGCTGTTAACACGTTGTCGCGCGCATATTAAACAAGTAAATTATCACTGTAGGTTGCACTAAAAATATAGCACAGGGAAGCAGGGGTCGAATCCTCAGGGACACAGCCTAATGGTCAATGCCTTTTTGCACCAGGCACATCTAGTCAAGAATCAGAATATAAAAGGGCGATTTTGAATTAAACTAAAAACTAAAAATGCAGTGATATTAAATTAAATGAAAATCAATATTAAAAACGATTTCAGCTCTGCTGCGACTTTCCTAATCATGCAATCAATATTGACCTGGTTATTTGAGATGTGTTCTATCTAAGCTGGTACTAAGAAAAAATAACAAGCTATAGTATAATCTATTTTACCTTATTTAGTTAACCAAAACAAGCTCTTCAATTAACCCTAACTTTTACTGTCTAATCAAACAAGCTCTTAATTAAGATCAGAAAAGTTGCATTAAGTTCTTTGTAAAATTCCCAGTAATACCCAATACTTCTCACAAGCTTGGAAGTGTAAAGATATGATTTGTACAGTTTATAATAAAGTCAAATCCCAAACACGGAACCGATTTATAACTTGTTACTTATTACCAATTGACAAGAACAATTACGTATTCTATAACTGATTAACTGGAATGATAAAACCCTAGCTAAGTGATCAGACTAACAAGAATCAAAATCAAACATTCATTAAGCACAAAACTGAAGAATCTAGATAGAAACACAAATCAAAAACCAGATTTAATGATCATTCACATGAAAAGTACCTGTCTTTGCAGAACTGAAAACTAAGGTTTTAGCCAGACATGGCTAAAATCTGATAAAAACAAATGAAAAGAGACATCAAACAACTAATCTTACTAATCTACTTGAAGGAGATGATCTACAGTCTTCAGATCTTCAGAAATCGTTGAAATCAGAGAAGAAATACCTCCAAAATCGTATTTTCGTCATCTGGTACCTATGGAATCGCCAACTTAGGTTACTGGAAGGTTATGAGGGTCTATTTATACGTCCAACAGTAAAAAACAACACGCATGTGATCGCATGTTTCAAAGTTGCGATCGCAGGTTTTGAAGAAAATGCGTCATGGGTCTTTTTAATGAAGTAGGATGCTATTTTGGCACTTTTTGGGATACCTGCGATTGCATAGAGAGAAATCTGCGATCACATGTTTTCATTTTTTTTACTTCCGGATGAATTTTGGGCACTAAAAAACCTCGAATCCAAGTTGCGACCAAAGCTGCGACCGCATAAAGGCTGAATGCGATCGCATGGAACATATTTGCAATCGCAGGTTTTGCTGAAGGCGTCCGAAATTCCATTTACTTTTCAGATCATTATGAATCGCATCAATCGGAGTTAGGGTTCATGAGATATGGTCAAAATACTGAAAGGGGGTCAATGCTGCCAGCAACATCCTTTAACTTTAGATTGCGGATTCTATCTTCGTGTGATCAATTCGGACGAATGTTTCTTGACCAAAACATCTTGCAAGCATTCCTCATAATCCTTCATAAGTCCCAAGCTCCATTTTAAGCTCCAAACATGCATCCAGTTGCTCCCAAAGCACTGCTCCACTTGAACTATCTGAAATTGACATAAAAACATGAGCAGTATGGGAATTCTAACGAAAGACATGAGTTGAACATTATTTAAATAAATGACACACAAATGTACAAAATATGATGCTAAAATGATAATAAAAACTACCCTATAAGATGCATGAAATGACATCTAACAAGTGGCCAAGAAAGAGGTAGTCAAACTCTTGGATGCCGGTATCATATATTCAATATCGGATAGCCAATGGGTGAGTCTGATGCACTTGGTACCCAAAAAATGAGGAATGATGGTAGTCACCAACAAAGATAACGAGCTTATTCCAACAAGAATGGTAACCGGTTGGCGTGTGTGCATCGATTATCATAAGCTAAACGATGATACGTGCAAAGACCATTTCCCTTTACCATTTATTGATCAAATGCTCGAAAGATTATCCAGTCATCTCTATTACTGTTTTTAGATGGTTTTTTAGGATACTTTCAAATTCCTATCGATCCTCAAGACCAAGATAATACCACATTCACATGCCCAAGCGGGACCTTTGCTTATAGAAGAATTCCATTTGGGTTATGAAACGCATCAGCCACATTCCAAAGGTGCATGATGGAAATCTTCCACGACATGGTTGAAAAATTCATGGAGGCCTTCATGGATGATTTCTCGGTTTTCGGATCCTATTTTGATGATTGCTTGTCCAACCTTGACTTAATGCTTGCAAGATGTGAAAAGATCAACTTGGTCTTAAATTGGGAGAAATGTCATTTTATAGTTAAGGAAGGAATAGTATTAGGGCATAAAGTATCCAAGTTGGGAATAGAGGTGGACCGTGCAAAGGTTGACACAATAGCCAAGTTACCACCTCCCACAAATGTAAAAGGGTAAGAAGTTTTCTATTCCATGCGAGATTTTACCGCCGATTCATAAAGGACTTCTCAAAAATCATAAGGCCATTAACACAACTTCTCTTGAAAGATGTTACATTTGATTTCTCCAAAGAATTCCTTGAAGCTTTTCAACTATTGAAGGAGAAATTAACCTATACCCCTATCATGATTGCCCCAAATTGGAATCTCCCATTTGAGCTTATGTGCGATGTAAGTGAATTTGTTGTTGGATTTGTTTTGGGGAAAAGGGTTGATAAGAAATTTCAACCCATATATTATGCAAGCAAGGCTCTAAATCCGGCTCAAGAAAATTACACTACTACCGAAAAGGAACTCCTAGCTGTGGTCTATGCTTTTGACAAATTCCGCCCTTACTTAGTTTTATCTAAAACTATTATGTTTACTAACCATTATGCCCTTAAGTATATTTTTGCTAAACAAGATGCCAAACCAAGATTGATACGTTGGATGTTACTTTTACAAGAATTTGACATTGAACTAAGGGATAAAAAAGGAATGGATAATGTGGCGGCCGATCACTTATCAAGACTTGAAAACCCAGGATTGGAAGAATTAGAAGAAAACAAGATTGGAGACGACTTTCCCGAAGAATATTTGATGGTAATCGCAGGAGAGGTGCCATGGTATGCAGACATAGCCAATTACTTGGCTAGTGAATATCTTCCAAAAGAACTGACTCGACAACAAAAGAAGAAGTTATTTTCCGAAGTCAAGTACTACTTTTGGGATGAGCCATACCTCTTCAGAAGCTGTGCGGATGAAATGATAAGAAGATGTGTATTCAGGAAAGAAAGCTTAGAAATCTTGAAACATTGCCATAACGGGCCCACCGGAGGACATCATGGAGCACAATATACGGCAAAAAAGGTCTTTGATTCCGAATTTTATTGGCCGACAATTTTGAAAGATGCAACCCAATTTTTCAAAGAATGTGATTCATGCCAAAGGTTGGGAAACATTTCCTCCCGTAATCCAAGTTTGTGAAATATTTGATGTTTGGGGGATTGAGTTCATGGGACCTTTTCCAATGTCGCGAGGAAATAAATATACATTGGTGGCGGTCGATTGTGTATCTAAATGGGCGGAAGCACAAACATTACCTACAAATGACGCTCGTGTAGTGGTTCGTTTTCTAAAAATATTATTTCATGATTCGGTGTCCCGAAGGCTCTTGTGAGTGATCAGGGAACTCACTTTGCAAATGAACAATTGGCAAAGGTTTTACAAAAATATGGTTTACACCATAGATTTGCAACAACATATCATCCACAAACAAGTGGGTTAACCGAAGTCACAAATCGGGCATTGAAAAAAATTCTCGAGCAATCGGTTAGAGGTAATAAAAAGGATTGGTTGGAAAATCTTGATGATGCATTATGGGCATTTTGTACCACATTTAAAACACCTAATGGTACTACACCATATAGGTTGGTCTATGGGAAAAACTATTACCTACCGATGGAAATTGAACATAAAGCATTTTGGGCTTTACAAACTTGAAACTTTGAATTAAATGAACTTCGAGCTAACCGTTTAATGCAAATGAATGCTCTTGAAGAATTGCGAAATGAAGCATACACGAGCTCTTTAATTTACAAAGATAAAACAAAGAAATGGCATGATGCAAGGTTAAGGGGACGCAAAGACTTTCAAGAGGGGGAAAAGGTTCTACTTTTTAACTGAAGAGTAAATCTTTTTCCTGGAAAATTACAAACTCGTTAGGATGGGCCATTTATTGTTAAACAAGTTTCTCCATATGGAGCCATCGAGTTGATAGCCAGAGATGGGACTCTCTTCAAGGTTAATAGCCATAGGGCAAAGCACTATGAGGAAAGCATGCCAAATGAAGAAAAAGAAGGGGAAATTCTGAAGTTTGCAAGAGCCGAATCAACGTAAAGCGGGAATGAGTCCGTCTTAAGACTCCCCAAAAAGAAGCGCTTGCAGGAGGCAACCTGTGGTTTAGAATTTTCATTTTCTTTCCTTTTCTTTTAATTTTATTTATTTTTGTTGATTTTGCTTTATTTTTTATCTTTCACTCCTATGAATTTTTACATGGACTTCGTTGAGAGAAATAGCATGGAATGAGTGTGGGGTGGTAGTTTTTATGAAAATTTGGTCGCAATTAAGTTACTTTTTACACCACGACGTGGTAAAATTCACCACGACATGAGGACTTTACATAATCCATAATCGCGAATTTCTATAAAACAACACGACGTGGTGTGAAAAACACGACGTGTTGTCGAAAAAACGCAGTAAAAAAATTAGGGTTTTAACCCTATTCGGTCAAATTTCCTTTTACTTTTCAACTACCCATTACTCGACCAGATTGTCGACCACGACGACTCGTCGTGGTCCTCGTCGTGGTCAGTCAAAAATAACCATAATCTGTTTGATTTGATTATTAAACTTGCGACTTGTTTTTTGGTTTTGTTTTTTCGTTTCTTTTGCAGACAATGGGTAGCCGAGGTAGACGAAACCAACACGGAGGTCGTCTCGAGTTCCCGTGGTTCACTTTTCCAAGAGTGGTGGGTCTAGAAGTGTTAGCATAATTGAATCGGAGGCTTTCATGGATGAAGGAACGCAAGGTGCATGTCCCAACTGAAGTGAACTGGTCATGGATGGAGCAAGTTGGCTTGTTGGAATCTATTGAACCCTTTTTGGTTGAATTTTTGATGGAAGTCAAAGAAGGTTCGTGTGTATGGCCTGGAGGAGGATATTTCAAATTCAAGAAGTGGTCTACAAGGAATTGGTGATTGAGTTCTTGGCAATAGTTGCCTTCCGTAGGCAAGTTGGTATCCATGAGCCCAGGAATATCACATTTTGTTTGGGATGAGAGAGGTGCGAACTGAGTTTGGCCGATTTTGCAATGAGGACGGAACTTTATTTACCGTATGAAGTTCATAGCGAGTCATAAACTGAATTTATTACTGGTTGCATCCGGACCACCGAAGGTTTCAAAGACGACACTTATTGGCCAAACATCGCAAATGGTACTTACAATTCTGGGACAACTCAGGAAAGTGAGATATGGTCCCCTATACACTGCCTCCTTCACAGATTAATCACCAACACCATAAACAAAAGGCAGGAGGGGGCCAAAGTCCCACCATTGGATGTCTTTTTTCTATGGTCCCTCATCACCCCAAATATCTTTATTGACATTCCATATCTCGTGGCAGAATTCTTGGCCATTAGGATGGGCAACGACGACATGGATCACCTATTTATGGTGGGATGTTAATCACTCGCTTGGCATGATCTTTTGGAGTCCTCGAAAAACATGAAGCCTCTTTCTTGACAATCGAGCCGGTAAAATCTTTCTCTCATCTTTTATACAAACGTGCCCGAATTGTCATTCATAACGGGCTTGGTAATTTCTTCATTCCCGATGATACACTGAGAAACCAACTCGGGAGGCGGGTGAGACAAAGAGGAGGCGATGTGGGTGATGATGAACCTCCTGTCATTCCAACCGAAGACGAGCTCCCAAAGGACCCATAGAATGTTGCACAAAGGAGGTATCAGGATAACTTGGGTAGTGGTATTAATTACACTAACATGCATTTGGATCTCCTTATCACATAATACATTTTGCAGCCTATACTTGAAATCTATCCAGGAGAGCTTATGTAGTTATTGCACTTAGACTAATGCCTCTAACCAATAAAGGCTAAAGTTAAGATCCTTGCTTAAGAATGTAGGATTTGAGTGAAAAAGTGAGATATATTAAAAAAAAATAAGAGAAATTACCAAAAAGTTGAAGAATTTTTGAGCTGAAAAAGTATGAAATCCAGAGATCAAAAATTCTGAAGAAATTCTAAAAGTTGAAGATACCAAAAATCAAACAAAAAGGTGGTGAAGTCAAAGAAATTGAAATGCAAATATCAAGGAAGAGATGAATTCCAAAGAGCTCCATTGTGGTATCAAAGTGTAATTCTTTCAAAAGTTTATGTATGCTTGGTAGTTTAACCAAAATACCTTGAGGTTAAGAAATATTTCTGAGGATGAATTCGGAGGGTTGAAAAAATGAACGCCGTATAAGAGAAGGGGTGAAGGTTCATAAGGATTGTGAGTATTTAGGAATGAGAAGTTTTTAGGAGCCATAGACACAAATACATGCATTCTTGTCTTGGGATAATGGTTGGGTTTGAAATGGATTGTTTTATGCGATATTGATGAGATAATAAAAATCAATTTGCCTGGGGGAAAGCAAAGAATAAGTGTGGGGTATTTTGATATGTGCATATCTATACATATAATTTTACATCATATCTTAATATTTCTAATTATTTTTATGTCCCTTATAGAGCAAAAGGTACTTAATTTGCTATGTACTATGTTGTAGGGGTGTAACATCCGGATTCCCAGAAAGTGTTTCCAGCTAGATGAGGTCAAGAGGGTTGCTAATCCGTGGTTTCCAAGCTTGGATCTACAGTGTTGAGGTAGCAAATCGATCCTTTATCTGTTTGGTTTAAGATCCTTGAATTTTAGGGTTTTCTATACCCTTTATTCGCTTGAAATGTTGAGTATGTTGTCCCTTTGAGTGTTAGACTCTGGATCTGGACCTCTGGAGGTCCATAGGGCCTTATCCATTCTGCTTTATGTTGGTTCATGGAGGGAATGAGACTATATTGCCATTTTAGAAGCCATTTCTCCAAGGAAAGCCTTGTGTGCGTTGCATGAATGTCAAGACTGAACCTTTACGTGATTATCGTGTTTGGGAAGGTCGGATCTATAGGTTAGAGGAGCAGATCTGACCTCAGAAGGTCATTTGAGTGTTGCCATGGAAGGAACTCGCCGAGTCCATTAGTGTACTCGACGAGTCGAGTCGGGGTTGCCCCGCGATTCGTGACATGTGTAACCCGTCGAGTGAAGGGATGACTCGACGTGCCAAGTGAGGCTAGAAGGATTCAGAGGACCCGCATGGACTCGCCGAGTCGCCCATGTGCACTCGACGAGTTGGGTCAAAGTTTGACCGTTGACTTTAGTTGACCTTAGGGTTTTGGTCAAGCTGATTCAGGAGAATTCAGGGAGGGGTAGAATGGCCTTCTACCCAATCTTTAGAGATGAGTCTATGAGAGGGTATTGATCAGGAATGTTATTATGTTAATAGGAGGAGGCTAGGTCGGGTTATTGAGCACGAGAGGTTATCCGACATCGTACGAGGTGAGTCTTCTCACTATACTGTACCTAGAGTGGTACCTATGTGTGACCGGAAGGTCTTATATGCTATGAGATGTATGTGTTGTATACTGTTATATGATATTGATGTGTTATGTATGTTGTGAATGCTAAGGACCGGAAGGTCATTATGATATGGACCG
Organism: Lactuca virosa; assembly: GCF_052849685.1. Lineage (NCBI taxonomy): Eukaryota > Viridiplantae > Streptophyta > Magnoliopsida > Asterales > Asteraceae > Lactuca > Lactuca virosa. Next base: position 113,300,908 of record NC_136432.1, on the reverse strand, counting down.
GAAGGTCATTATGATATGGACCGGAAGGTCATTATGTTATGGATCGGAATGTCATTACGGGTAGGACCGGAAGGTCTACCAGGGTTGTGGTACGGAAGTCCTCTGAGACACAGTGACCGGAAGGTCTTATAGCCTTGAGTGGCGTATGTGCGTATGTGGTATTTTGGGGAACTCACTAAGCATTTATGCTTATAGTTGTTGTGTTATGTGTTTCAGGTACTAGCGAGGATCGCGGGAAGGCGCCAGTATGATCCGTACACACTCATGGAGTTTATGTCTTGAGATTCTGGGATATGTTCTGATATGATAACATTGGATACATTATGTTTTGATATCATCTTATGAATAAAAGTATGTTTTCAAAATGAAAAATTGTTTTGGAAATTTTACGTCGTTACAAGTTGGTATCAGAGCCTTGGTTTGAGGGATTCGGATGCACCTTCGGGTGTATTTGAACTCAAACTGAGGACTTGAGAAAGTTTTTCATAAAATAAACAATTTTTCAAAAAGTAAAAGTATTTGAGAAAAGCAGAAGGAAGCAGTGTGTACGATCAGCCAGCGCCCGAACGGTGATTTCCCAAAATACCCTTACATTATGTATTATGATATATGATATGATATGATATGCATGCTAGAGTAGGCTAGGTATTCATATTAGGACTAGAGTGGCGTGATTTGTGATGCCTGAGCGTAGGAAGATTTATGCTGCTATGTGATGCTTGAGAGTGAGTAGGTAGCAGTGAGGAGCTTTTGAAAGGTCTACCGAAGGGTAGCCTATGCCAGCGAGATGTAGAGTACTTGTGATCTGGGATCCTAGGAGGAGGACTTGGGGTGAATACTGATGCGGTGTGGACGATAGTATAGGGCCCGTACTACTGAAGACACCGTATCAGTGCGCAGTCCAAGTAAGAATCCTTAGGGTACTAGGATCCCGGAGTTCATGGGGGTGACTCATTGCTGTTCCCGGAGTTCAGCAACACAAAGCCACCATAGTTTGATGGGACGCAGGATCCGATTGCTGCGATGAGATGGATTTCTGATATCGAGGGATGCTTCTACACCTGTTCGTGTCCGGAGCATCTGAGGGTTTGGTTTGCACTGAACCAGCTTCGCTTGGGGGCGAAGGATTGGTGGAAGTTCGTGACGGCGAACTTCACATTTGCAGAGATTTCAGAGGTGACCTGGGAGAGGTTCACCACCATGTTCAGAGACGAGTATGTTCCCCCAGTGGAGAGGGAACGGTTGGCACAAGAAATTTTGTTCCTCAAGCAGGGGACGGAGTCAGTGACTGTGATCACACGGATGTTCCACGAGAGGGTGTTGTTTTTCCCTGAGCACGTGTTGTCTGAGCAGGCACGCATGAGTCGGTACTTGAGCATTTTGAGGAGGGAATCAGGGAGTTCGTGGCGAACTCGTCATACCGGACATTTGCTGAGCTCCAGGCAAATGCCCAGAAGAGGGAGATTGATCTGGAGACTCAGGCCTGGGAGGAGGCCGAGTCTCAGGGGAGGGATCGGCGGCCAACACAGTCTCAGCCGGCAGCCAAGCGGGCAAAGCCCACCGATTCGAGATTTGGAGGCCAGAAGGGCCGCACTTGTGGGAAGTGCGGCAAGGAACATGATGGGGTTTGTAGATCAGGTGCTTGCTACAAATGTGGCAAGGAGGGGCACATAGCCAAGGATTGCCCCAAGGGGTTCATGGTTTGCTTTCATTGCAACCAGATGGGCCATCGGAAGGCTGAGTGCCCGCAGCTGACGCAGGGATCAGTACAGGGATCTGCCCCTACTACTACACGAGCTTTTGAGGGTCGGCTAGTGAAGGCCGAGGCACCGAAGGCTCGCGGGAGAGCCTTCCAGTTGACAGCGAAGGAGGTCCGTGTAGCGCCCGATGTTGTGGCTGGTATGTATTCTTTCAGTTATTTATGCTGAATTTGAGATATTGTGCTTATATTATGATATGCGTAGGTACTTTTCTTGAGAGTTATGTACCTGCTTTGGTGTTATTTGACTCGGGTGCGAGTCGGTCATTTGTGTCTTTAGCGTTTAGTCAGCACATCAGTATCCAGCGGGAGGCGTTGAGTCGACCTCTACGAGTTTCCATAGCTGACGAGCGAGCGGTGTATGCTACGGATGTGATTCGAGGATGTGTACCCGAGATCTTCGGGGTTGAGTTCCCGATAGATCTAGTCCCGATTGCGATGAGGGACGTGTGTGTCATAGTGGGCATGGATTGGTTAAGCCGATTTGGGGCTGTTATAGACTGCGAGCGACAGTTGGTGACGATACGAGACCCTAGTGGGGGAGTACTTATGGTGTACGACGAGGGTACCCGATCTGGGTCAGCGTTCTGTTCGGCAGCTAGAGCGAGGCAGAGTCTACAGTAGGGCTGCAGCGGGTTTGTAGCTTATGTGATGGATACTCGAGTGGCCGCGGGAAGGCCAAGTTCGGTTGATGATGTTCCGATAGTGCGTGAGTTACCGGATGTTTTCCCCGAGGAGTTGCCGGGTGTGCCTCCCGAGAGGCAAGTGGAGTTTCGCATTGATTTGGTTCCGGGAGCGGCGCCTATCGCCAAGGCGCCCTATTGCCTTGCGCCACCAGAGATGCAGGAGTTATCCTCACAGCTTCAGGAGCTGTTGGGGAAAGGATTTATCAGGCCGAGTAGCTCACCTTGGGGAGCGCCAATCCGTTTTGTCAAGAAAAAGGATGGTTCACACCGGATGTGCATTGATTACCGGGAGTTGAACAAGTTAACGGTCAAGAACCGTTACCCACTACAGAGGATTGATGATCTGTTCGATCAGTTGCAAGGAGCATCTTGGTTCTCCAAGATAGATTTGAGATCTGGATATCACCAGATGAGGGTGCGAGATGAGGATATCCAGAAGACGGCGTTCAGGACTCGTTATGGGCATTACCAGTTCGTGGTGATGCCTTTTGGGCTCACCAACGCACCAGCAGCGTTCATGGATCTCATGAACAGGGTGTGCAGACCGATGTTGGATCGTTCGGTGATCGTGTTCATCGATGATATACTGGTGTATTCGAGATCCAGAGAGCAACATGAGGAGCATTTGAGAGAGATCCTCGGAGTATTGAGGTCGGAGAGGCTTTACGCCAAGTTCTCCAAGTGCGATTTCTGGTTATGAGAGGTCCAGTTCTTGGGACATATCGTTAACCAGAATGCGATATTGGTCGATCCGGCCAAGATTGAGGCCATGATGAGTTGGGAGGTGCCGAGATCCCCCACCGAGATCATGAGTTTTCTGGGGTTGGCCGGCTACTATCGGAGATTTATCAAGGATTTCTCCAAGATTGTCGTGCCCCTCACCAAGTTGACCCGAAAGGGCGTTGCTTTTTTATGGGGTCCGGAGCAGCAGACCTCGTTTGAGACTCTTCGTCAGAGGTTGTGCGAAGCCCCAGTGTTATCCCTTCCAGAGGGAATGGAGGATTTTGTGGTGTACTGCGATGCATCGATATCGGGATTGGGTGCGGTGCTTATGCAGAGAGGGCATGTGATAGCGTATGCATCGAGGCAGCTGAAGCCTCATGAGACGAGGTATCCCACCCATGATCTGGAGTTAGGGGTAGTGGTGTTCGCTCTCAAGATCTGGCGTCACTATCTGTATGGGGTTCGGTGTACCATATATACGGACCACAAGAGTTTGAAGTATTTGATGGATCAGCCCAACCTGAATATGCGCCAGAGGAGATGGTTGGATGTGGTGAAGGATTACGATTGTGAGATCCTGTACCACCCGGGCAAAGCTAATGTTGTAGCTGATGCTCTGAGCCGAAGGACAGAGAGTGCCCCGATTCGAGACACTTGTATGCGATTGACGGTGATGACTCCGGTGTTGGACACCATTCGGGAGGCCCAGGCAGAGGCCGTAATACTGGAGAACCGCAAGAGGGAGCGGGTGATCGGTCAGGTGTCTGAGTTCGTTACCGATAGCCGAGGGCTAATGACCTTTCAAGGTCGGATTTGGGTGCCGTATGCAGGCGGGGCACATACCATTCTGATGGAGGAGGCGCATAGATCGAGGTTTTCGATCCATCCCGGAGCCACTAAGATGTATTTGGATTTGAGGAAAGACTATTGGTGGCCCTGTATGAAGAGGGATATTACATGGTTTGTTGAGAGGTGCTTGACCTATCGCAGGGTTAAGGCCGAGCACCAGCGTCCGCATGGCAAGTTGCAGCCACTTGAGGTTCCCCAGTGGAAGTGGGAACAGATTTCCATGGATTTTATCACCAAATTGCCAATGACCGCGAGGGGTGTCGATGCAATTTGGGTGATCGTTGACAGGTTGGCGAAGAGCGCTCACTTCCTTGCTATCAGTGAGAGCTCTTCCGCAGATAGGCTGGTCGAGTTGTATGTGAGAGAGGTGGTATCGCGTCATGGAGTACCGATCTCGATTGTATCAGATCGAGATGTACGTTTCACTTCCAGGTTCTGGAAGAAGTTCCATGAGGAGTTAGGTACGAGGCTGCATTTCAGTACCGCATACCACCCACAGACGGATGGGCAGAGTGAGTGGATGATTCAGACGCTTGAGGACATGCTTCGAGCATGTGTGTTGGACTTCGGAGGAAGTTGGGACACGTACTTGCCGTTGGCTGAGTTTTCCTATAACAACAGCCATCATTCGAGTATTGGTATGCCTCCCTTCGAGTTGTTGTATGGTAGGAGATGTCGGACTCCCATTTGCTGGGGAGAGGTAGGGCAGCGCGTGATGGGTAGCACTGAGATAGTGCTTCAGACGACTGAGCAGATACAGCAGGTCAGGTAGAGGTTGTTGACAGCTCAGAGTCGCCAGAAGAGTTATGTGGATAGGCGACGATCCGAGCTTGAGTTTCAGGTGGGAGACTTCGTACTCCTGAAGGTGTCTCCTTAGAAAGGAGTGATCCGATTCGGGAAGAGGGGCAAGCTGGGGCCCCGGTACATCGGTCCGTTCAGAGTGACCGCGAGGGTGGGCAGGGTAGCATATCGTTTGGAGCTACTTGCGGAGTTGAGCCAGATTCATGATACCTTCCACGTGTCTCAGTTGAAGAAGTGTATAGCCGACGAGTCGGCGGTAGTGCCGCTGGAAGATGTTCAGGTGGATGCGAGATTGAATTATGTTGAGAGACAGATCGCGATCCTGGATCGGAAGATCAAGGTTCTGAGGAACAAGGAGGTGCCCCTGGTTGAGGTCCAGTGGCATCATAGGAGAGGGTCCGAGCTGACTTGGGAGCCAGAGTTAGAGATGCGGGAGCAGCATCCAGATTTGTTTGTCGAGCGAGACTTCGAGGGCGAAGTCTAATTCTAGTGGGGGAGAATTGTAACATCCGGATTCCCAGAAGGTGTTTCCAGCTAGAGGAGGTCAAGAGGGTTTCTAATCAGTGGTTTCCAAGCTTGGATCTACAGTGTTGAGGTAGCAAATCGATCCTTTCTCTGTTTGGTTTAATATCCTTGAATTTTAGGGTTTTCTATACCCTTTATTGGCTTGAAATGTTGAGTATGTTGTCCCTTTGAGTGTTAGACTCTGGATCTGGACCTCTAGAGGTCCAGAGGGCCTTATCCATTCTGCTTTATGTTGGTTCATGGAGGGAATGAGACTATGTTGCCATTTTAGAAGCCATTTCACCAAGGAAAGCCTTGTGTGCGTTGCATGAATGTCAAGACTGAACCTTTACGTGATTATCGTGTTTGGGAAGGTCGGATCTATAGGTTAGAGGAGCAGATCTGACCTCAGAAGGTCATTTGAGTGTTGCCATGGAAGGAACTCGCCGAGTCCATTAGTGTACTCGACGAATTGAGTCGGGGTTGCCCTGCAATTCGTGACAGGTGTAACCCGTCGAGTGAAGGGATGACTCGACGTGCCAAGTGAGGCTAGAAGGATTCAGAGGACCCGCATGGACTCACCGAGTCGCCCATGTGCACTCGACGAGTCGGGTCAAAGTTTGACCGTTGACTTCAGTTGACCTTAGGGTTTTGGTCAAGCTGATTCAGGAGAATTCAGGGAGGGGTAGAATGGCCTTCTACCCAATCTTTAGAGATGAGTCTATGAGAGGGTATTGATCAGGAATGTTATTATGTTAATAGGAGGAGGCTAGGTCGGGTTATCGAGCACGAAAGGTTATCCGACATCGTACGAGGTGAGTCTTCTCACTATACTGTACCTAGAGTGGTACCTATGTGTGACCGGAAGGTCTTATATGTTATGAGATGTATGTGCTATATACTGTTATATGGTATTGATGTGTTATGTATGTTGTGAATGCTAAGGACTAGAAGGTCATTATGATATGAACCGGAAGGCCATTACGATATGGACCGGAAGGTCAAGATGATATGGACCGGAAGGTCATTACGGGTAGGACCGGAAGGTCTACCAGGGTTGTGGGACGGAAGTCCTCTAAGACATAGTTACCGGAAGGTCTTATAGCCTTGAGTGGCGTATGTGCGTATGTGGTATTTTGGGGAACTCACTAAGCATTTATGCTTACAGTTGTTGTGTTATGTGTTTCAGGTACTAGCGAGGATCGCGGGAAGGCGCCGGCATGATCCGTACACACTCATGGAGTTTATGTCTTGAGATTATGGGATATGTTTTGATATGATAACATTGGATACATTATGTTTTGATATCATCTTATGAATAAAAGTATGTTTTGAAAATGAAAAATTGTTTTGGAAATTTTACGTCGTTACAAGGGGTAAAAGACATGATTAGAGCAGAAAGGAAGCTCGAAGCTTGGAGTTTGAATGAAGACTTTAAAATGAAGAAATAATACACTCTCCATGACGTGGTGACATCACCACGACGTGATGTTTTGGACATTCCCGATTGACGTAGAAGACTTACCAAATACAGGATAACCACAAAGACCACGACGTGGTGGCCTTACCACGTCGTGGTGATTTGTTTTCAGGATTATTGTAAATTCAAGCCATTCTCCTCCGAAATTGGGACTTTTGCTTGAAGCTACTTTCGATATTTGAAGGCCAAGGATATTTATTGAAGCTTGGAAGTGAAGAAATCGATTATAGCTTGGGAATTAAGAGCATTAAGGCAATACAACTCTTAATTACGACTTTCTACTCTAGTTTAATCATGATTATTGCTATGAAACTCATTTTTCTTTGTTTGATTGTAGAAATCATGGGTTAAAACCCTATGGATTTCATTTAGTGTATAGTTTCTTGACTTATTATGGTTTGATTATTGGTTAGGATTAAGTTTTATTGGTTATTCATTACTTTAGCTTCTTAAAGAACCTTCTGTGCTTATGACAATTGCTTTCTCTATTTATTGTTGAGTTTAATTATGTTTGTATGACCATTTTTCTTAATTGAACTTGAATCTTATTATATTTGTGAATTGAAAAATTGTAGGACTAGAGTTTTGACCAAAATCTAGGGTTAAATAGAAAAGTGGGTAAATAATCGTAGGAGCTAATATATGACGACCGGTCATATGTTGAGTTTAGCTAATACACCAAATTAATCAATTCGTTATAGGTCAAATTTAACTTGAACTTAACACTAGTAAACTTGGTAATTTATCCGCCTGATCACCGTATGAATGATCTTGTTTGCTAAAGGATTAGGATTAGTGAACATTAACCTAGTCATCTTAGGAATCGGTAACCAATGAAACTATAATCCATTGCACTTCAATAAATCAACCATAATAGCAAGTAAATTGAAGCTAAACGAAAGTCTCTCAATTACCTTGGTTTAATTCGTCTTTTGTGATTTTTGCTTTTAGTTTTAAAAATTGCCTTAATAGTTGATAGTTAGTTTAAATTTCTTAACTAAGTTTCTAGTCTTGCAAAACTAGAGAAAACCCTTTTTCTAAATTTATTAGTAATTTAGTTAGTAGTAGATAAAAATTAGCTAAACATTTTGTTCCCTTAGTTCGATACCTGCCTATTGAGCTATATTATTTTCAACAAGATACACTGCCTTAGGTAATAACTAGTTTCATTAGTAGGATAAACTAGTGCATAATTATTCAAGCATCACTGATTGTTGACGCTGTTGACTTTTATTGACTTTGACAATTGCTCAAGATTTCGGGTTTTGGACCATGAGAAGGGTAAAATGGTCCTTTTTCCCTTAAAAGGTTTAAATATGGGATTTGGACTCGCAAGTGAGTTTTGGACCTTAATTATTAATTAGGGTTAATTATTTTGTTGACTAGGCGGAGTCTAGATCTCGCAGTTCGGGTGCTAGATTTACGTGTTGTCAGTATCAGTTGAGTCTCCTCACTTATTCTTACCTGTATGGTAGAATAGTTGCATTTATGATGACCAGCTGGGTCTAGCTGTTATGGTTATGTTATGCTATTTATATGTGACTGAGGCTGCTGATAGCCAACCAAGATTGTTGATAACCCACAGGGCGTGCTGTTAGCTCATTGGGACTACTGATAGTCCCCAGGGTTGCTGGTAACCCATAGTTATTTATTTATGTTGTGCTGTATGTGGTATCTTGGGGAACTTACTAAGCTTCGTGGTTATAGTTGTTGATTTATATGTGGCAGGTACTTCACAGGACTACGAGAAGGCTAATGTATGATTGTACACATGCGCTGGGAGATTTACTAATGGGACATGTTTATGAACTTTGATAATTATGATATTGGTTGTTTTGGGATAATTATGTAATTGATAACTTGGTTGTGAAACTCTAATTTTGGTAAATTAAAAATGAAAATTTTGGTCTAAAATTTGAGGTGTTACATTAAGACATGCTTGTTTATAAAGAAATTATTTTTATGGAGTATTGAGAGTAAGAAAGCCCCATGGGAAATTTGAAGGACTGGCTTGAAGGATAAATAGCTTAATGCATTAAGCTGTCCACAGCCGTTTCCACGATGTGGCAGATTGATCACCACGGCGTGGCGACATGCAGCCTTCACGACTGTTTTGTCGTGTATCTATCACGATGTGGCTTATGGGTGGCCACGATGTGTGGGTGGGCTGGGGATGACTTTGATCGTTGAAAATTGACCAAGTTGATTTTTGGTTAACTTGGGGGGGAGGGGGGGTTAGGGTGTAGACTGAGTTAGGAAATTATATAACTTTGGTTAGGTGATTATTAGTACCGGTCGACACTCTTTTAGAGCTGTTGTGTTGATCTGTTATCTGTAACGTGAATCTTATCACTATATTACCTATGTCATAGTAGCTTGCATGCTATACTACCTGATTCTTATCTATTGATTGTTGTTATGTGTATTGTATTAAGTTGTCGATAACTCCAGCTTTGTTGAAAGTCCACAAGATTGTTGATAACCCATAGGGTTTTTGTGTGTCCATCATACTAGTGATACTCCTCAGAACTCCTGATAGTCCCAAGGTTGCTGATAATCCATAGCTGTTTATTTTTGTAACGCCCCAAAATTCAACCCAATTTTTTCGATTAGAACTTTAAGTATTTATTGAAACCATAACTGCGAGATATTAAAACATTTATCAGAGTGTCATTAAAAGTTATCAAGTACAAAAGTCCCCTATTAATTCAATGCAATCGATCCATGCCCCTCCTTTAATATAAGAAAACCTGAAACATGCAAACCTCAAATCGTAAGAACAAAAATTAGTGAGTTCCGCAAAATACCACACACAACACATCACAAATAAACAACTATGGGTTATTAGCAACTCTGGGGACTATGAGCAGTCCCAGTGGGCTAACAGCATGCCCAGTGGTTTATCTGCAACCCTGGAGACTATCAACAATCCTAGTCGGCTAACAGCATGCACAGTGGGTTATCAGCAACCCTGGATACTATCAGCATCCTCAGATACATATAAACACCATAAAACAATAATAACAACTAGACCCAGCTGGTCATCACAGATACAAATATCCTACCACACAGGCTCATACAAACATGCAAGAGTCACAAAGACAGCTAACATCCCACATACATAACTTAGTGAGCCGACATTGGTGCCTTCGACTCACGAGCACCGGGAGAAGACTCACCTCAAACTGCTGAAACAACCAGATAAATGCTCGAAATGCTGATCCGGGAAACCTCTACAATAAATATCATCAGGATATACCCTAATTCATAATCAGGTCATAAACCATAAATCGGGCCCTGCCCAAAGATACCCAAAAGCCTACAATGGCCTGAAATCCTAAATGGTGCCGAAAGCCTAACAATGACCCAAAGTAAAAAAGGACTAGTGATCCAATAAGACCAAATACCATAGTAGTCCAAATATTCCACAAAACTTAAAAGTCAATGGCGGTCAACAATCTAAGTACGCCCTGCGTACTCGATCTACGCCCATCGTACACCACCTTTGGGCAGTACGCGCTACGTACAAGCTGGGTATGCCCAACGTACTCCACAACAACCCAAACTCATAACTAAGGACTTAAATGGTTAATCCACTAAGTCCACTTCTCATATCTGATCCCAAACAACTTCTTAACCCATAAAGTAAAAGACTTTAAGCCTTTGCATGGCTGGAAAGAGTATAAACCTTGAAACTCTAACTTAATGCAAGCTTAATACTACCAATATCTTGCATGGCCAGAAAGGGACCATAAATTAACCATTTTTATGAATCCACAAGACCTAGAATGCTTGAAAGGACGGTTAATAAGCTCTGGAGTACTCCATACTCACAAAGGTCCAAGCTTTGGGACAAAAGTTCATGAAAAACCCATCTATGGAGATCTAAAAGGAAACTCATCAAGGTATGAACTTTATACCTTTAGAAGATGCACCAAATCGAGTAGTTTCTGGATCCAAAAGCTTGCAAGCAACCCCTCCTTCTTCACTAGTCTTCTTCTTCAACAAAAGGCCACCAAAATCACCACCAAGCTTCCATATCTTCACTCACAAAGGATACACTCGATATTAGGGTTTGAAACGAGTGGAGACTAATTATGGGAGGCCCAAGGGTGAGCTAATGCCTTTACACTAAAAATTAGGGTTTGGCATCAGCCTACATATGACCCGCCTAATTCTAGTACGCCCAACGTACTAGGTTCAATTCCGCGATCATCTCTTGCCTAGTACGCCCAACGTACTAGGCTCAACCTAAAAACCCTCCAACTTCGAATGGCCATAACTTCTTCGTTCTAACTCCAATTTCGGCGTTCTTTATATCCACAGAAAGGTATCGAAAAGCCCCACAATAATATCTAGTTATCTTGGACAAAGAACTCCTGAAAAAATAATACATTTATCATGCAAGAAACCGACCTATGACTTTTCCCATGCTACCCTTCGGCCAAAAGCACAATCCAGAGGACTCAAAGCTTTTATGGAATCGATTTCCAGCCCAGGACCCTAAATCATAGAATGGCCCAGAACAGGGTGTTATAACTCTCCCCCACTTAAATTAGACTTCGTCGTCAAAATCATTCCTTACTATCTCCTCTGCCGAACCAAACGATCCCGACTGAACTCCCTGAATCACAAGGATGACGGGGAAAATTACCTCACTCCGATAACCACCCACCCTTACTACTGTAGAACCCAAAATAGCGGAAATCACAAGACCTTATGAAGAATGAACCTCAACATTGCTCTCAACCAACTCGTACCCAACCACTACACCTGAAACTGAAACCTTTATCGGTTTCTGACTCCCAGGAAGGAAAAACCACTCCAAACCATTTCCACAATGACTCAACTTCATATCCCGATCCGCACAAACCTATCCATCCTAAAAAAATATATGGATACCCGAAACATATACGCCCCGACCACTTACCGTTACCAAAAAATCCTCATCGAAAACAAAATCAACTCCAAACTCAAAAACTGAACAGGTACAGGTGGTCCTAGTTCATCCGCCAACACAAATCCATCAATCAGTCACTCCCAATGAAGGACAATACAACCGCCGCTCGAACGATCATTAAGTCTGCTTAACCCCAAGAGATGGCTACAAACCGAACCGAGTTCTCACATCACATTGGCCCCAACCCAACCTATGATTTCCTAAGTATTACAAATGTTGAGGCCCACTCACAACCCTTCTCCCAACCCTGTGATGATCTAAATCATCCTAGAGAATGCCACATGCCAAGTCATAGGCTTCCATCACTGCTATCACTGTCTACTATCCTAGTGAATGCTACCGCTGCTCTGCAGTCTTATAACACCTCCTCAACCGCACACTAACCTGGTTAATGCTACGACTGCTCTGTAGTCTTACATCACTCCTACAACCGCACACTAACCTAGTGAATCCTACGGCTTCTCCGTAGTCTTACATCACTCCCACAGCTACACTCTAACCTGGTGAATGCTATGGATACTCCGTAGTCTTACATCACTCATATAACTGCACACTAACTTAGGGAATGATACGGCTGCTCTGCGGTGTTACATCACCCCTGTAACTGCACACTAACCAAGAACACTGTGAGCCAAAACCCTACCTACCAGAATCTATCAGGTTTATGGGTCGTGCTTTAGACCCCTAAGCCTTCATCAGACAAGAACATGCAGACTAGTCCTAACAGAACGCTCGACCTGAACCTAACCATGAATCCATATGAATTTCTCCGATGCTCATCACTGACCAAAGAACACTACTTCTTTCTTAACTCTGAACCCTCTCACAACTAGAACTGGTTCTCTAGTTGACTGACCTTACCATATAATTCTTAATCAAACAATATCTTATCCGCACTTACCAATTAGCCGTTCAAGGTCCCGCCGGCCAAACGATAGTCTGCTCTACACTAACAATCCTGACCTATCTTGAATTCTTCCCAACCTCAAGGAACCGTGGCGCTCCCTCCAGATATACCGATCCAAAACACTATCATGGGCACAAGGTCTAAAGTGGCTCGCACTTGGAACTATCCCCGGCATCCCCAAGTAACCATCCCTGATTTGGATCCATCTACATTCTAATAAATTTATAATCACTGGATTACCTAGCCATCCCACAATCTTCTTACCAAATCCCCACCACATTAAGCTCATTGGACTAAGCTCCCATGATCAAATGATATCGATTACTCACACCCTAGACCAGATGAAGCACTTTACTACTCTCAACAAGATTGACGTATCTAAAGTACCTTCCCTTGATACAATTCCACATCCACCTACTATCCCAACGGTTGAAAAGGAACCCAAAAGATCTTCAATTGGAATAGATAGATAATCACTTAAATGTTCTTCCTACTACCAAAACAAACTCGAGTCTGCTATAAACCATAATTCCACAATCTAAAAAATTAGGGCAACGTACCAAGAAGCCATAATGTATCATAACAGAACATGATGATGAACGAGAACAACCAGCGATCGAGAAATGCACTGACAATAACCCGTTGATCCATTGTTTTCCACTGAACTAAACTCATGCAAAATTACATATACCGAACCCTGAAGTCGATTGATAGATCAACCACTGCTTATCTTAGACTATACGTTGCAATCTACACCCTGTTGATGAATCCTTCAAAGACTGATATTCAAATCAAGTGGCTTAAACAACTCATGACCTAAAGATCAGCGAACCCAAAATAACCACTGAATACAACCAACTCCCTAACCAACAACTTCCTGCTGTGAAAATGACTCATGCATTCCTGAGCACATACAAAAAAGATTAACTGGCTTTACACCCCGTCTTGACCACATCTTGAAACAAAGCCTCGCATATCTAGACCGCAAATCCCTATAACCTATTCTTCTGAAACCGAGAACTTAAAAAATCGATGATTTTTCAAATAGCATGCCCATTTCTCCCCCAGTTGGGTTCTAACTATCACCAACTGACGTTGCAGATAAACCCCACTGAAACTAACTCTGCCAGATAAATACCATCCCTGACTCTTGGAATGTATATCACAACACAAGATAATCCCCTATATAAAGATCTAGCAACTCAAAGACATTCTGAATCTCAGATGGAGGCCTCGGAAACTTCCCAGACCTAACCACCTCTATCATCAAGAATCCCATGCAAATGCACAAGAAATAACTTTAATAGCACGTCCATAGAATCGATTCTCTATCTAGGAACAATTGGACTACCACAAACTTCACCTCTGATTCCCTGACCTTCATTCCATTGCGAGACGCAATCATGCAACATGAGGCATCATCCTCACAGTCGAGACATAACAAAAGTTGTCGTTCCCGATTCACTTTTGCTGATAATCTGGAACAACCTGCCAGAACACACTCTAACTGAACTCAAGGAAAGCATACCCCTAGTCCTCATCTTATACAATCTCCACGAAAATGACTCTCTTTCCACATATGAAAAATTGGAAGGACAGAACACTTGTCATAGAAAATCATATCATAAGCCATCGGCCGATCACTCAATCTCAATATTGCAATACTCAAGTTGCTCATCCCAACCACTCCCCTATTGAGTTCCACGACTCAGATTGACACAACCTCATGTAGGGACCCAAGACCTTAAAATCAACTACACATCTAGGTCTGCACCATTCAATCCCAACTAACATGGCTACTAAGGCCCAAACAATCACCCGACCCGTCTTCTTCCCGGACAGTCATAACCGAAAAGGTGATAATACCCAAAATGTTGCAACCAATTCATGCTGCCAAACCATGTTCCTGTCCTCAAACAATTCCTTAGAATTTTTAGGACTTTCCTTGATTCGAGTATGGATCATGTGCTTCAAGTAGTACGGGCCCAAGACTACCTTCCACACCTGTCCGTACTTTCCTCAAAATCATATGAATCCTCTAAGTCACTTCCTCATAATGATACCCTCCCAAAATCTGCTAAATAGCGCGCCACTTGCACTAAATCGCTTCCTAGGCTCTCCTAGAATTACCTTTTCACCCTGCCATCAGCTGCTGAAGGACCCCTACCAACGTTGGTCAACTACTTCATGAATACAATTACATGCAACAAGGCGTAGATAATCCTTCGACTAAAAGGCTCAATCCTAAAACGATTAGACTCAAACAAGAGTTTCACAATAAGGCCAGGTCAACCACTCTAAGAGTATTTAACCCCCACTGCATGTAACTTAACATATTCATGCGATAGCTAACTTACATCAATATGAGTCCTACAAAGCACAAAGCAAGCAACATTCGAGCATCTAGCACTAAAATCATCACATAAACAGGTAGTCCTACCTCAGAAGCTCCTGAAGATCTTTGATCTCTAGCATGCATCACTACCAGCTCACGCAACATGCATAAAGGCATCTCTCCTAATCATGCATCCTACCATGCAACACTGAGAAAATCCTTAGCCCTAATCTAGCATGAAATTCTCATATACTCACATCAAACATCAACATATAACACACATGGGTATTTTGGGAAATACTTATTTGAGCTCGGCTGATTGCACGCATCGCACCCCTTATATTTAAAAAAACCATTCTTAGAAAATCAATTTCTTTTAGAAAATTTTATCAAATCCTCAGGTTGAGTTCAAGCACACCCGAGAGTATGCATTAATCCCTCAAACCAAGGCTCTGATACCAACTTGTAACGCCCTAAAATTCAACCCAATTTTTTTGATTAAAACTTTAAGTATTTATTGAAATCATAACTGCAAGATCTTAAAACATTTATCAAAGTGTCATTAAAAGTTATCAAGTACACAAGTCCCCCATTGATGCGACGCAATTGAGCTGTGTCCCTCCTTTAATATAAGAAAACCTGAAACATTCAAACCACAAATCGTAAGCACAAAGCTTAGTGAGTTCCCCAAAATACTGTTGAATTAGGTGGGTAAGCCCATAACTATTTTTGGTATGTACTTGATTTGATAATGAACATGGTCCTTTTGGGTTGCCTTCACTCATGCAACTTGATAGGATGACAAGAGGAGAGAGAGTAGAATTTATTATGTGAATAATAAATTGATACTCAAAATGGTTTTATTAATATATTACAAGATTAATATATTATTTGGAAATCATATTATTTAATTAGTATTGATCACAAATTAATTTGGAATTAATTTGGTTATCAAAAGAGACTAATTAAATAATTGGGGACTGATATTGCAGATCATTGATAGTTGCAATTGGGCTGATGGATCATCTTGGAATAAGGTTGGACGAATTCTATGGAAAGCCCATAAAGATTTCGTCCAAGGGGATTCTAGAAGGTGTCCATGGGTTTCTTAAGGCCTAAGCAGTCACATTAGGGTTTCCACCTAAAACCCTAGCAACCACAAGTATAAATAGACCCCATGACTAAGGATTTTCGGCCTAAGCATTCAAGAAAGAAACCCTAGCTGAAATCCTTCTCTCCTAAGTCATCTTCTTGCATTGGGTGTTTGTGACTCCATTAGAGGTGCAACATTTGAGGCACTAAGCTTTCAAAGGTCAAGGATATTCAAGGTGAACTTTTTATTGCTACATAACAAGAGATGTAAGATCTAAACCCTAGTTTATATGTCAATTTCGATTGTTATATACTACTCATAGGGTTATTGCTATGGTATTCAAACTTGTATGTTCAAATTAGAAAAACCTAGATCCAAAGCAATTAGGGTTGCATGTCCACCATAGGAATGATGTTATGCTCAAAACCCAACGATGTTATCAGAGCCTAGGTCGTTTTTCTATTGAATAGATGCAAAAGTGAATTGCCAAAGATCATGAAATCGAAAAAACTTGTTGTCTGACTGGCTGAATTCGACAAGTTCCATAGTGGACTCGACGAGTTGAGTGACCTGGTGCCAGGATTTTCGATTTTCTGGCCAGATTTTGATTAGGATTATTACCAAAACTCGTTTTTCTTGCCTAAATTCGATTTTTTTATGATTGGTATGGATATCCTTATCAAAATTGGTGGATATGGTTAAATATGGATAATATACGATTATTTTGATTCAAAATTTTAACCTAGTAATTTTGAAAAAGTTTTAAATTACACCCTTTAGGTTTTATAGTTTAAATTTGAAATTAAAAGTTTTTTTTTTTGAAATTTAAATAGTTAAACCTTAATATTTTGAAAGGTTTCAAAATTTGTCTTCAAGTTTTGGATTTTAAAATTTAATTAAAATGTCTTAATTTTGAAATATTAAACTCTAAAACCCTAATATTTTGAAAGGTTCAAATTGCACCCGTATGCATTTTATTAAATTAATAAAGTGTTTAATTAAAAGAGAGAATTAATAAATCCATAATAATATGGTTTAAGTGTAATAAAATTAAAAGTATAATTTATTAATAGATTAAACCACTTAGTATTTTAAATGTATAAAATACACCCTTATACTATATAAAATTAAAAGTCTAATATATTATATATGTATAAGTAAAATGTCAGTCTTACCATTAGTAGGCCTCATTCACAAAGCTCGTCTATAAGGGTGTTTAAGGAAGCGGTCTGTAAAATGACCGCCATTGGGTATCCACTCTTACCCAACGTACCCTTGACTAATGAAGGGTCGTTAGCCGAATGGGTAAGATAGGACACAACCTTCCATTATAAGTATAATGAAGTACGAAGTAACTAAACACTTTTATAAATTCCTAAATCTTAGTTACTTTAGGAAAAATGTGAATTTGGTGCTAATCCATGAAATTGCACATTGCAACTTGTTGGTTGTTAGTGGAGCGTATGTGTTTAACCAGCACACTAATATGGGACTAATCATATGAATCCTCTAAGTCACTTCCTCATAATGATACCCTCCCAAAATCTGCTAAATAGCGCGCCACTTGCACTAAATCGCTTCCTAGGCTCTCCTAGAATTACCTTTTCACCCTGCCATCAGCTGCTGAAGGACCCCTACCAACGTTGGTCAACTACTTCATGAATACAATTACATGCAACAAGGCGTAGATAATCCTTCGACTAAAAGGCTCAATCCTAAAACGATTAGACTCAAACAAGAGTTTCACAATAAGGCCAGGTCAACCACTCTAAGAGTATTTAACCCCCACTGCATGTAACTTAACATATTCATGCGATAGCTAACTTACATCAATATGAGTCCTACAAAGCACAAAGCAAGCAACATTCGAGCATCTAGCACTAAAATCATCACATAAACAGGTAGTCCTACCTCAGAAGCTCCTGAAGATCTTTGATCTCTAGCATGCATCACTACCAGCTCACGCAACATGCATAAAGGCATCTCTCCTAATCATGCATCCTACCATGCAACACTGAGAAAATCCTTAGCCCTAATCTAGCATGAAATTCTCATATACTCACATCAAACATCAACATATAACACACATGGGTATTTTGGGAAATACTTATTTGAGCTCGGCTGATTGCACGCATCGCACCCCTTATATTTAAAAAAACCATTCTTAGAAAATCAATTTCTTTTAGAAAATTTTATCAAATCCTCAGGTTGAGTTCAAGCACACCCGAGAGTATGCATTAATCCCTCAAACCAAGGCTCTGATACCAACTTGTAACGCCCTAAAATTCAACCCAATTTTTTTGATTAAAACTTTAAGTATTTATTGAAATCATAACTGCAAGATCTTAAAACATTTATCAAAGTGTCATTAAAAGTTATCAAGTACACAAGTCCCCCATTGATGCGACGCAATTGAGCTGTGTCCCTCCTTTAATATAAGAAAACCTGAAACATTCAAACCACAAATCGTAAGCACAAAGCTTAGTGAGTTCCCCAAAATACTGTTGAATTAGGTGGGTAAGCCCATAACTATTTTTGGTATGTACTTGATTTGATAATGAACATGGTCCTTTTGGGTTGCCTTCACTCATGCAACTTGATAGGATGACAAGAGGAGAGAGAGTAGAATTTATTATGTGAATAATAAATTGATACTCAAAATGGTTTTATTAATATATTACAAGATTAATATATTATTTGGAAATCATATTATTTAATTAGTATTGATCACAAATTAATTTGGAATTAATTTGGTTATCAAAAGAGACTAATTAAATAATTGGGGACTGATATTGCAGATCATTGATAGTTGCAATTGGGCTGATGGATCATCTTGGAATAAGGTTGGACGAATTCTATGGAAAGCCCATAAAGATTTCGTCCAAGGGGATTCTAGAAGGTGTCCATGGGTTTCTTAAGGCCTAAGCAGTCACATTAGGGTTTCCACCTAAAACCCTAGCAACCACAAGTATAAATAGACCCCATGACTAAGGATTTTCGGCCTAAGCATTCAAGAAAGAAACCCTAGCTGAAATCCTTCTCTCCTAAGTCATCTTCTTGCATTGGGTGTTTGTGACTCCATTAGAGGTGCAACATTTGAGGCACTAAGCTTTCAAAGGTCAAGGATATTCAAGGTGAACTTTTTATTGCTACATAACAAGAGATGTAAGATCTAAACCCTAGTTTATATGTCAATTTCGATTGTTATATACTACTCATAGGGTTATTGCTATGGTATTCAAACTTGTATGTTCAAATTAGAAAAACCTAGATCCAAAGCAATTAGGGTTGCATGTCCACCATAGGAATGATGTTATGCTCAAAACCCAACGATGTTATCAGAGCCTAGGTCGTTTTTCTATTGAATAGATGCAAAAGTGAATTGCCAAAGATCATGAAATCGAAAAAACTTGTTGTCTGACTGGCTGAATTCGACAAGTTCCATAGTGGACTCGACGAGTTGAGTGACCTGGTGCCAGGATTTTCGATTTTCTGGCCAGATTTTGATTAGGATTATTACCAAAACTCGTTTTTCTTGCCTAAATTCGATTTTTTTATGATTGGTATGGATATCCTTATCAAAATTGGTGGATATGGTTAAATATGGATAATATACGATTATTTTGATTCAAAATTTTAACCTAGTAATTTTGAAAAAGTTTTAAATTACACCCTTTAGGTTTTATAGTTTAAATTTGAAATTAAAAGTTTTTTTTTTTGAAATTTAAATAGTTAAACCTTAATATTTTGAAAGGTTTCAAAATTTGTCTTCAAGTTTTGGATTTTAAAATTTAATTAAAATGTCTTAATTTTGAAATATTAAACTCTAAAACCCTAATATTTTGAAAGGTTCAAATTGCACCCGTATGCATTTTATTAAATTAATAAAGTGTTTAATTAAAAGAGAGAATTAATAAATCCATAATAATATGGTTTAAGTGTAATAAAATTAAAAGTATAATTTATTAATAGATTAAACCACTTAGTATTTTAAATGTATAAAATACACCCTTATACTATATAAAATTAAAAGTCTAATATATTATATATGTATAAGTAAAATGTCAGTCTTACCATTAGTAGGCCTCATTCACAAAGCTCGTCTATAAGGGTGTTTAAGGAAGCGGTCTGTAAAATGACCGCCATTGGGTATCCACTCTTACCCAACGTACCCTTGACTAATGAAGGGTCGTTAGCCGAATGGGTAAGATAGGACACAACCTTCCATTATAAGTATAATGAAGTACGAAGTAACTAAACACTTTTATAAATTCCTAAATCTTAGTTACTTTAGGAAAAATGTGAATTTGGTGCTAATCCATGAAATTGCACATTGCAACTTGTTGGTTGTTAGTGGAGCGTATGTGTTTAACCAGCACACTAATATGGGACTAATAAAGTATGGTAATGGGTAGCTCGTAGATTAGTATAGATCAATGGAGCGTGTGTGGTTAACCAGCACATTGATTAGGTGATAAACCTCTTCGAGAGTACCAAGCTAATTTGCATGGTTATTCACACCTTGTTTGTGATCCTCGGTATCCCAGTCACAAACTTGAAGGGCATAATCGAGATTAAACATGCCAATGAAAAGTTCAATGAATCTCAAAAGATCTAGGAATTTCAATTCATTTAAAGCCTAATGTTCAATTTCGTTTTTCATGGTGGGAATTGGTAAATCTTCATTTACCTACCTTCAAATGTTTTGCAATTGGATTACGGCATCCCTCTTCCAAATTGTAGAATAGTGTGTTGGGTCCTAGCCTTAATATTTCATTTGGGTGTTATATTAAGGATTAAATCAACTAACTTGAATTTCTCCCTTTTGTAGATGTCAAATTCTAACAACTATGGTCTTCCTGAATCCTTTGGAAAAAGTTTTCCACATGAAGATGATGTTCGACGATTGGATCATGGAAACGAAAATCATACTTCACTTCCTCCACCTCCTTCAATAGTTCTCCCCGACCCACGTGTTCAAAGACGTGAAAATTTCAAGGTCACTCAAGCTATATTGGCAAGCAAACACGAAGATGGAAGGTCTGTGTATGCACACGTCTTGGAGATGAAGTCACACATTGATAGACTAGGGATGTTGGGTGTCGTTTTCCCGAGGAAGTTGGCTGTTGACTTGGTTCTTCAATCACTACCTGAATCATATAGTGAGTTCATTAAAGATTACTATATGATGGACCACGATGTGACTCTCATTGATCTTACCTATTTGCTTATTGTTGCTGAATCAACAATGATTTGGTGCACTGGTAAAGAAAACTTGACTGGTGGATCAACCTCCCAAAATTCCATGGACATTGACAATGGCAACGTTGAAAGTCCAGAAAAGTCTTCTCTTCCCAATGGAAAGGGATTAGCCATGGTCAAACCGTTTGACCGGATGGTAAAGAGAAAAGCTGAATCTAAAATTGTCCCATTTGCTATTCCAAAAGAGTCTGTTTTGTGACGCCCGTGTTTCTAGGCTAGGCATTAATATTGACATAATAGTCTAGGTTAACCTTTGTAACTCATTTAGAAGAAATGAAAAGGAATTATGTGAATATTATGTGTTTTATGTGTTTTATGCTTAATTACTAGGAGTTAAATAATTAAGAATAAAAATGAGCGTCAAAAATAAATATTAGATAAAGTCGATATCTATTAAGAAAGTTGTAGTGGTCGTGACAAGGATTACAGATATATAAAGAATGCCGAAATCCGAGTTATAACGAAATTGGTGAGTCATGCGAGCCACGTGTCCGAGCTGCTGAGTCATCCGAGCTCCTGACCTGATCCGAAGTGGTCCACTGAGGAGGCGACACGTACCCTCTTCCCTCGTGTCCGAACCATCGCATGAATGCCACAACACCCCCTACTTCGGACCTAGACCTCGGTCCAGTAAGAAGAGGACAACAAGCCTTCGCACGCGCAGACCTCGTGTGAGCCATCCCCCTACGAGCCTCGAATCAGCACCACCTGGAGGCTTCTCAGCCGTCCGATCAGATGCTCCTCCCTATAAATAGAGGTTGCGAGCCTTCCCGGGTAACTTTGGAAATTTGCCACCTTTCACCCTAAATTTCATATTTCTTTCATATTAACATCCCCCGAAGCCCCGGTATCGATTATAACCCCCGGAATACGCCACGAAGTGCCCGAGAAGCCCGGAAAATTTATCTTTTCGGTTTCGAAGCCCGACCCTTTGCAGAGCCCAGATTCTCAATAAAACTCCCGATTTTATTAGAAACGATCGTTTTAGGAAACGAATTGCTGCCCGATTTTCATTAAATCAGGTGAGTGTGTAGTTACTTTCACCTTACACATAGATATGAAGTATTTTATATAAAATACGTGCTGTGTGAATATTTATTATTTGTTTATTTGAGTTGGATGTTGAAGGTGTGATTTATACATGTTTTTAAATAATTTAAACAGTATATGTATTTTTATCTACAAAAATGTTGGGTCAAACATGGGTAGATGAAATAATGGGTGTGTGATGAAAGGTGAGTTGGATAAAGGAGATGATCAATAATATTGATCATAACTTGAGGGTGAGTGATGAAAGGAGATCATAAGTTGAGGGTGAGTGGTGAAATATGAGATAAGCCCTTACCCAAACGGTGACCCCCGTCATTCAGCAGAGTAGGGATGACAACCATGGACTATTCTAGACGTTCTGTGGAACACTAGCAGGCTTGCAACCTGTAGGTGTATGAACTATACGTTCATCAGGAGTACTCTAAAAACCCATTGACATGTATGACAGGGGTGAATACTGTCAATAAATAAGAGCTATGAATTTAGCCCCTGTTGTATAAACCCTGGTGATGGTGTGACCTTGTGCCCATTCCTTAGGATGAATCCTTAGGAAGGAGTGATAGTTGAATCTTAGGGTAAACCCTTAAAAAATTAATAAGATAACGGGGTTGGGGTAATTTGGTTGACTGATTGATGTTTAAGCATAATAAATTTATGTATTGTGGGTTGAAAACCCTATATGCTCACCAGGCTTCCAAGCCTGACCCACTAAGCTTTTTATGATTACAGGTAGTGGACCTCGAGCATAGTCGGATGATGATGATGAGTGATTTGAATTATAGGCCAGTAGTTATAAATAAATGTTGTAAGGCTTATAATGTCTTGTTTATGCTTTTGATCTGTATCGGAACATGACATCCTGAGGTTTTGATATAAAAGGAAATTATATATTTCTTAAAGAAAGGTTTTGACAAACTTTTATCATGATTTGTTTTGGGGACCAATTCCGCAACATCTTTTAAAAAGATTTCTCTGATTTTATTTTAAAAAGCATAAATTAAATCGGTCTTTTCTGGCGATGTCACAAAACGTTTACTTCAACAGATGGTGCGTACGATGTTGAATCAACAGATGGAAGAAACAAAACATTTACTTCAACAAAGTAAGGATGAACTTACTGTGCCAGTACGTCAGGCACTTACTTTGGAGGCAGCTATCTGGGCTGCCAAGTCTGTTGAAGATATGATTAAGGGGAGAGCCGCTAGCAAGGTTGAAGTTGGCGATAAAAGAAAGTTTGAAAGGACTTTAGGGTCCAACGAGAAAAGAAAATTCTCGAAGTATGGAGGAGGAGAAGGCGAAGCAAAATGGTGCGAGAAGTGCAAAAAGAAGCACTTCGGGAAATGTAGTGAAGAGGTGACCTGCTACAAGTGTGGAAAGACTAGGAATTATGCCAACGAGTGTCCGTCCAACAAGAGGATGTGCTATCGATGTAACGAGGAAGGGCACATTTCGAAAGACTGCCCAAAGAAGAAAGAGGTAGCAATTCCCAATGTTCCACCAAAACCAAAACCAAAGGCATTCCAAATGATCCTTAATTAAGCAGATGGAAATATAAGGGATCATGAGTAAGGACCTTATATTCCCAAAACTAAGACATAAAGTAGCAATGTAGTTAGTAACAAGTGGTTTAGCCTATTAGAGGCATAGTATAGGGTAAACTTGAACCTTTGTGTAATCGTTTCAAGGAAATAATATAAACCCTGGTTTTGTCATCTGATGAATGGAATGGTTGGTGTAAATTTTGAAGTTGTCCCAATCGTATGGAATTTCCATCACCAACCAAGTTGAAGCAGAATTGATGATTGAAGATACGCATGAAAGAAGTCCTAGTAGAGTCTAGGAAAATTTTATGATTAATTGGACACATTCGTATGTGTTAAATTGTTTTGTGGTTTTAGGACTTGGGGACTGCGAGACAGTACTTGGGACGAGTATGAGTAGGTGTGAATAGTAGTAAAGATCTATACTACTGGAAGCACAGGACTCACACTTGGATCAGGGAAAGTCACAAGGTTACCAAGGAACTCGTAATTGATTCCGTCTTATTCTAGTCTGTCGTTACCATCGTTCCGGTAATGACTAAGAAGATGATTGTTATTCTGACCCTAGTGGTCATATCAAATTGAGTCCGACTAAGGTGAGTTTATTATGTGGTTCAGAGAACCAAGTTCGATGTAGCATTTGACTTAAGCCATAAGATTGAAGTGAAAGATGATCAAAGCGATCAACAGAAGTATCGCACTCATTATTGAAGAAGTTGGTAGTTAGAAATGATACATGTTGAACTGTGATTGTATCACATTAGAACATGAAGGTAGGTATAGTTTGTTCTGAAATTTGTCCCTAGGAGATCTGAGTCTAAGTAGTGCATTATACAATGAGAGATCATTAGAACATGACCCATCGGTCTGTTACTATAAATGAAGGAAAATACTTATTCTAAGAAGAAGAAGGAGTCCTCAACAAGGATTTACTTTGTAACTCGAAGGTTACAATTGAAATTCCTATGGAGATCTGAAGCTTTTTAGGATTAGCTGGATATTATCATTGATTTATCCAAGGCTTTTCTTCGATCGCGACTCCATTGACAGCTTTGACCCACAAAGGAGCTGTCTATACTTGGAATAAGAAGCATAGGAAACTTTGAGAAGTTAAAGAAGAAGTTGTGTGAAGCACCGATTCTTTCGTTACCTGAAGGAGTTGATGACTTCACATTTTATAGTGATGCCTCTGGAGTTGGGTTAGGTGGTGTTCTGACCCAAGGGGATAAAATGATAGCAAATGCATCGAGGCAATTGAAGGAGTACAAAAAGAACTACCCTACACATGATCTGGAGTTGGTAGCGGTAGTATTTGCCTTAAAGATATGGAAGTATTATCTTTACGGTACTAAGTGCAAACTTCTCACTGATTATAAGAGTCTTCAATATATCTTTAATCAGAAGGAATTGAACATGAGGCAACGGCGCTGGCTAGAGTTACTCAAGGACTTTGACTGTGAGATACTTTGCCACCCTGGTAAAGCGAATATTGTTGTTGATGCTCTCAGTCGGAAGGTAAATCTTGAAAAGAAAAGGCCAAGAGCGTTGAGGATTGAAGTTGTCTTGACTATTGTGAAAAGTATAAAGAAAGCTCAAGAAGAAGCTTTAGAAAAGAATGACCGAAAGGAGGAACGTTTGGGAAAAACGTTGGTGTTTGATACAAACGGTCATGGATTGAAGGTATTCAAAGAGAGGATTTGGGTACCTAAGAGGGGAGGAGTAAGAGGTCTTCTGATGGAAGAAGCTCACAAAACCATGTACTCGATTCATCCCGGCAGTACGAAAATGTATAGGGATCTAAAAACCCTATTTCTGGTGGCCGACGATGAAGCTCGATGTTATTAAGTATGTGGCTGAGTGTGTAACTTGTGCTAGGGTTAAGGCACAACATCAGAAACCGTATGGGAGTTTAGAACCTACCTGTACCCATGGGTAAATGGGAGGACATTACCATGGATTTTGTGACTAAACTACCCAGAACAAGGAACGGTCACGACATGATTTGGGTGGTCGTTGATCGCTTCACTAAGAGTGCGCATTTGATAGCCGCTAACGAGAAATGGTCTATGGATAAACTTGCGAATTCTTACGTGAATAAAATTGTGAGGCTTCACGGTGTTCCGTTAACGATTGTAACTAATCGTGATAACCGTTTTACCCCAAGGTTTTGGAGGAGTTTATAAGAGGAATTGGGTACCAAGTTCTGCTTGAATACAGCTTACCATCTGCAAACCGATGGTCAGAGCAAATGAACAATTCAAACCTGGGAGGATATGTTGAGAGCATGTACCCTGGAATTCCAAGGTAACTGGGGTAAACACTTACCAATAGTATAATTTTCCTATAATGATAGTTTCCACTCGAACATCTAGATGGCACCTTATCATGCTTTGTATGGGGAAAAGTGTTGAACGTCGCCATGTTGGCTGGAAGCTGAGGAAAAGCAGTTTATGGGACTTAAAATAGTCCATCAGACTGCTGAAAAGTTGAAAGTGATTAGGGAAAGGATGTTAGCTGCTCAAGAGAGCCATGCTGACAATAAAAGACAACCGATATCCTTCGAAGTTGGAGATTCGGTTTTACTTAAAGTCTCGCCGTGGAAGAGACTTATAAGGTTTGGTAGAAAGGGAAAGTTGAGTCCAAGGTTTATTGGACCATTTAAAAGTTCTTCAGAGGATCGGGAATCAAGCTTACAAGCTAGAATTACCGGAAGAACTAGAGGGTATTAACAATACCTTTCATGTGTGTTATTTCAGGAAGTTCACAGGAGGTGTGCCCGACATAATTCCCATTTCTGAATTAAGGTTGGATGAGAGCAAGAGGTTAATTGGAGAACCTGAGGCAATCGTTGACCGTAAGACTAAGAAGTTGTAACGTAAGATAGTCGATTTAGTGCTTGTGCGTTGGAAACATATAAATGGGCCAAATCCAACCTGGGAAACGGAGAGTGACATGGTGAGTCGCTACCCGTAGTTGTTTGTCGTTGTGTGATTCCGGGGACGGAATCATTCTAAGTGGGAGAGAGTTGTAACGCCCGTGTTTCTAGGCTAGGCATTAATATTGACATAATGGTCTAGGTTAACCTTTTTAAATCATTTAGAAGAAATGAAAAGGAATTATGTGAATATTATGTGTTTTATGTGTTTTATGCTTAATTACTAGGAGTTAAATAATTAAGAATAAAAATGAGCGTCAAAAATAAATATTAGATAAAGCCGATATCTATTAAGAAAGTTGTAGTGGTCGTGACAAGGATTACGGATATATAAAGAATGTCGAAATCCGAGTTATAACGAAGAAGTTATGACATGTCGAAGTTTCACGACAAAACCGGCACGGTGCTGAATGTCGTAAAAAGTGAGTTTTTGATAAACTACTTTTTAGCCTTAGTGATCTAAACGAAACTCGTAGTATTCGTTAAACCGAGAACTTCGATAAAAAGAACGCCCAAATCTGACTTCGTATGAGGAAGTTATGATTTTTCGAAGTTCCAGCTTAGCAGTAGACAACTAAAAACTCGAATTTTAGATCGAGTGATTTTTAGCCGACACAACCTAAACGAGAATCGAAGGTCTCGTAAATAGTAGCACAACGGTAAAAAGTCTGATGAAAACGGACGTCGGATGAAGAAGTTATGAATTTTTAACGGATTTCCTGTCCCGGTCTGTTAAAAATAATAATATAAAAATTAAATTCAAAATTAGCCGACGAAGTCTAAACGGAAGTTGTAGAGCGTAATTTTACCTATGCGTGCATATAAAGAACGCCAAAAACGGAGCTCGTATGCGAAAGTTATGGATTTTAGAAGTTTTTGCACAAAAATCGAGAAAATTCGCATAGTCACGTTTTTGCCACGTCACCCTCGCTTAGAACGTGCCACGTGTCCGAAATTGGTGAGTCATACGAGCCACGTGTCCGAGCTCCTAAGTCATTCGAGCTCCTGACCTGATCCGAAGTGGTCCACTGAGGAGGCAACACGTACCCTATTCCCTCGTGTCCGAACCATCGCATGATTGCCACAACACCCCCTACTTCGGACCTAGACCTCGATACTGTAAGAAGAGGACAGCAAGCCTTCGCACGCGCAGACCTCGTGCGAGCCATCCCCCTGCGAGTCTCGGATCAGCACCACCTGGAGGCTTCTCAGCCGTCCGATCAGAAGCTCCTCCCTATAAATAGAAGGCTGCGAGCCTTCCCGGGTAACTTTGGAAATTTGCCACCTTTCACCCTAAATTTCATATATTCTTTCATATTAACATCCCCCGAAGCCCCAGTATCAATTATAACCCCCGGAATACGCCACGAAGTGCCCGACAAGCCCGGAAAATTTATCTTTTCGGTTTCGAAGCCCGACCCTTTGCAGAGCCCGGTTTCTCAATAAAACTCCCGGTTTTATTAGAAACGATCGTTTTAGGAAACGAATTGCTGCCCGATTTTCATTAAATCAGGTGAGTGTGTAGTTACTTTCACCTTACACATAGATATGAAGTATTTTATATAAAATACATGCTGTGTGAATATTTATTGTTTGTTTATTTGAGTTGGATGTTGAAGGTGTGATTTATACATGTTTTTAAATAATTTAAACTGTATATGTATTTTTATCTACAAACATGTTGGGTCAAACATGGGTAGATGAAATAATGGGTGTGTGATGAAAGGTGAGTTGGATAAAGGAGATGATCAATAATATTGATCATAACTTGAGGGTGAGTGGTGAAAGGAGATCATAAGTTGAGGGTGAGTGGTGAAATATGAGATAAGCCCTTACCCAAACGGTGACCCCCGTCATTCAGCAGAGTAGGGATGACAACCATGGACTATTCTAGACGTTCTGTGGAACACTAGCAGGCTTGCAACCTGTAGGTGTATGAACTATACGTTCATCAGGAGTACTCTAAAAACCCATTGACATGTATGACAGGGGTGAATATTGTCAATAATACTGTCAATAAATAAGAGCTATGAATTTAGCCCCTGTTGTATAAATCATGGTGATGGTGTGACCTTGTGCCTATTCCTTAGGATGAATCCTTAGGAAGGAGTGATAGTTGAATCTTAGGGTAAACCCTTAAGAAATTAATAAGATAATGGGGTTGGGGTAATTTGGTTGACTGATTGATGTTAAGCATAATAAATTTATGTATTGTGGGTTGAAAACCCTATATGCTCACCAGGCTTCCAAGCCTGACCCACTCAGCTTTTTATGATTACAGGTAGTGGACCCCGAGCATAGTCGGATGATGATGATGAGTGATTTTGGATTATAGGCCAGTAGTTATAAATAAGTGTTGTAAGGCTTATAATGTCTTGTTTATGCTTTTGATCTGTATCAGAACATGACATCCTGAGGTTTTGATATAAAAGGAAATTATGTATTTCTTAAAGAAAGGTTTTGACAAACTTTTATCATGTTTTGTTTTGGGGACCAATTCCGCAACATCTTTTAAAAAGATTTCTCTGATTTTATTTTAAAAAGCATAAATTAAATCGGTCTTTTTTGGCCGAGAAATTAAGGGATGTCACATGTTTGCTTCTACTGCCAAGAGAAGGGGCATTGGATGCAAAGCTGCCATATTTACCTGAAAGATCGCAAGGATGGGAGAGTCAAGATGTATGACTCTGCTTCAGGTAAAATCTATTATCTAACTCTATTAAGTTCCTATTTGTAGATTCTTAATACATGACGTGATAAGATTGCATTGTGATGTTTTGTAGGATTGAAGAAAAGAAAGGAAGCTTTAAGGAAAAGTATGCTGAGTCTGATCGCGAAGAGATGGATTTCGATAGCATGGTTCGATGATCGGATTTTTGAGCTGCTACATGGGAGTTATGATAGATTGCTTAGGAATATTTAGTAACATAGTTTTCATTTGTAATTGCATTGTAAGGACAAGTTTTTCCGCGTTTTTATAAATAAAATAAATTTTGATTTTTGTCTTATTTATATATATCCTTGCAACGACTTTTGTGAAAATTGATGTTTGTATGTTTCTATTGTTAGCAATATTGAAAATGGATGTGATTCTTAGTTATGTTATTTGTGGAAGTTTCAGAAATTTACCAAATAAGGAAAGATTCTCATCACCCAAGTTTCAATTGGACAGAAACTTGGAATCATGCGACTTGCATTGTGTGATGAATGAGAATCTTTGTGTTTGGAAATCAAGAATAATTCCTTGTTCACATAAGTATGTGATTCAAGTGAAGGACTAAAGGATCTGGTACGCATTGTTGTGCACTAGGTCAAGTCCACCACAAAGAACGATAAGAATATTTATCATGATTTGCTAAAAGTTTAGTAAATATAGTTATGCTTACAAGATTAAGTGTAATTCTGAATCGTTGAAAAGGTTTCAATGTAAAGCAGAATGAATAGGAAGAATCAATTAGGCAAAAAGATAAAAGTTTCTCTAATATGAAAAGAAGGGAGAGTACTTAAGTATCGTGTTTTATGATTAACTTAGTGATTATGAAACCGTGTCACAATTGATCCTCTAAGGACACCTTAGTGCACTAGTATGGCTAAGAAGAGGAATCGGGAATTGTTGAAGTGGTTAAATCAAAAGGTGAATCATACTTCATTCCAAAATCGAGTCTTAGAGTTATACTCCAAGATTGTCACTTGAGTGACACATCTTAAGAAGGTTTATAACACTCATCAAATGTGGAGTAGAAATGTTTCTTACTCTTGCACAATTTAAATTGGTAAGTTGTGATGTCTTGGATAAGAAAAATACCAACTAAGACCATTTGTGTGAAGTGTTTGTCTTGATAAGAATCCGTACTAACTCTTGAATATTGTTTTTCAAGGAATGTTCTTTGACAAGAGAATCTTATATGTCAATAGGTCAGTGGGAGTCTTAAAGATCTTGAAAAGGGTTTCAAGAACTAATCAAGAATAAACCTAGTTGTTCATCACTAGCATACGAATTGAGGTTTGTTACCTATCGTGTTGACATATTCTATTTTTTGTGCCATTCTAGTTGAGTTGACTATGCATGTGAGTTCTATGAGATCTCATTTGAATGCATAAAGGCAAAGCAACTTAATCAATGAAAGCTCATTGATCTGTATGGGTGAGCTGCTCAACTACTTGGAAGACATGGTAGGCCCTTGTTCTACCAGATGGCAAGAAATAAAGATTGAACAAGTTCAATCCATATGAGTTTGGATTTGTCACAAACCTTGTCTTGTGATAATGGTTATGACAAATTCACAAGGATAGGAACGCATACACCATGAAATCTAAGTGGTAAGGTTTCTCTCCGCTTCATGAAAATGACTGTGAGGAAGCGCATTCACTAAGAAGATTTTAAGGAGATAGCAATTGTGATATTTGCATTCTTAAATTCGATTATGATTACGACATCCCTCTTCATAGTTCGAATTGTGAGAAGTGGCAAATAGTCTGAACATTTAAGACTTATTGTTGTAAGTTTGAAATTGTTTAGACACATATATGAGCTTTCTAATAAAAGATGTATGAGCTTGAGAAGTCTGGAAAAGACTTTTCGAAGCACCGAGTATCAGAAATCTGAACTTTGGTAAGGAAGTCAACAAGTATTGATTTCCAGAAGTCTAACTGTTTTCTGAGTACATGTCAAAGCTAGTGGGAGCATAAGTGTTATGCTGGTAAGAATATAATTATCATGTTAGTGGGAGCATGATTATTATGTTAAATGTTGCAAGTTAGCAACATTAATTATAGAAAACAAAAGTTTCAATTTGCAAAGTTGCAGAGGTTGAAAACTTGTTTTGCTATAATTAAGGGAGAGAATAGTTATACTTCATTTCAAATCTAAAAGCTTAGATCGAAATTTTTTAATCAAATTTAGTCAAAGGACATATATGAATGTTATGTTGAAAAGGTTCAACATAAGGAAATTTTATATATGACAATATTATAGCAAGAGACTAGTAAAGTATCATGTTTTTTATGTATCGTATCCCATATGCTTCGGGTATAGGATCGATTACATATGATGTAATATTCGACCGTTCAGTCTATTCCAAATGCCTAGGGCAATAAGAGGGAAAAGGACAAGAATCGGATATGACTAAAGTAAGTTAAACAACTATCAAGTACAATCTAAGGTTCGCCAAGGATTAGTCACTTGTGGGCATTTGGAAGTATAGTAATGGATGGACCATATTGACATTATTATGAATAGATAGGATTCTATTAAGAATGAGATGTCATATGGCAAATATGGAAATGTTTCCATAATGGGAGTGGGATATTAAGAATCTATGTAAAGTAGAAACTTTTATGCAAGAAGGATGTTCAAAGGAATGTACTTTGAATGTGAGACTTCATATCTATGGAATTGTCTTGTAACAATGTCCAATGGAACGCTTTGTAATATCATTTGCAAAGTCTTTGTGACTTTGGTGCTATGACATTACAAAGGGATCATTGCGTGATAGTTTAGAATCTAACACATTCTAATAGTGACTTGAATTTGGTATTCTTACACTTGCGATAAGGATTAGGAATTGTGAAATGAGCATCATTGGGAATGTATTCAATTGATCTATTTCACAAAGTAAGGACCATAGGTAAACATAGTATGCATGCTTGGAGCATGGGGTAACTATTATTTCAATTCAAGTATTAAGTTGATTATCCGAAACATCATAGAATGAAAAATGTGTAATCAATATGGTGATTAAATAAAAGGTGTTTTATTTATACTCAAAGTTTAGTGGCCATATTGGATTCAATTATTCTTGTGTTTCACTTCGCTTGTTTTGACCTCCCGAATAACTAGGTTATTCAAACATCCACAGTCAATCATACTTTGGAAGTAGGTAATAAGGTAAGACTGTCATGAATCCGAATGTAGATTGTCTAAAGCGTTTTAGACATAGCAAAAGTCTGTTGCAGTGTTCATGAGTGCTCCTGAAATAAGATTTGAGTATTGGATTAAACTCATGCTTACGTGAATCACTTTATGGATTTTATCACAAGTGATTGTGAGACGATAATATCTTATATTCTTGAAACGGAGAGATATGCATTGTTGTTTGCGAGTCGGCTGCACATTGATAATACGTAAACGCATCAGTAACTTGATGTTATAAAACATATTGTCGTGTGTGATTTGATGAGTAAATAGTGCAAGCATATGAGTCGACGTTTATCCGTTCCTTTTTCCCAAAGTGGGATAAAAGCGATATCTGTGGGCCCCTCGATGATTTAGTGATGACACCCTAAGCGCTTGGCCAAGCCTGGACTAACTTGATGTGTTCAACTGAAGTCTATTGTCCGTCGTCATAAATCGGAAATCGGGAAACAACACATAGACAGAGAGAATGATTATAATCCATGTCTCATGTCTATACAATATGTTGAGAATGGAGGAATATATGATCCCTTATCTAAAGGACGTGTTGCTGATAAGATCAAAGTTCGACAACAGCTTTTGAAAGCTACGATTGCTAATCAGATTCTGAAGTCGTACGCAATAATAGTTATTAGACTTATCAAAGTTCGACAACAGCTTTTGAAAGCTACGATTGCTAATCAGATTCTGAAGTACGCAATAATAATGGTCCTATTGCGTTGCCTTCACTCATGCAACTTGATAGGATGACAAGAGGAGAGAGAGTAGAATTTATTATGTGAATAATAAATTGATACTCAAAATGGTTTTATTAATATATTACAAGATTAATATATTATTTGGAAATCATATTATTTAATTAGTATTGATCAGAAATTAATTTGGAATTAATTTGGTGATCAAAAGAGACTGATTAAATAATTAGGGGACTGATATTGCAGATCATTGATAGTTGAAATTGGGCTGATGGATCATCTTGGAATAAGGTTGGACGAATTCTATGGAAAGCGCATAAAGAATTCGTCCAAGGGGATTCTAGAAGGTGTCTGTGGGTGATATGTGCATATTTAGCTATATCTTTCGATTAGAATTTTATTACTTTTTGGCTAATTTATTGCAATTTATGGACAAAAGGTACTTAATTATGTTTAAATTGTATTTTCAGTCTAAAAGATGTGCTCGGAAGCAAAAGGAAGCGGGAAATGCAATCGGGAACTCGGGAATTGAAGAAAGAAGAAAAAAGAGTCAAAATCCTGAAGGACTCGGCGAGTTGGATGTCTACTCGACGAGTCCACACGAATGTTCGCGAAGCAAATACAAGTCCTTTCCGTACACAAATTTTTAATAGGGGACTCGGCGAGTCGGTTATCTACTCGGCGAGTAGCCCCTGTTTTCTGAAGTCTATAAATAGACGCCATATGCCGAAACCAAACCCTTCTCTGGAACCCTTGGGGATTAATTTTCGACTAAAGGTGCAGCTGGAGCTCTGGAATTCGTGGAGAAAACCCTAACCTTCGATTTTAAGGAGATTAAAGGCAATCTAAGTTTACTCTTTACTTTATCTCTTGTTTGAACCATGTGTGAACTACTAGATCTTGTTTTTTAGTTACTTTCTGTTGTAATCATGAGCTAAACCTTATATCTTCTGTTTAGGGTAGATGAATTTATGACTATGGTTTGATTTGTGGTTGGATTAATTGAATATTGGTGAGTTTTGTTTTATTAAGCTTGTTAAAGAACCTTATGCATTAACCACAACTATTTTTTGTTAATTAACAAGTAATTAAGCTGCATGAACATCTCTTTATTGCTTATCACATATGATTTATGTGAAAAGATTGTTATGTGCCTAGGAATAGCGAACGTGAAACTAGGGTTAACTAGAAAATGAGTAAGTTAATGTGTGAGCTTTTGTGACAAACCATCAACAAGAGGTTAATTGAATTAGTAATTTGATTAGCTAACTACAAGTCTTATTTAACCCGTATAAATAAACTAGGAGATTTATTAGTTTAATCACTTGATCACTGCTTAAATTGATCTGTTTTCTAAGGATTGGTAATAGCAAATGTGAACCTAATCACCTTAATCGGTAGCCAATAACAATTAATCCATTGCACTTGCCACAAAATCAACCATAGGAGTAAATGAATCGAACCTAAACAAAAGTCTTCTTATTATTGAATTTAGTTGGTTTTTACTTGATTTAGCTGTTAGTTACTTAATTTGCGTGTTAGTTAATTGTTTAAGTTTCTAGTCTTGCAAAACTAGAGAAAACCTTTCACTTTTATTACTTATTTTAGATAATTCTAATCATTAGCTTAATTACTGTTCCCCGTGTTCGATACCCTGCTTACTAAACTATACCACCAATTGACAGGTCCACTGCCTTTGTGTGTCTAAATTATATCTTAAAAGTAGGACTTGATTCGGGGGCAAGTGTTAACCTCATGCCATATTCATTCTTCAAGAAATTAAATCTTCCGGAGGCAAGGCCAATTCGAATGGCAATTCACTTAGCAAATAAAACGATCACATTTCTAAGGGGAATATGCGAAGATCTATTGGTGAAAGTTGATAAGTTTGTGTTCCCTGCGGACTTCATAGTACTAGACATGGAAGCGGACCCTCAAGTCCCGATCATACTTAGAAGACCCTTCCTCAACACCGCGAGTGCTATAGTAGACATGCGAGATTCTAAACTTACCCTGCGGGTGGGAGACGATTCAGTTACATTTGGAGTTGATCAAGAAATGAAGCATGCAAGGTATAGTGATGACACGACATTTCGGGTTGATATGTTGGAAGAATTAATGGAAGAATGGAAAGAAGACAAGCCAAACAAGTCCACCGCTACCTTTGAAGATGAATTTGATGCTGAAAGAGACCTGATGGAGATATAGATATTGCTCGAGGAAGCTGAATATAATGAATTAATCAGAAGTGCTGAAATCCCGAATCGCCAAGTAGCATCCACCGACTCGACGAGTCCATTCGAAAAAACTCGATCAGCCCCGAATTTTTCCTAGGACTCAACGAGTCCCCTCACTGGACTCGACGTGTTCAGCATACAGAACACGAAATCTGAACTAAAAATTCTACTTGATCATCTGGAATATGCATTTCTTGAATATGGCCAACAAAAACCAGTAATTATAGCTTCTGATCTAGCTAAACATGAAAAAGAAAGCCTTGTGGGAGTACTAAGGAAAAGACAAGGAGCCATAGCATGGAAGATAACCGATATCAAAGGGATAAGTCCAGCCTGTTGTTCACATAAGATTAACCTAGAAGATGGAGCTAAGCCTGTAGTTCAACGCCGAAGAAGACTTAACCCAAATATGCAAGAAGTGGTGAAAAAGGAGGTGGTTAAACTATTAGATGTTGGGATCATTTACTCAATCTCTGATAGCCCATGGGTAAGTCTGGTGCAAGTG
Organism: Lactuca virosa; assembly: GCF_052849685.1. Classification (NCBI taxonomy): domain Eukaryota; kingdom Viridiplantae; phylum Streptophyta; class Magnoliopsida; order Asterales; family Asteraceae; genus Lactuca; species Lactuca virosa. The sequence goes on along the minus strand of NC_136432.1, from coordinate 113,264,672 downwards.
GTACCGAAGAAAGGAGGAATGTCGGTGGTTACCAATGACGATAACGAGTTAATTCCAACAAGAACAGTAACCGGGTGGCGCGTTTGCATCGACTACAAAAAGCTTAATGATGCTACATGCAAGGATCACTTCCCGTTACCATTTATTGATCAAATGCTTGAAAGGCTTTCCAGTCATCTATACTATTTTTTTTTCTCGATGGTTTCTCGGGGTATTTTCAAATTCCAGTTGACCCACAAGACCAAGAAAATACCACTTTTACATGCCCAAGTGGGACCTTTGCATACAGACGCATGCCTTTTGGGTTATGCAATGCACCTGCTACATTCCAAAGGTGCATGATGGCTATCTTCCATGACATGATCGAAAAATTTATGGAGGTTTTCATGGATGACTTCTCGGTTTTCGGATCCTCTTTTGAAGATTGCTTATCCAACTTAGAACGCAAGGTTTCAAGGTTGGGGATCGAGGTAGATAGAGCAAAAGTTGACACAATAGCTAAGTTACCACCTCCAACAAATGTAAAAGGGTAAGGAGCTTTCTTGGCCATGCGATATTTTATCGTCGCTTCATTAAAGACTTCTCAAAGATCACTAGGCCTTTGACTCAACTTTTTGAAAGAAGCCCCATTCGATTTCTCTAAAGAATGTCATGAAGCATTCCAGTTATTAAAAGAAAGGTCGACCACTACTCCTATAATGATAGCCCCAAATTGGAATCTTTCTTTCGAGCTAATGTGTGATGCTAGTGACTACGCGATAGGAGCCGTTTTGGGACAAAGAATTGACAAACATTTTCAGCCTATATATTATGCAAGTAAAACTTTGAACCAGACTCAAGAAAACTATACTACTACCGAGAAAGAGTTGCTAGCGGTGGTATATGCTTTTGATAAATTCCGACCATATTTATTCTTGTCCAAGACAATTGTTTTCACCGACCATTCTGCCCTAAAGTATCTATTTGCTAAACAAGATGTGAAACCAAGACTGATACGTTGGGTCTTACTTCTACAAGAATTTGATATTGAAAAAAGAGATAAAAAGGGAATGGAGAATGTGGCTGCCGATCATTTATCAAGATTAGAGAACCCACATTTGGAAGAATTAGAGGAAAACGAGATTGGAGATGATTTTCCCGAAGAATATCTTTTGGTGATAGCAGGAGAGGTACCATGGTTTGCGGATATAGCTAATTACTTAGCAACCGAATACATTCCAAAAGACTTAACCTGACAACAAAAGAAGAGATTCTTTTCAGAAATCAAGTATTACCTTTGGGACGAGCCGTACCTTTTCTGAAGCAGCGCGGACGGGATGATACGAAGATGTGTGTTCGGGAAAGAGAGTCGGGAAATCTTGGAACATTGCCATAGCGGGCCCACTAGAGGACATCATGGAGCACAATATACGGCTAAAAAGATTTTTGATATTGGTTTTTATTGGCCTACAATTTTTAAAGATGCTACTCAATATGTCAAAGAATGCGATTCGTGCCAACGGACGGGGAACATAGCATCCCGAAACGAGATGCTCCAAAATAATATTCAAGCTTGTGAGATATTTGATATTTGGGGGATTGACTTTATGAGACCTTTCCCAATGTCAAAAGGGAATAAATATATATTGGTGGCAGTAGACTACGTATCTAAATGGGCGGAAGCACAAGCGTTACCTACTAATGATGCTCGAGTGCTAGTGCGTTTTCTTAAAAAGTTGTTTTCAAGTTTGGAGTTCCTAAATCTCTTATTAGTGACTAGGGCACTCACTTTGCAAATGATCAATTAGCTAAGGTGTTAAAAAGATATGGTGTACACCATAGGTTTTCGACATCCTATCATCCACAAACAAGTGCACAAACTGAAGTGACAAATCAGGCATTAAAACGAATTTTGGAGAGATCGGTTGGAGGAAGTAGAAAGGAGTGGTCGGATAAGCTTGATGATTCACTTTGGGCTTTTCGAACAGCTTTTAAAACACCTATTGGTACTACACCATATAAGTTAGTTTATGGAAAAAATTGTCACTTGCCGGTTGAAATAGAGCATAAAGCATTTTGGGCTTTAAAGATGTGTAATTTTGAGTTAGCTGAACTTCGTACCAACCGGTTAATGCAAATGAATGCTCTTGAAGAACTTAGAAATGAAGCATACACAAATTCATTAATATACAAAGAGAAGACTAAGAAATGGCATGACATGACACTAAAGGGTAATAAGGATTTTCATGAAGGACAAAAGGTGCTACTCTTCAATTCAAGGTTAAAGCTTTTCCCGGGCAAGCTAAAAACAAGGTGGGATGGGCCTTTTGTGGTTAAACAAGTTTTCCCACATGGAGCTATCAAGCTTATATCGAGAGGCCGAACCCCTTTCAAGATTAATGGGCATCGGGTGAAGAAATATGAAGAAGGAATACCAAAAGGCGAAGGACTTGAAGAAGGGATAGATTTGGAAGAAACCACTGAAACATAGCGCGGGAAGGAGTCCAGCTAACGACTCCTCAAAAAGAAGCACTTCCGGGAGGCAACCCGATTTTAGAGTTTGCTTTCTTTTTACCTTTCTTTTTCATTTTATTTTTCGTTTTTTTTTTAGGATTTGTCTTTTTCAATCTTCTTCTTTGTTTAAAATGATTGCTTGAGGGCAAGCAAAGCTCAAGTGTGGGGTATGGTGGCATAAAATTAAAGAACTCAAATTTTTTTTCAAACATATTGAAAAACTCGTCGAGTCCATTTGAAAAATCACGATATTTTTGCAGATTCGCGTATCTACTCGGCGAGTAGGTACCCCTACTCGGCGAGTCCACGTTTTAACCAGAATATATATATATATATATATATATATATATATATATATATATATATATATATATATATATATATATATATATATATATATATATATATATATATATATTACATTCTGTAAATTAGGGTTTTAACCCTAATAGTAAAAACACATTCTCATTCATCAGCCACAGCCGCTCGACGAGCAAGTTCCCTCTCAAGCTTTCATCTCCAACTTCTTGTAATTTATTTCAATTCCCATCAAAATGTAACATTTTTCACTTATAATCTTGTTAAAGTTCTAATCTTTGGTAGAATTATGACCTTAATTTGTGCAAAAATCCGATTTTGACTTTACTTGGATTCTAGGGTTTCGATTTCTTGTCAAATTAGAGTGTTTTTGTTGAAATTCTTTGTGAATTAATGCTTGTTAGACATCCCTGAACAAGCCCCTGGAACAAATTTGGAGTTTTGATGGATGATTTGCTAAGAATCAGAACTTAGACTCGCACTATTCATTCGACTCGCCGAGTCTGTTCATGGACTCGACGAGTCCGTGTTGCAGGAGACCAGATTTTTGATATTTAACATTTTTGTGTGTTTGTGGTGTTGTTTTGTCTTGTGGTATGTTGCACGAATCTCTAGACGAGGTCAGAGTTCAAGAGGAAGCGGTCATGGGGACATCCCATGGTTAAAATTCCCGCAAATTACTTCAAAATCATCGTTGGCCCGCACTAAGAACAAGTTGGAAACAATGAAAAGGAAGGAGATTTATGTACCTCATGAGATTGATTGGAGCTGGATGGGGCAAGCGGGACTAGAAGAAGAGTTAGCTCCATATGTAATCAAGAATTTTGAACGAGAAGGAGTGTCTATTATTTGTGAAGGGTGGAACCGGCTCTTCCATATCCAAGAGCTAGTATATCAAGAGCTTTGCTGGGAGTTTTTCTCTACCGTTGTTTTTCGACGGGGTGCTGACATCTATAACCCCAATGCCCTCACTTTCTGCCTTGGAGGGGAGGTTCGCCAATGCAGCATTGCCGAGCTATCATGGAGGATGGACATTTATGACCAATCTTTGGTCATGACTGAAGAGTTTCGTACTTTTGTGGAGCACTGCCACAAAGATTTACCCGAGGGCGTAGTTGCTTCCACTTGGTGGAATACTATTTCTAAGGTGTACATTCCATCTTCCGCTCAAGAGGGAAGTATTCGCTCACCGATCCACAGATTGATTCATCGTCTTGTCGCATGCTCCATAAACATGCGCAAGGATGATGACAAGGTTCTGACCCTTGATGCCTTTTACTTGTGGAGTATTATTACACCGGACGTGTTTTGCAACATCCCTTACTGCTTGGCGAAATACTTGGGGGAAGGGGCGGTCAAAGACAGAATCACGTCTAAAATCAATGGTGGCATGTTCATGACACGGTTGGCGAGGTCGTACGGTATCATGGAAAGGGGAGCCGAAAACTTTTTGATAATTGTACCCACACCACCTTTTAGCATCACACTATATATGAGGGCGTGAATCATAGAAGACTATGGTGGGGGACACATTGACATTCCGAATGAGGATGAGGTTTTAGTACCCGAGGAGCCGGGACGGCGGGTAAGGCCACGAAGAGAACATGTGTCACACCCCCAAACCGAAACGGCGGAAATGTTCGGGGGCGGAGGACGTCATGTATAGTATCACAACAATTGAATAATAGTAATCAAAGCAACAACAATAATTATATTAATAGTATAATGTTTACATTGTATTTGAATCATACACGATTGACTCCAAAAGTAAATAACAAGTAAAGACTCAAAGCTATTATGCTCCATCTTCTTGAACCCGGTACGTGTACCTGTCTACTAATGTCCTGAGAATACAAGTAGGTTTTGAAAGAGTATCAGCATAAAGCTGGTGAGTTCATAAGCATTTTGTTTTAAGAAAACTGTTCCTTGTTCTTTCGAAAAGTGCGTTATGTTTTTCCATAAAACCTTATGTTTTCTGACGACTGAATGTATAAACCTCAGTAAAAAAGATTCTTCCCAGTTCCTCCTGCGAGTACTTAGTGTATACAAATCATATACAATCCAGATCGAACAAACAATCAATTGTGTGGTTCTACCCCAAGCCCACAACCAAACAAGGAACAGGAAATGAGGCGGAGATCACACATCCCACTGCATGTCGGATGTTAATTTCATATTACCCTAATGTACATACTAAGTCATCATATAGTTACTAACCCTGTTGACTGTTTGTTAAGTATATTATTACGTGAACGAGTCGTTATTTCCCCTGTGAGTTCTTATAACCATACTGATAGACGAATACCAATACGACGTAATTTGGACGTCGAAAACTGAAAAGACGTTTGTCACCCCCGGTTGACTGTAGCTAATAGTCAGGGTGCGGGATTGTCAGTCCCGTATAGATCTATACATGAATCCTTATAAAATAATATCTTTTATTTAATAATTCATAAGTTTGTTTCCTTTGTTCTGAAAACTGTGTTTGCAATGTTTGTATCCTGACATGTTTTGTAAAACTAATTTCAAGTCTAGTAGCAACGATGTTTACCATGTTTCGTAAGATATATGTTCAATGTATGCTAATGACAGGAAAATATAATAAACCAAATTATATTTTACAATAGAGGATTACTTGTGCTTTTACTTGTATTCACCCCTGAAACATTAAAAACTCTTGAAAATATAGGGGTATGAATTCACCTTATGTGGGTGATTCGATTGAAGGTTCGCGTAAGGATGAGAAGTTCCACGAATGAATTCCCGAGACACAAACGATTCCTAAATGACATATAATAGCATATATATATATATATATATATATATATATATATATATATATATATATATATATATATATATATATATATATATGCATGTAATTAGTGTTTTAAACAACTAACATGCAAGGAAACACCCTTAGGGACTAGGAAACACTTGCTAGGAAGTGTTACAATCACATGTGATTGACTAAAAGGGGTTTACGGCCATACAAGAGAGTGTACGGCCAAGGGGTGTACGGTCACTGAGTGTACGGCCAATGAGTGTACGGTCATGGAGTGTACGTTCGTACACTCATGGATGAAACATGCAAAAAGGGTGATTTGATTCATGGGGAAACTAGTGAGTCTAATGCTCAACAGGAAGATGGGCAAAACACTCGATTTGGACCCTTTTAGGGTGTGTACGGCCAACCTATGAAGGGTTTACGGCCGTACACCCTTCAAGATCATGAAGGTGATGCCGAAATATGAAGAATCAAGGCTTGGATCTAGTGGTCTTTCATGTATTATACGTTTAAGGTTGAAATACTTATGTTTTTGGAGCCTTGGGGTGTTCACGGCCGATGATAGTTGAGAGAGAATGGGAGTGATCACAGTTGGGAGGAGGAGAAATGAGAAAAGAATGAGCACCATATACATATATATATATATATATATATATATATATATATAGGGTGGTGTACGGCCGGAGACCCAGTGTACGGCCGTACACACCTTGTGAATGGTTTTCCGGACCGAGTCAATCTCTCCAACCTCGAGTAAACACATTCTAACACCCATTCATACATTACACTAAGGTTAGAAGCTCTCGAACGGTTCTTTAATATGGCTAAAAGGTAGCTGAAACATGTTGAACCTTGGATTAAATTGATTGACTTTACAATGCGAAATTTCGGGTTGTCACATCATCCCCCCCGTTACAAAGAATTTCATCCCGAAATTCAAGCATAGAATACAAATCATGGACTCGGAAAAAGATGAGGATGTTTTTATTTCATCTGATCTTCGCGCTCCCAAGTGAATTCAGGTCCCCGTTTGGCATTCCAGCGGACCTTCACTATCGGTATGCGACTTTGTTTCGTTCTTTTGACATCCCGATTCATGATTTCGACTAGTTCTTGCCTGAAATGTAAGCTCTCGTCTAGTTCGATCTCCTCGAGGGGTATCATAAGCGTCTCATCGGACAGACACTTCTTTAGGATCGGTAGGGTACTTGGGTTTCATAAAACCCTCGTGTTCTTCAGTGAATTCAGATCCTCGCTGGGTGTTTCAGCGGATCATCACTGTTGTATTTAATGTTCTGGTCTGTGAATGGTGTGTAGGTTTAACTTTCCTGACCACGTTCATCCAACTGGTAGAATGTCCTTTCGTAGTTCTGAGCAGCCTTTGTCCTGAAGTTCAGGGTAGGACTCATACCTGGTTCATCTACCATTGTCTCGTGTATACAAGTCGTATATAATTAAGATTGATAGGACGGTCGGATGGGTGGCTCTGCCCCAGGTCCACAACCAGAGAAGGAACAGGAGATAGGGCGGAAACACACATCCTATGTTCATGGAATCTTAATTATATATCACCCTCGCGTGTACATTTAACATTGATAGTCTAACCGTATATGTCCCTAGCCTCTGTGCTTGAACTTGACTTGTTGCGCAAGTGGTGTCTCCAAAATGGTCTGATGGGAATGCTTAAGGAAGGTTACGGGTGGATACCATACTCCTCGCATGAGTATTTTCGGGGTTTGAAGCGAGATGAAATTTCGAGGTTCGCATCTAGTTTGTCGTTATGAGTGACGAGAGTTTTTGTTATTCGGTCGGTTTAAGGCAAAAGGGTTTCCTCGGTGACATGTGGGTTTGGTATAACGTAGACTCAGTCGGACTAAGCGGGATGACATCGTAGGATCGCGTGTTAAGTTAGTTTGGAAGGAGCGTTTTGTTAGAACATTGGTGCCTCTGGGTGTATGTTTCTAGTGCTTTCTGTTTTGATCCTGATATTACTACTACAATAGTTTCATATTGACTTACGTATGTATTAACTGAAAGATTGTTCTCGTGAATGTTACTTGATATCATCATCCCTACCCGGTTCCTCTATAATCGCTTGGTGTCTACAAGTCATATATAATTAAGATGGATAAGACGGTCGACTGAGTGACTCTGTCCTAAATCTACAACCAGACAATGAACAGGAAATAAGGCGGAATCACGCACTCTAAGTCTATTGATCCTTAATTATATATGGCCCTACTGTCTACACCAAGTCGTTATAGCCTACCAGAAAAGAGTATTTAGTTTCTACATAAACTATGTGCTTTGTTTAGACGAGGAATAAATTATTTTAGTTAGGATTTAGTTGAGAAACGTACCGCTGTTCTCAGGTGGTTCCGGGGTAGACTCTCCTGCATTGATCATTAGCACTCTTCCTTCCTCATCAGGGTTTCTGGCCAATGGACAATCTCTCCTGTAGTGCCCTACTTCGCCACATTCGTAGCAGGTCTGGCTTACTTCCTCAAATGGGACCTGAGATAATTGTCATGCCGGTGCCCTACAGAAGCGGATGGTGTGTCCCCTTATGAGGCAGTTATTGCAATACAGTTTCCAACACCTTACGGTATGATGAAAGTTGCACTTATTACATTTAGGGAGGGTTCCAACATAATGACTACCAGGTGCTGAGGTGGTTGATGTCGTGGCAGCATAGGCTGCACCCGTCTGTTGTCCCTCGGAGGGTTCTTGTGTTGATTGTCTCTTCTTCCCGCTCTCGGAGTTTTGTTTATCATCACCTCCTTTGGTTGACTCCCGAACAGGGTCCATTATGCCTTAGCGGATCCCATAGTCCACCAAAGTTCGAGCCAAGCGTTTGGCACTGTCAAACGTAACAGGTTTCGCTGCTAATACGTTTCCTTGGATTGGAGAAGGTAGTCCCCAAATGTATCTCTCTACCTTCTTGATCTCTGGGGTAACCATCCCCGGGCATAGTGCAGTAAGTCGCTGAATCTATCGGTGTATGCTGCAATGTCTGATCCTGCCATGGTAAGATTCCATAGCTCTTGCTCTAATTTCTATACTTCTCCCCTTGGGCAGTACTCTTCCAGCATCATCTCCTTTAGATTTTCCCAGCCCATTGCCTTTGCGACTGGAAGAGTCAATGACTTGACATGGCTATTCCACCATGTAAGGGCTCTGTCAGAGAAGGTGCAGGCAGCAAACTTCACTTTGCTCCCTTATGGGCATGCGCATAACTCAAAAATCGATTCTGTCTTTTTGAACAATCACATTAGTGTTGGATTAATGTCTAAGTCCATAACTATAATTGGTAAGACTTGACCCGACCCGGCATGGTCCATTTGGGTTGCATGGCATCATGCATTTGGATAGACTATAATGAGAGAAATAACACTTAAGGTTGGTTAATATATTATAAGTTCTAATATATATTAATAAGGTTATTTAATTAGTATTGATCAAGAATTAATTTGGAATTAATTAAGTGATCAAAAGGAGACTAATTAAATATATGGGTTGATTGTGTAAATCATTCATTCTTATATATGTGGGCTTGTGATCCAAGATTCCTTATGTTGGACTAAGTCCATGGGGTGACCCATGGATACTCCATGGAGGTTAAAATCCATGGAGCATAAGGAATGGGTAAAGTTATGAGTTACATGGTGTAACCCTAATAGCCACCATATAAAAGAATCCCATGGCTCAAGAAATCGGGCACTAATGTGTGAGTGTGAGGGCTAGAAGATTTCAAGGAGTGTTCAAGTTTCTCTCAAGTTATTCCAAGTGTATTTGGTGTTGTGTGAACCATTTGAGGTGTCACACTTGGGGCACTAGGCACTCAAGCTTCATGAAGACATTCTACATCAAAGAGGTATGTATTCTATCTTGTTATATTTATTATTTTGTATGCTAGATTAGGATAATACCTTGGATGTTCATAATTGTATGTATAATAGAGAAAACATAGATCCAAGGTATTTAGGGTTGCATGTACACTTAGGAGTGTTAGAATGCTCATAACCCAACAGTGGTATTAGAGCCAGGTTTGTTTTCTTGTTATACTTGCAAAAGTAGCTGAAAAATCGAGTTGGATGCATATATTCGATTGTTTTGGCTGGAATTGGACTAGGAACATTACCCTAAGATGTTTTTGTAAACTTGTTTTTGATGTGGTAATGTTCATGCTAATCTAATTTCTAAGATAATTGTCATAATTTCAAGATTTGTATTAGTTTGTATGTTCATGCTAATTTCTTGAAGATTGATGATTTGAATTATCTTGTTCTTATGAGGTTCTTAGATTAATAGAAAAGTTGTGTGAAATAGTTGTTTTCAATCCATTTTAATCTAAGAGTTGATTCCAAAGTGTGTTTTTGTAACTTGTCCTCAAGTTATATGAAAAGTCACATTTAAGAATCATAAAACTCATAAAAGTTGGCAAATGTTACAAAATGAAGAGTCTAGTTCTAATTAAATGGTTTTATGACTCCATAACTTGTCCTCAAGTTATGGAGGTTCAAGAGTCTCTTCATTAAATTAAAAAAAAAGTGTAACCTTAATTAGTTCCATAATTACAATAAAAAAAAAGTTATTTTTTTTTATTAATTAGTTTAAAGTCTTCCATAACTTGTCCTCAAGTTATGGAACTTGAAGAGTTTTTTTTTTTTTTAATTAAAACTACTTTAAACTCATAAGTTATGGAATTAATTAGTTTTGAATAGTTTCAAAACTTGCCCTCAAGTTTTGGAATTTGAAAAGTTTTCACTTATGAATACTTTAATTCCAAGTTAGCCCTTAGAATTTTAAAAGTTAAAATTCAACCCTTATACTTTATAATATTATAAGTTAATAATATTTATATATATGTATAAGAGTAAAGTCAGTCTTACCATTAGTAGGCCTCATTCACGAAGCCGGTCTATAAGGGGGGTATAAGGTTACTACCTATAAAATGGCAGTTTAATGGGTGTCCACTCTCACCCACCGCTTCCTTGACTGGTGGAGGGTCGTTAGCCGAATGGGTAGGACAAGGACTATAATTCTCCTTTCATTAAAAGTATTAATGATAAATACTAAGTAACTAAACTCTTATTAATACCCAATCTTAGTTACTTAGGAAAATGTGAATTTGGTGCTAACCCATGAAATTACACTTTGCACTTTGCTTAAGTCGTTAGTGGAGCGTGTGTGGTTAACCGACACACTAACCTGGACTTAACAAGGTAGGCAAAGGGTAACTTAATATTTATCATAGTATCGGTGGAGCGTGTGTGGTTAACCGGCACACTGATTAAGGGGTAAATATTAAGGGTACCAAGTATATTTGCATGGTTATTCACACCTTGTTTTGTGATCCTCGGCATCCCAGTCACAAAACCTGAAGGGCACACTCGAGATTGAAACATGCCTTTGAACAGTTCAATGAATCTCAAAGATCTAGGACTTTCAAATCCAATTAAAACCTAATAAATTATTTCGTTTTTCATGGTGGAAATTGGTGAATCGTCATTCACCTACCTTCAAATATTTTATAGCTTGGATTACGGCATCCCTCTTCTAAGTTATAAAATAGTTTGTTGGGTCCTAGCCTTAATATTTCATATTGGGTGTCATATTAAGGACTTTAAATCAACTATCTTGAATATCTCCCAAAAAGATGTCTGGTCTAGACATTTATGATCTTCCCAAATCTCTTGAAACAAGCTTTCCTAAATGAAGATGATGTCCCATGGATATCATACTTCTTTCACCTCCTCCAATTATTCTCCCTAACCCACAAGTTCCTAAAAAGTTTAAGGTCACTCAAGCCCTATTGGCAAGGCAAGGTCTAGGTGTGATCACATCTTGGAGATGTAGTCACATATTGACAAGCCGGGAGAGTTGGGTGTCAAAGTCTTGAGAAAGTTGGTGGCTCAACTACTTTCTAAGTCACATAGTGAGTTCTTTTGGGAATCCTATGAAACAGACTAAGACAAGACCCTTAATGATCTTATCTATTTGCTAAGATCAACTTCCTAAAACGCTATGGACATTGACAATGATGACATTGGATATCCAGTAAAGCTCTCTCTTCCCAATGGAAAGGGATCGACCATAGTCAACTCGGTTGACCCAATGGTAAAGAGAGAGGCGAAGTCTGAGATAGTCCCATTATCAAGGGTCCATAGGTAACTATTGCCAAAGGAAGGGGCATTGGTTACGAAGCTGCCAAATTTACCTAAGGATGTTAAAGTCAATAAGTTTGGCTCTACTTCAGGTAAAGTCCATTGTCTAACTCTATTAAGTACATGCTGATTCTGATCGCGAAGATGGATTTCAATCGCATGGTTCGGTGATCAGAATTTTGGGCTATTACTTAAGAGTTATGATATTTATATTGCTTAGGAATAGATAACAACAAGGTTTTGATATGGATTGTAAGGATAAGTTTTTCCGCAAAGTTTTAAAATAAAAGAAAAAGGTTTTGATTTTATTTATTTTAAGTATCCTTACAATGGCATTTGTGAAAAGTTGTTGCTTATAAGATTCCATTGATAGCAATATTGGAAAAATGGATTTGATTCTTTCGGTTGTGGTAGTGTCTAATATTACCAAATAAGGAAAGATTCTCATCACCCAAGGTTCAATTGGACCGAAACTTGGAATCATGCAAGTTGTATAGTATGATGAATGAGAACTTTCAGCTTGGAAAATTAAGACTAATTCCTTATGTGAATAAGGAAAGGACTAAGGGATCGAGTACACATTCTTGTGCACTGGTCAAGTCCACCACAAAAGATCAAGAAGACTATTCGTCATGATTTACTTAAGTTCAGTAAATATGGTTATACTTATAAGTTTAAGTATAAGTTTGTAGCATTGGAGAAGTTTCAATGTGAGACAGAACGAATAAGAAGAATCAAAGTATGGCAGAAAGATAAAAGTTTCTCAAATCTGAAAAGATGGGAGAGTACTTTAGTATCATGTTTATGATCATCTTAATGATTAAGATACCATATCACAATTGGTCCTCTAAAGTCATCTCTTATGACTAAGAAGAGGAGTCATGAATTGTTGAAATGGTTAAATCAAAAAGATGAGTCATACTTCGTTCCAAAACAATTCTTAGAGTCATACTCCAAGATTGTAACTTGAGTGACATATCTTAAAGAGGGTTTGTTAACACTAGTCAAATGTAAGAGTAAAAGGTTATCTACTCTTGTACATTTGAAATTGGTAAGTTGTGATGTTTTGGATAAAACAGAGACCAACTTAGGCCAATTGTGTAAAGTGTTAGTCTTGATAAAGAATCCGCACTATCTCTTGAATATTTGACCAAGGGAGTCTTATATGTCAAGAGGACAGTGGGAGTCTTAAAGCTCTTGAAAGTTTCAAGACTTAATCAAGAATAAAACCTAAAGTCCTTCACTAGCACACGACTTGAGGTTTATAACCTATCGTGTTGAAATTTTTGTGCCTATTCAAGTTGGCTTTGCATAGGAGTTCTGAGAGTTCTCAATTGGTTGCACAACTACTTGGAAGCAATGGCAGGCACCTGAGCTGCCAAATGGCAAGAATTTAAGATTGCACAAGTTTAATCAATATGAGTTTGGATTTGTCACTAACCTTGTCTTGTGATTATGGTTTTGACAAATTCACATGGATAAGAACACATACACTATTAAATCTAAGTGTCATAAGGTTTCTCTCCGATTCATGAAAATGATGGTGAGGAAACACTTTCACTAAGTAGATTTTAGCTAGATAGCAATTGTGATATTTGCATTCTCAAAGTCGTTAGTGGAGCGTGTGTGGTTTACCGGCACACTAACATGGACTTGTGAGAAGTGGCAAAGGTCTAAACAATTGAGACTATGATTACGGCATCCCTTTTCATAGTTCTAAAATTGTTTAGACACACATGTGAGCTATCTAAGAGAGGTGTATGATTTTGATAAAGTTTTATCAAAACAATCTAGTATCAGAAATCTGAACTTTGGTAAGAAAGTCAGCTGATTTCTGAGTACATGTCAAAGCTAGTGGGAGCATAAGTGTTATGCTAATAATCATCATGTTAGTGGGAGCATGATAATTATGACAAAGGTTGCAAGTTAGCAATGTTAATTATAGAAAACAAAAGTTTCAATTCGTGAGGTTGCAGGGGTTGAAAAAGTTGTTTTGCTATAATTAAGGGAGAGGAAATTATACTTCATTTCAATTCTAAAAGCTTAGATTGAGATTTTAATCGTATTTAATCAAGGATATATATATGAATTTCATGTTGGAATGGCTCAACATAAGGAAATTCTATATATGGGTCCATTATTTGCGTTCTGAAATTCGATTATGATTACGGCATCCCTTTTCATAATCTGAATTTTGAGAACTTGGCAAATTGAAATGGAAATATTATAGCAAAAGACTGGTTTAGTCTTTATGTGAGACATCATGAATCGTGTCCCATATGCTTCGGATATAGGATCGATTACATGTGTTATATTCATCCCTTCTAAAATTTTCCAAATGCCTGGGGCATTATGAAGGGAAAAGGTCTAGAATTGGATATGACTAAAATGATTAAGCAATTGTCGAGGACAATCTAAGGTTTACCAAAGATTGGTTGCTCAAGGACAGTTGGAAGTATAATGTTAATTCTGGAAGGACCATATTGACATAATCTGTAAGGAGGCAACTCTTGTTCAGAAGTGATAGTCAAAATGGAATATGGAAATGTTTCAAAGTTAGAAATTATTCAATCTGTGTAAGATTAGGAAACTTAATGAAAGAAGGATGTTTCCAAGGAGCTGATCTCCTTTGGAATGCTCTGTAATGATTGTTGTCAAGTCTTTCTGACTTTGTGCATAATCATTAAGAGGATCAATGCATATAAGTTTAGAATCTAACAGATTTCAGTAAATGGCATGAATTTGGAATTCTTGCATTTGCAGTAAGGATTTGGGACTGTGAAAAGAGGATCATTAGAGTGATGTTCAATTGATCTATTTTACAAAGTAAAGATCATAGACAAACATAGTATGCATACTTGGTGTATGGCATGACTAGTGTTTAGAAAACATAGTGTACATGCTTGGAGCATGGGACAACTATTGTTTTAAATTCAAGTATAAAGTTGATAAAACCGAAACAATGAATAATGAGTAATCAGTATGGTGATAAATAAAAGTGTTTATTTATATTCATAGGGTTTGATACCATATTTGATTCATTTATTCTTGTGTTTCACTTTGCATGTTTTGACTTCCAGAATAACTAAGTCGCTCTTCCTGAATGATTAAGTTATTCAAACCATCCACAGTCGGTCATATGTTGGAAGTAGATATGAATCAAGACTGTCATGGGTTGGTTTGTAGAGGTCCAAGTTGGTGGACAAAGTGGTGCTACAACACTCATGAGTGCTCATAAGTTCTGAGTATTGGATTCAACCCGCGCTCATTTGAATCACTTCATGGATTTTATCACTAGTGATCATGAGACGATAATATCTTATATTCTTCAAACCTAGAGATATGAGTTGTTACTATGAGTTGGTTATACATTGATTGCACGAAAACGCATTGGTAACTCGATGTTATAAAACGTGCCTTTGTGTATGATTCAACAAGTAGTAGAACAAGCCATATGAGTCGAAGTTTATCCATTCCTTTTACCTTCGGGATAAAAGCGATATCTGTGGGCCCCTCGATGATTTAAAGATGATACATGTGAGTGTTTGGCCAAGCCAGGACTGATTTGATTTGTTCAATCAGTCAGTCATCATGAATCGGAAATCGGGAAACAACAAATGGACAGAGAGAATGATTGATAATCCATGTCTCAGTCCATATGATATCTAGAATGGAGGAATATATGATCCCTTATCTAATGGACAAGTCATTGACAAAGGTCAGAGTTCATCGACAAGGTCAGAGTTCGACAGAAGCTTTTGAGAGCTACGATTGCTGATCGGTTCCTGAAGTCATACGCAATAATAGTTTTAGACTTATCCAAGTGGGAGATTGTTGGATTAATGTCTAAGTCCATAACTATAATTGGTAAGACTTGACCCGACCTGGCATGGTCCATTTGGGTTGCATGGCATCATGCATTTGGATAGACTATAATGAGAGAAATAACACTTAAGGTTGGTTAATATATTATAAGTTCTAATATATATTAATAAGGTTATTTAATTAGTATTGATCAAGAATTAATTTGGAATTAATTAAGTGATCAAAAGGAGACTAATTAAATATATGGGTTGATTGTGTAAATCATTCATTCTTATATATATGGGCTTGTGATCCAAGATTCCTTATGTTGGACTAAGTCCATGGGGTGACCCATGGATACTCCATGGAGGTTAAAATCCATGGAGCATAAGGAATGGGTAAAGTTATGAGTTACATGGTGTAACCCTAATAGCCACCATATAAAAGAATCCCATGGCTCAAGAAATCGGGCACTAATGTGTGAGTGTGAGGGCTAGACGATTTCAAGGAGTGTTCAAGTTTCTCTCAAGTTATTCCAAGTGTATTTGGTGTTGTGTGAACCATTTGAGGTGTCACACTTGGGGCACTAGGCACTTAAGCTTCATGAAGACATTCTACATCAAAGAGGTATGTATTCTATCTTGTTATATTTATTATTTTGTATGCTAGATTAGGATAATACCTTGGATGTTCATAATTGTATGTATAATAGAGAAAACATAGATCCAAGGTATTTAGGGTTGCATGTACACTTAGGAGTGTTAGAATGCTCATAACCCAACAATTAGGGCGATGACTCCCCCACTTCCATCGAAGGATTTGGGTCCACAAATCATGAAGTCTTTGTATGAGCACTCCCTTGTGTGTCCGTGGTTAAATTTGTTGGTTCCACTACCCGATCCACCGGTACCACTTGCGTTGATTTGAGTCATGACAGTTGTCACTGCGGCTGATATTTCCGCCTGAAAGACAACCGGGTCATACTGAGGAGGTGGCGGCGGTTGTGCGTTGTTTTTGTTTTTGTTCGACTTCTTCGGTGGCATCTTTCTGCCATAAGGTTTAAAAGATGAAACGAGGGTAAGTCCTTAATGGTTACAAGTCGAGTGTTATCTGAATCAGAGTTATCTTAGTTCTGAGTGTTTCACGTTCTGCCTCTTTGAAGTAATTCATAGCAGAGGTCTATGTAACATAGACTTATGAATTTGATAGTGACTACCCTCTTAATGAAGTTATGGGATCTGGTTTACTGTTACTAGCTGATATGATAAATGCGATAAGCCTGACACATAGTGTGAGCAGTGTAATCACTAACTCATTAGATCATATTAGTTAGTTAATTATTAGTATGATGTATATGGTGCTCTACCACCATGCGCGCCTCGGGAGGGGTTTCCTGTCCTAGTTATGATGGTCCTGAATTCAGCCGTGGGGATTTGTTGTCTCTTAACTTTCTTATGGTTTTCCTATTCACTGTAGTTCATGCTTCGGGTTCCACCATAGATCTCCATCACCTCCTGATGGGAGATTTTGCCTCCTCGTATGATTCCTTCTGGGAATCCACTTTATGAACCCTCTCTTATTCCTCATTGACTTCTCTGTTGGTGGTTGTAATGGAGTGGCTATCTATATCTAGGTTGTTCGCGCGGGAATAGGGATGTCTAAAGAATCTTATGAGATTAAGTAGAACATTTCTTCTGTAGTTATTGATGATCCAAATTGGGTCCTCCTATGGTCAAGCAGTGCATGCAAGCTGTATATAACCAAGATCAAATAGACCTTCAAAAAGGTGATCCTACTTTAAAACCACAACCAAACAAGGAACAGGTAATAGAGCGAAAATCACCAATTCTAAGTCTATAAGATCCTAGTTATATATAACCCTGGAAGCATGCACTTCGCAACTATAGACCTGCCAGTAAAGGTCTTTTAGTTCTCATGTAAGTTTGTTATAGTGCCTAAAATACTCCAATAGTATTTTATCTTTATGTTTTGTTCTAGGGATACTTTGTATATAGACTTAGGTAAGTTTTAGGCTCGTTGCAACACCACCATCACTCCCAAACACATGTTGGTCGTATCTCAAATAAATATAGTTGATCAGGTTATATTTATTCCAGATATGATTACATAACTGCTTAGGTTTGACTGTAGTGTCCAACATCTAAATACTTTTGTTTGTGTTGTTCCTATTTGTTCTTGTTGTGATACTTGTTCTTAGACGTATAGTTATTAGTATACTTCTCGTAAAATACTTATATTTTAAAAGTATACTTTTAGTTAGAGCACTACGGCCCCATTGTATTTATAGTTGTATATCTTTTACTGGTTGATATACTAAGTTCACTATAAACAATGCTCTGATACCAATCTGTCACACCCCCAAACAAAAACGGCGGAAATGTTCGGGGGCGGAGGACGTCATGTATAGTATCACAACAATTGAATAATAGTAATCAAAGCAACAACAACCATTGTATTAATAGTATAATGTTTACATTGTATTTGAATCATACACGATTGACTCCAAAAGTAAATAACAAGTAAAGACCCGAAGCTATTATGCTCCATCTTCTTGAACCCGGTACGTGTACCTGTCTACTAATGTCATGAGAATACAAGTAGGTTTTGAAAGAGTATTAGCATAAAGCTGGTGAGTTCATAAGCCTTTTATTTTAAGAAAACTGTTCCTTGTTCTTTCGAAAAGTGTGTTATGTTTCTCCAAAAAACCTTATGTTTTCTGATGACTAAATGTATAAACCTCAGTAAAAGTGATTCTTCCCAGTTCCTCCTGCGAGTACTTAGTGTATACAAATCATATACAATCCAGATCGAACAAACAATCGATTGTGTGGTTCTACCCCAAGCCCACAACCAAACAAGGAACAGGAAATGAGGCGGAGATCATACATCCCACTGCATGTCGGATGTTAATTTCATATTACCCTAATGTACATACTAAGTCATCATATAGTTACTAACCCTGTTGACTGTTTGTTAAGTATATTATTACGTGAACGAGTCGTTGTTTCCCCTGTGAGTTCTTATAACCATACAGATGGACGAAAACCAATACGACGTACTTCGGACGTCGAAAACTGAAAAGACGTTTGTCACCCCCGGTTGACTGTAGCTAATAGTCAGGGTGCGGGATTGTCAGTACCGTATAGATCTATACACAAACTCACGCTCTCCCTCCAGGAGACTCTAGCTATAAGACGTGTCTCACACTGTAGTTCTCTCAACGAATCCACGACTAATACTATGAAAATCCCTTTTTGTTATTGATATGAATCCTTATAAAATAATATCTTTTATTTAATAATTCACAAGTTTGTTTTCTTTGTTCTGGAAACTGTGTTTTGAATGTTTGTATCCTAACATGTTTTGTAAAACTGATTTCAAGTCTAGTAGTAACGATGTTTACCATGCTTCGTAAGATATATTTTCAATGTATGCTAATGATAGGAAAATATAATAAACCAAATTATATTTTACAACACAAGATTACTTGTGCTTTTACTTGTATTCCCCCCTAAAAACATTAAAAACTCTTGAAAATATAGGGGTATGCACTCACCTTATGTGGGTGATTCGATTGAAGGTCCGCGTAAGGATGAGAAGTTCCACGAATGAATTCCCGAGACACAAACGAGTCCTAAATGACATATAATAGCATACATATAGGCATGTAATTAGTGTTTTAAACAGCTAACATGCAAGGAAACACCCTTAGGGACTAGGAAACACTTGCTAGGAAGTGTTACAATCACATGTGATTGACTAAAAGGGGTTTACGGCCATACAAGAGAGTGTACGGCCAAGGGGTGTACGGTCACTGAGTGTACGGCCAATGAGTGTACGGTCATGGAGTGTACGGCCGTACACTCATGGATGAAACATGCAAAAAGGGTGATTTTATTCATGGGGAAACTAGTGGGTCTAATGTTCAACAGGAAGATGGGCAAAACACCCGATTTGGACCCCTTTTAGGGTGTGTACGGCCAACCTATGAAGAGTTTACGGCCGTACAGCCTTCAAGATCATGAAGGTGATACCGAAATATGAAGAATCAAGGCTTGGATCTAGTGGTCTTTCAAGTATAATAAGTTTAAGGTTGAAATACTTACGTTTTTGGAGCCTTGGGGTGTTCACGGCCGATGATAGTTGAGAGAGAATGGGAGTGATCACATTTGGGAGGAGGAGAAATGAGAAAAGAATGAGCACCATATATATATATATATATATATATATAGAGAGAGAGAGAGAGAGAGAGGTGGTGTACGGCCGGAGACCCGGTATACGGCCGTACACACCTTGTGAATGGTTTTCCGGACCGAGTCAATCTCTCCAACCTCGAGTAAACACATTATAACACCCATTCATACATTACACTAAGGTTAGAAGCTCTCGAACGGTTCTTTAATATGGCTAAAAGGTAGCCGAAACAAGTTGGACCTTGGATTAAATTGATCGACTTTACAATGCGAAATTTCGGGTTGACACAACATGTCAGTGAGGAACCGCCAGTAATTCCGGTTGATGACGAAATCCCATGGATTGGTACAACATGGAGCTACGTAGGTACCAACATAACCTCGGGCGAAGCATGAACTATCAAAATGAGTCATTCGTTCACTTGTTCAATCAATTGAATCTTGCGCCAAGGGATGGACCGGGGTACCCTTATGTGCGAAGCTGGGATGAGCGGATTAGTCAACACCAAAATCAAGCTGGAGGAAGCGGAGTTGGAGGAGATGAAGATGAAGATTGATATTTTTTGATTTTTATTTGTTTGGTTTGGTTAAAGACAATTTTTATTTGTTTTTGTGTGTTTGATTGATGTTTAAACTCTTAGTAGTTAGGATTAATTAGGAATTTTTATTGTTTTCCTTTCCTATCACTTTTGTATTTTCAGTTGAGGTTCAGGGATGCATGCAAGGGTCTAGAGTCAAGGCTAACCAAGTGAGAAATCGAGTCTCGGCGAGAGAAAACGAAGTTTTGAGTCACGTTATGAGTCCGATTGAGAGAAGAGTTATTAAGTGATTATTTACTGAAGCAAAATGAGGGAAAATATTAGTTTAATATTACCCACATACATCAGAAATGGACCTGGGCAGAATACATGTTTTTTTTCACTCAGCGGTCTACTCACCGGGTGCACTTTATGGACTCGACTAGTCCAAGTTAAAATCCACGACTTTTCTGCCAATTACGCTACAACTCGGCGAGTTCCCATACCTACTCGACGAGTTGCTCATTCTTCTACTATCAAGCTGATGATTTGATGACAGTTGACACAGCCATTGGTTGTATTCTTTGAGGATCATTTTCCGAGTATTTTCCGAGACTTTTCCTGCATAATTGGAGCTATACCACACAAGACGAATGACACCCAAGGCATGGATGAGCTGTTCCCATGTCTAATGTCAATTGAAGATGGAGCTTCAAATGAAGAACATCAACCTCGCGACTACTATCCCAGGGGAGTTTGTTCCAATTCCCTCTTTACTTTGTCATTTTCTTTATCATGCATAATATGCAATGAGGGCATTGCATAAATTAAGTGTGGGGTAGGGGGTTGATCATATTAGTTACATTAGAATCCTAATTTAGGTATAATTTTGAAATTTTTGCATTAAAATTGCTAGGATTAATTTAGAAAATTTTGATAAGGCAATTAGGACTCCATGCTAGTATTATGTTTGATGATTGCATGAAGACCCAAATGTTTAGTTGAGCCTATATATGTTATAATGCATTTGTGGCCTCCTTTAATCTAGTGAAATCATGGGACAAAAACACAACCTCGCTTAGTTTGAGGGATGCAATATGTTTAGCATCGTGTACTTGAAATGTATCCAGGAAAATTAATATCTTTAACCAATAAAGGTTGAAGTTGAGTGCCCTTGCTTAAGCATGTAGGATTTGAGTGAAAAAGTGAGTTACATGTGAAAAAAAAAAAGAGAATTACAAGAAAAATTGTAGAATTTTTGGAGCAATCAAAGTATGAAGCCAAGATCAAAATTCTAAAAAAGTTCAAAAGTTGAAGATACCAAAAATCTAACAAAAAGGTGGTGAATTCAAAGAAATCAAGATCAAATTACCAAAGAAATGAAGAATTCTAAAGAGCTCCAAAGTGGTATCAAAAAGTTGTAATTGTCTAGATTATGTATGCTTGGGTTGCTCAACCAAAAATACCTTGAGGTTTGTAAGTTTTTTGCGGATGGATTCGGAGGGATGCATAAAATGAGCATTGTTCAAAAGAAGTGGGTGAGTCTTTATGAGGAATGTTAGTATTTAGAATTGAGGGGGGTCTTTAGGAAAACTTTTAGACACAAATGCATGCGTTGCGGTCTTGGCATAATGGCTGGGTTGGATTGGGATTGTTTTATGTGATGCTAGTATGTTTAAAATTCAGTTTTGCTTGGGGGCAAGCAAAAATCAAGTGTGGGGTATTTTGATATGTGCATATTTAGCTATATATTTCGATTAGAATTTTATTACTTTTTGGCTAATTTATTGCAATTTATGGACAAAAGGTACTTAATTATGTTTAAATTGTATTTTCAGTCTAAAAGATGTGCTCGAAAGAAAAAGGAAGCGGGAAATGCAATCGGGAACTCGAGAATTGAAGAAATAAGAAAAAAGAGTCAAAATTCTGAAGGACTCGGCGAGTTGGATGTCTACTCGACGAGTCCACACGAATGTTCACGAAGCAAATACAAGTCCTTGTCGTACACGGATTTTGATTAGGGGACTCGACGAGTCGATTATCTACTCGGCGAGTAGCCCCTGTTTTTCTGAAGTGTATAAATAGAAGCCAATTGCCGAAACCAAACCTTCTCTGCAACCCTTGGGGATTAATTTGCGACTAAAGGTGCAGCTGGAGCTCTGGAATTCGTGGAGAAAACCCTAACCTTCGATTTTAAGGACATGAAAGGCAATCTAAGTTTACTCTTTACTTTATCTCTTGTTTGAACCATGTGTGAACTACTAGATCTTGTTTTTGAGTTACTTTCTGCTGTAATCATGAGCTAAACCTTATATCTTCTGTTTGGGGTAGATGAATTTATGACTATGGTTAGATTTGTGGTTGGATTAATTGAATATTGGTGAGTTTTGTTTTATTAAGCTTGTTAAAGAACCTTATGCATTAACCACAACTATTTTCTGTTAATTAACAAGTAATTAAGCTGCATGAACATCTCTTAATTGCTTATCTCATATGATTTATGTGAATACATTTTTATGTGCCTAGGAATAATGAACGTGAAACTAGGGTTAACTAGAAAATGAGTAAGTTAATGTGTGAGCTTTTGTGACAAACCATCAACAAGAGGTTAATTGAATTAGTAATTTGATTAGCTAACTACAAGTCTTATTTAACCCGAATAAATAAACTAGGAAATTTATTAGTTTAATCACTTGATCACTGCTTAAATTGATCTATTTTCTAAGGATTGGTAATAGCGAATGTGAACCTAATCACCTTAATCGGTAGCCACTAACAATTAATCCATTGCACTTGCCATAAAATCTACCATAGGAGTAAATGAATCGAACCTAAACAGAAGTCTTCTTATTATTGAATTTAGTTGGTTTTTACTTGCTTTAGTTGTTAGTTACTTAATTTGCATGTTAGTTAATTGTTTAAGTTTCTAGTCTTGCAAGACTAGAGAAAACCTTTCACTTTTATTACTTGTTTTAGATAATTCTAGTCATTAGCTTAATTACCGTTCCCCGTGTTCGATACCCTGCTTACGAAACTATACCAACAATTGATAGGTCCACTGCCTTTGTGTGTCTAAATTATATCTTAAAAGTAGGACTAAAACTAGTGCATTTATATACACATCAATGGGCTGCTTAAGGCCTAAGCAGTCACATTAGGGTTTCCACCTAAAACCCTAGCAGCCACAAGTATAAATAGACCCCATGACTAAGGATTTTCGGCCTAAGCATTCAAGAAAGAAACCCTAGCCGAAATCCTTCTCTCCTAAGTCATCTTCTTGCATTGGGTGTTTGTGACTCCATTAGAGGTGCAACATTTGAGGCACTAAGCTTTTAAAGGTCAAGGATATTCAAGGTGAACTTATTATTGCTACATAAAAAGAGAGGTAAGATCTAAACCCTAGTTTATATGTCAATTTTGAATGTTATATACTAGTCATAGGGTTATGGCTTTGGTATTCAAAGTTGTATGTTCAAATTAGAAAAACCTAGATCCAAAGAAATTAGGGTTACATGTACACCATAGGAATGATGTTATGCTCAAAACCCATAAAATACCACACACAACACAACATAAATAAACAGTTATGGGTTATCAGCATCCCTAGGCACTATCAGCAGTCCCAGTGAACTAACAGCATGCCCGGTGGGTTATCAGCAACCATGGAGACTATCAGCAGCCCCAGTGGGCTAACAGCACGCCCACTGGGTTATCAACAACCCTAGAGACTATCAGCGTCCTCAGATACATATAAACAACATAAAATAATAATAACAGCTAGACCCAACTAGTCATCACATAACAACTATCCTACCACACAGGCTCATACAAACATGCAAGAGTCACAAAGATAGTTAGCATCCTACATACATAATTTAGTGAGCCGACATTGGTTCCTTCAACTCATGAGCACCGGGAGAAGTCTCACCTCAAACTGCTGAAACAACCAGATAAATGCTCGAACTGCTGATCCGGGAAACCTCCGCACTAAAGGACTAATAACCCAATAAGACCAAACACCTTAGTAGTCCAAATATGGCCCAAAACCCAAAAGTCAACAATGGTCAACAATCTGAGTACGCCCTGCGTACGCCACCTTTGGGCAGTACGCGCTGCGTATGATCTGGGTACGACCAACGTACTCCACAGCAACCCAAACTCATAATTAAGGACTTAAATGGTTAAGCCACTAAGTCCACTTCTTAGATCTGATCCCATTTATTGTATTAACCCATAATGTCAAAGACTTTAAGCCTTTGCATGGCTGGAAAGAGTTTAAACCTTGAAACTCTAACTTAATCCACACTTAACACTACCAAGATCTTGCATGGCTAGAAATGGACCATCAGTTAACCATTTTTATGAATCCACAAGACCTAGAATGCTTGAAAGGACAGTTAGTAAGCTTTGGAGTACTCCATACTCACAAAGGTACAAGCTTTGGGACAAAAGTTCATGAAAAACCCATCTATGAAGATCTAGAAGGAAACTCATCAAGGTATGAACTTTATACCTTTAGGAGTATGTATAGTATATGTGTATGCTATGACCTGATTTTGACCTATTTCCTCGCATGTTTCAGTGTGGTGGTGATTACCCGAGATTTAGGCTCTCACGATCTGAGAGAGACCGGGTACCAGTGATGATGAGATCCACTGGATCATTGCCGATGAGGTGGCCACAACGATGAGGGAGGAAATCCTGGAGATGTTTGGGTCTATTAAGACCATAGTGATCGAGCAGTTCGATGAGCGCTATGCCGCTGTCACTGAGGCTGCTGCTACCACATCCACTGCAACTGTTGTCGCTAAGAGACCAAATGGGTGTAATTCGATGCAGTACCAGGAATTCAACAACATGAATCCCCAGAAGTTTGAAGGGGCCAAGGACCGATTGTGGTGATGAGATGGATTTCTAATGTTAAGGGATGATTTTATACCTGTTTGTGTCCAGAGGATCTGAAGGTTCGATTTGCGCTGAACCTTCTTTGCTTGGGAGTGAAGAACTGGTGGAAGTTTATGACTACTAGTTACTCTTCTGTGGAACGGGCCGTAGTGACATGGGAGCGATTTTCTGAGTTGTTCCGTGATGAGAGAGAGTGGAGCTGGCCGCAGTTACTTTCCTTTGGTGGAGAGAGAGCAGCAGACCCGTGAGTACTTATCGCTCAAACAGACAATAGAGCCGGTGACCGAGATCACCATGATGTACCATGAGAGGTCCTTGTTTTGTCTAGAGTATGCTTCTTCGGAGCAGGTACGGATGACCCGATACTTGATTATGCTTAAGAAGGATATTAGAGAGTTTGTGATGAACTCCTAGTATCATATATTGGCTAAGCTACAATCCAATTCCAGGAGGAGGGAGATTAAGTTGGAGACGCAGGTGAGAGAGGGTGAGGTGGAGAACCAGAGGACGGAGAAGAGCCATTTTCCAGTACATTCGTGGCCAGCGACTAAGCGGTTCAAACCCACAGATTCGAGATCAGGAGTCTAGAGAGCCAGCACGTGTATCTAGTGCAGTAAGGGTCACGAGAGGGCCCTATCATTCAGAGGTCAATATGTTACGTGTGTGGAAAGGAGGAGCATGTTGCAAAGGATTGCCCTACGGGTTTTCTTGTCTGCATCAGCTACAACCGGACGGGCTATGTGAAGGTCGATTGCCCATGCTTGCCTCGATACCAGTGTAGACTCTAGCTCCTGCGACTTTGGGCATCACTGAAAGATGCTAGGGGAAGGACGAGGCCCCAAAGGACAAAGGACGAGCTTTCCAGTTTACAGTAGAGGAGTTCAGGGTGACGCCAGACGTCATTATTGGTATCTGTTCATTTATATTTATGTTAATTTATATTTCCTATACGCTTATATCCATGCTTCTGTAGGTATAATCCTAGTGAATCCATTACATGTGTTAGTGTTGTTTAACTCTAGTGCGAGTCGATCTTTCTTGTTGTCTTCATTAAGTATGCATTTTCATGTTTCCCTCGGACTATTGGATCGACCTCTGGACGTTGCCATTGCCGATGACCACACGGTTTCAGACTCATATGTTTACCGTTACTATGTGATGGAGATTTTTGGTGTGGGATTTTTGATAGACCTCATTCTTATTCTAATGAGAGATGTATATGTGATTGTGGGTACGAACCAGTTGAGCCGGTTCGGAGCATTGGCCGAATGTGAGCATCAGTATGTGGTAGTCCGTACTCGAAGTGGGGGAGAGCTGGCCATCTATGGGGAGGACACTAGAGTTGGTTCAATGTTTTGTTCCGTCACTAGGGATAGACAGTATCTTCATCATGGATGTTCGAGTTACCTTGCATATGTGGTTGACACTCGAGTTGAGGAGAAGAATTAAGTTTTCGATGTCCCTGTGGTTATAGAATTTCCTGATGTTTTTCTAGATGATCTACCAGGCGTGCTTTCTGAGAGACAGGTGAAGTTTAGGATTGACCTGGTCCCTGGTGCTGCCCCGATTGCAAAGGCGCCATATCGCATTGTGCCGCCTGAGATGTAGGATTTGTCCTCACAACTCCATAGGTTCTCAGGGAAGGGATTTATTCGACCTAGCAGCTCACCATAGGGAGCATCGATCCTTTTTTTCAAGAAGAAGGATGGTTCACAACGAATGTACATTGATTACCGGGAGTTGAACAAGTTGACGGTGAAAAACCATTACCCACTGCCGATGATTGATGACCTTTTTGACCAGTTGCAGGGAGTGTCTTGGTTCTCTAAGATCGATTTGAGGTTAGGCTCCCATTAGATGAGAGTTAAGGAGGATGGCATTCAGAAGATGGTTTTCCGTACTCGTTATGTTCATTATGAGTTTGTGGTGATGCCTTTTGGGCTCACTAACACACTGACGGCGTTCATGGATCTCATGAACCGGGTGTGCAGACCGATGTTGGATCGATCAATGATCGTTTTTATTGATGATATCTTGGTCTATTTTAAGACCAAGGAGCATCATGAGGAGCACCTTCGTGATATTCTTGGGGTTCTATGAGAGGAGAGGTTGTACGCCAAGTTCTCCAAGTGTGAGTTTTTGGGTGCGTGGTGTTCAGTTTCTGGGCATCTCGTTGACCAAAATGGTATTTCGGTCGATCCGGCCAAAGTTGAAGTGGTGATTCAGTGGGAAGTTCTGTTATTGCCATTTGAGATATGGAGTTTCCTTGGTTTTGTTGGGTACTACAGAATATTTTTTCAAGATTTCTCCAAGATTGCAATTCCTCTTACCAAGTTAACCAGGAAGGATGTCACTTTTTATTGGGGACCTGAGCAGTTGGTGGATTTTGAGACCCTACGACAGAGGTTATGTGAGGCGTCAGTTCTAGCACTCCCTGAAGGAGTTGATGACTTTATGGTATATTGTGATGCATCTATTTTAGGTTTGGGTGCTATGTTGATGTAAATGGCGCATGTGATAGCTTATTCTTCGAGGCAACCAAAGCCTCATGTGACGAATTATCCGACTCACGATCTGGAGTTGGGGGCAGTGGTTTTCGCCCTCAACATTTGGCGCTGTTATCTATATGGGGTTCACTTTGTTATCTACACAGATCACAAGAGTTTGAGGTACTTCATGGGCCTGCCAAATTTAAATATGAGGCAACACAAGTGGCTTGATGTTGTTAAGGATTACGACTGCAAGATCTTATACCAGTCGGGGAAGGCCAGTGTGGTGGTCGATGCTTTGAGATGCAAGACGACAGATACTCATGTTAGAGACTTGTGTTTTACGATGACCATCATTTCACCACTTTTGGATATGATCATAGAGGCTCAGGCTATTGGATTCAAGAGGGAAAACTGGAAAAAGGAGAAGAACATGGGTCAAATTGATAGACTCGTCACCGAAAGTCTAGGGCTATTGACCCAGTGTGGGCGAGTTTGGATTCCAATTTATGGTGGTGTCCATCAGACATTGTTAGAGGAGGCACATAAGTCTAGGTTCTCGATTCATCTTGGAGCCGAAAAGATGTATCAAGACTTGAGACTCAGTTATTGGTGGCCCTGCATGAAGATGGTGATAACATGGTTTGTCGAGAGGTGCCTGACTTGTCGAAAGGTCAAGGCAGAGCATCAGAAACCGCATGGTAAGTTGCTAACTTTATAGGTCCCCGTCTGGAAATGGGAGCAGATCACCATGGACTTTATCACCAAGTTACCAAGGACGACCAAGGGACTTGATGTTATTTGGGTTATCGTGGATCGATTGACTAAGAGCGTAAATTTCCTTGCTATTAGGAGGGTTCGTCTGTAATTCGTATTTTGGTATGCCTCATTTTAAACCCTAAAGTAAAAATTCTTTACAAAATTGGTTCTTGGTTGGTACGATGGGCGTACTCTTTGGGTACACTTAGCGTACAAGCCTTAAGTTGGTCGCGTACATCACCCACGTAAGTTGGGCGTACATACGAGTATGCTGGGGGACATGCATAGGGTTGAACCTTATTTAAACCCCATTATAGACTCTTTTGGACATGTTTAACCAACCTCCACCTTCCCTTGTCTAGAAATCGAAACCCTAGTGTGTTCTTGTGAGTTTTGAGCCATAAAGAGTGTTTGTTGGTGCTTTGTGACGGAGAAGAAGAAGTGGACCACTTGGAGTTGTGTTTGGATCTTGATGAACTGGGATTAGCTCATCATTTGCTAGACTTTTGAGGTAAAAATCTCACATCTTGCTAATTTATGATGCTATATCTAGTTATGTGGCTATTTTATGCTTTTTGAGTCCTTAGAGTGATTGATGAGCTTCTTGATTCACTCCATAAGTGATTGTTGGTACATATAGGTTTCATTTAGTATCTTGGTCCATAAAAATGCAATCTTTATGGTGTTTATGGACTCATGCATGTGTTAAGACCCTTTGTTAATCTCTTTTGAGCTTTAGAGCCCCATTACGTCATAAATGCACGTAAAGTTTCCAACTTTATGTGATAAGTCACCTAAGGAATTCAGATCTGAGAGTTGGGTTGAGGTCTTAACCGAATAAGAGCTTAATGAAGAAAGTAGGCATCTGAGGCGTACGCTGGGCATACGAGCTGAGTACGCCCCGCGTACTCAGCAGCGAGCTTCGAAATTTTGGGCCTTTCGGTATTAGGACCATGTTGGACCTTAGGAGTATAGGGCTTTATTGGGCCATAATAATTATATTTTTGGGCTGATGCTATTTTATTGGACTCTTTTGGTTGAAGGCCTACAAAAGGATTTGGGCCTAATTTGGAAGATTAGGCCATATTTGGGCTTTGGGTGATCATTTTGGAAATTTGGCCTTTTGGGTAGTTGGCTTGGGCCTTGGTCTTGGGCCAATTTAGGTAAAGGGTAAAAAGGTCTTTTACCCTAGTTTGGAATTTTAGTGTGAGTCGGGATCCAATTATTAATTGGATGTTATTTTATGTTGATAGTGCGGGGATTTTAGTGGACCAACATCCAGAGATTTATCTGTGAGATTCACCAGTCTAAGCTGAGTTTTCTCACTGTGTTAGCGGGTCGAAGGAACTAATGTCGGACCATGGTTTATTATGTAAATGCTAGATGTTTTCGTGACTCTTGTATGTGTATGCATTGGTATGTATACCGAATGGGGCTTGATGTCGGGGAAGGCCCGATGACTGTATTGTATGTTGTAATCTTTGTGATTAGAGTATGTGTTAGTATGATTATATTTTTATATGCTTAGATGTGTATCGGACAGGGCCCGATGTCACATGGGGCCTGGTGATTGACAGGAGTGTAGGGCCCGAGGACAGGTGGGACTTCATGCCTGACGGGGCCCGATGAAGGGCGGGGGCACAGTATGTGTTTATTATGTATGGTATATGGTATTTTGGGGAACTCACAGCGTTGTGCTTATGGTTTTCAGTTTATGTTTCAGGTACTTATGGTTCGAAGGGCAAGAGCCCGAGATGATTTCAGAGCACAAACCACTTTATTCCGTGTTTTGAGATTTACTCTGATATTTTATGATGTAGTGATACAATTTTGTCTTTCTTGGTTGTATGACAATGTTTTGGATTACCGTTTTATTAATTTTAAAATGAAATTTTTGGGTGACATTTTTGGGACGTTACACCATCGACCGAGAATTTGGCCGATATTTATATTCGGGAGGCGGTGGCTCGTCACGAGGTGCCTATGTCTATAGTCTCAGAAGACAGATAGCCAAAGTACACTTCAGTACTGCACTTCAGTACTGCATATCATCCAAGCTACACTTCAGTACTCCAGGTTTTTGAAGAGGTTCCATGAGGAGTTGGGTACCAAGCTACACTTCAGTACTGCATATCATCCGAAGACAGATAGCCAAAGTAAGAGGACTATTCAGATTCTCGATGATATGTTGAGAGCCTGCATCATTGATTTTGGTGGGAGTTGGTACTCTTACCATACTTTGGCTGAGTTTTCCTACAAGCTTCTTTATCGGAGGAAGTTTCGAACCCTGGTCTTCTGAGGTGTAACATCCCAAAATACAAAGGTATGAAAATGTCGCAGTTTTAAAACAATGAAAAAACCCATTTATCATTTAAAAAAATCCTTAAATATACTTTATAATAAAACAGTTATCAGAGTACAATCCCAAAATCTCAAGGTTGTGAAAAATATAGGTGTATGTGCTGCGATCAAGCAAAACCCTTCCCTTTCAAACTAGAAGTACCTGAAATCATAAACAACAACTGTAAGCACAAAGCTTAGTGAGTTCCCCAAATACCACATACCATACATAACATACGATTCATACATATCAAACATATCCAACATTCAATAGGAGGTGATATGTGCTAACCATAGTCTTGCCATTATGCCACGAGCCGTATCATGGTCTTTCCTTGCCAAGCCGGGGACAAAACCATGGGTCTTACAGACAAGTTCCAGGAGCCACCTCCTGGTCTTTCATGCAAGTATCACAAAGACAACTAGCATACAATCTACAACTACATACCTACTTAGCTGCCAGAGTCCAAACTCAGGTCTTGCATACGGATTTGCCAGGATCCACCTCTTTGTCTTTCATACAAGTGCCAAGGGCCACCCCTGGTCTTCCTATAATACATAAACAAATAGGTCGGCATTGGTGCCTTTGACCAAATAGTACAGTGAGGAGACTGACCTTGCACTTTTGAATCCCGCAGATAAATCTCTGACTGTTGGGCCGCTAAAATCCTCATGCTATCAATCACAAGATAATCATCCATCAACAATCAGATCCGACCCATACAAAGTGTCCAAACTAGGTTAAAAGACCATTTTACCCTCTTCATAACTTGGTCCAAAGCCAAGGCCCAATTCAACAATCCAAAAGCCCAAATTCCAATTAAACACCCAAGGCCCAAATATGGCCCAATTTTCCAAATTGGGCCCAAATCCCATAGTGGGCCTCCACAAAAAAATATTAGATCAAAACCTGATGGCCCAACAAGGCCCAAAGAAACTAAGCCCAAAAGATGGCCCAAACCTAAGCCCAAACACCAAAATCCATTCCTGCTCAGTACGCTAAGCGTATGGGCTTAAGGGCTTGTACGTTGCGCCTACAGGCTTATACGCCCAACGTACTCCTCCATTCAACACAAACTCATTTTTCTTTCTTAATCCGTTAAGACATTGATCCAAATCATAGATCTGACTTCCTTGAGCGGGATAATCATGTAAAGTTGCTAACTTTACGTTCATACATGACTAAATGAAGCTCTTAAAGCTCAAAATGACTTATTGGGTAACTTAACCCATGCATGAGACCTTAAGCCTCATAAAGCTTGCACCTTTATGCATAAGAATCCCATAATAAACTCATATCTAAAAGAATAAGTCCTTCAAACATCTTAACTCATCAATCAACCCAAAAGGGACCCACGTGCATGAAAATCAAGACAAGAAGAGATATATGCATTAACAAGTCAAGATTGTAACTTGATACCTCTAGGAGCTTTCAAAGTGATGAATGATTTTGGATCTCTAAGTTCCCCCACCAAGCTATGAATCTTCCTCCTTCATCAATCTCTTTAAAAATGAGCAAAACAACACCAAATTCTCCTCAAGATCTCAAATGCACATCAATGGAGGCAAAAGGACGATTTCTAGGGTTTTGGGGGCTTGGAGGCTGGTAAAGAGGCCAACCCTAATGACTTAAGATGTTTATATAGGGTACAACACCCTAAAATAGGGTTTCCACTAACTTCTTGTACGCCCCACGTACTCCTTGTACGCCCAGCGTACGAGGCCTCGCACTCCCGATCCACCCTTCGGGGTATGCTAAGCGTACACCACATTACGCCTCACGTACTGTCCTATGCAGATGTACACCCCGCGTACTCCTTAGGTAGCCATGCGTACTAGGGTTTCCTCTTAAACCCTAAAACACTCCGAAAACCATAACTTCTTCATTACAAATCTGATTATGACAATCCTTGTGTGCATGAAAAGGTAATGAGAAGCTCTACGCTTTCATCATCTCATATCCGCCATAATATTTCCAGAACAAGAATCCAATTTCCATAAAACCCGAACTGACACTTTACCGAAATATCCCTCGACACCAAAACACAAACCGAACACCCGAATCATCCAAATTACATCACCCGCCTCTAAATGAGAAACAATTTGGAACAGGGTGTTACAACTCTCCCCCACTTATATTATATTCTATCATCAAAATCATTCCTTACCATCCACAGCATGCCAGACCACCTGAGCAACACGACCATAACCCCGAGCATATCACAGCCTTCTCAAGGCAACCAAAACCAACCTTAGCAGGGCCTTCCAACCCGGAGATGAACGAATCCTTAATCCCATGCAGAAAACCACCTCTAGTTTCCCAAAACCTGAAATCTCGAATTGGTCTGACTCCCCGACAGACGGCCCATACTGAACCGCTACCATACCAAAACCTCATTGAATTCAGACCAAAAAAACGCTTCCAACCCTTGATTATCTTGATGCTTCTATTGGGAACAAAATCACTAACTATATAGTGCTGCAGAACACTTATACTTGACAGAAGGCTCAGATAATCCTTCAAGTAGAAGATTCATCTCTGCAACTGTTATACTCAGACGAGAGCTGCACAACTGGGTCAAATCTATTACTATGAGATTATTTAATCCGAACTTCAAGTGAATTACCATTTTCCCCGAATAACAAGCAACTCCACACATGAATCCCAAATCACTAATACTTCTCGCCTCATCTTGTTGCCCCCTAGTTGCTTTCCAAAAGCAGCCGAGACTTCCCCAATCCCAACTTACCTGCGAACTCGCCGATTCACTGGATTCCCACCCGGTTGCTGAGTCAAAAAGACACAAACAGTCGCCCCACGCGACTTCCGAAAGATAGCCTCATCAGGCAATAATTTCCCAAGCTATCTCGCCACATATGGCTCCAACCGATCAAATCAGCCCGACAAACTTGAAGCCACCAAATCCAATGCTAAAAGTGGATGCTACTTGACCAACCGTAGTCTTATATCACACTCGGTGTCCAATGACCTACCACTTTCCTAATTACATGAATGTTGTGGCCTTCCCACAATTTTTCAAACCGACCAACTCTGGTCTAATCCATCCGAAGGAATCCATAACCAATCCTGGATTTTCCATGCCCTCATCGCTGCACAAGGACCGGTGAATGCTACGGGCCACCCCGTAGTCTTACAATACTCCTACATTATATGACAACCTAGTGAATGGTACGGGCCACCCAGCTGTCTTACAACACTCCCACGCTATCCGCCAACCCAGTGAATGCTACGGGCCACCCCGCAGTCTTACAACACTCCTATCTTGCCATGGCCACTACCCATGGTCTTACTGTTGGATTAGGTGTCTAAGCCCATAACTATTTTGGTATGTACTTGACCTGGTTATGAGCATGGTCCTTTTGGGTTGCCTTCACCTTAGCAATTGATAGGATGAATTATGGAGAAAGAGGATTAATTGTGATTTATTAATATATTATGTGAATAATATATTAAAAGAGAAATCATATGGTTTAATTAATATTGATCAAGAATTAATTTAGAATTAGTTTTGTGGTCAAAAGAGATTAATTAAATCAAAGGGACTGATATTGTAATTATAAGATAGTTACAAAGTTGGGCTTAGGATCCATAAGGAAGCAATTGACGAATTCTATATGGGAGTCCATATTGACATCGTCCAAGGGGCCTTCTGGAAGGATCCTTTGGGCTGCTTAAGGACTAAGCAACTGGATTAGGGTTTTGACTGAAACCCTGATTGCTCAGCTATATAAGGAACCCTTGGGCATGCTAAAATCGGCCACTAGAAACCCTAGAAGGATTCCATTGCCGATTTTGAGCCTCTCCACTCTCTCTTGTTCTTCCTTGTTGCTAATGGTGTTTGTGATTCCATTAGAGGTGCAACATTTGAGGCACTAAGCTTTCAAAGGTCAAGGAGTTCTTATTATTAATACATAACAAGTTGACGTAATCATTCTAACTAGTTTATATGTCAATATCGATTTTTATATGCTAGTCATAGGTTTATTGCTTTGGTATTCAATGTTGTATGTTCAAATTAGAAAAACCTAGATCAAAGCAATTAGGGTTGCATGTACACCATAGGAATGATGTTATGCTCAAAACCCAGTGGTATCAGAGCCTAGGTCGTTTTTCTAGTGAATAGATGAAAAAGTGAATTGCCAAATTTCAAGAAAATCGAATTTTTTGCCTTCTGACTAGCTGACTCGCCGAGTCCATGTACGGACTCGACAAGTAGGTCCTACTCGACAAGTTCCATAGTGGACTCGACGAGTCCAAGGGTCTGGTGCCGGGAATTTCGATTTTCTTACCAGATTTTGTTGAGGATTACTTCCAAAACACGTTTTTCTTGCCTAAAATTGATTTTTTATGTTTGGAATGGTTATCCTTATCAAACTTGATGGATTTTATTAAATATGGATAATATAGGATTATTATAAGTCAAATATTTGACCTAGTAATTTAGAAAAGTTTCAAATTACACCCCTTAAGTTTTATAGTTTAAATTTGAACTTAATAGTTTGAGTTTTTGAAATTTAAATAGTTAAACCTTAATGTTTTGAAAGGTTTCAAAACTTGTCCTCAAGTTTTGGAATTTAAAATTTAATTAAAAGGTATTAATTTTGAAATATTGAATTCTAAAACCCTATTACTTTGAAAAGTTCAAATTACACCCTTATGGTTTTATTAAATTAATTATGTGTTTAATTAAAAGAGATAATTGATTAATTCATAAGTATATGGTTTAAGTTAATCAAATTAAACGTCTAATTTATTAATAGATTGAACCACATAGTATTTTAAAAGTGTAAAATACACTCTTATACTGTATAGAATTAAAAGTTTAATATTATATATGTATAAGTAAATGTCAGTCTTATCGTTAGTAGGCCTCATTCACGAAGTTGGTCTATAAGGGGTATTTAAGGAAATTGCCTATAAAATGGCGATTGAATGGGTATCCACTCTTATCCACCGTACCCTTGACTAGTAGAGGGTCGTTAGCCGAATGGGTAGGATAGGACAAACCCCTTCCATTATAAGTATAATGTAGTACAAGTAACTTGTTTGGATTAGTCAGAGGTCGCCATCTATACTCCTATAGATGACTGAATCGCAACATCACAAGTCAAGGTCATGGCATCTCCTAGTCATCTCCTATTTATCATTACCTATCTACCATCACCTATATATTATCTCCTATCTACCATCCTGTATCATTGCCCAATACATATATATAAGTGTATAATGCTTATATGATTAAATCAATTTAAATATCATCTCATATTATTTTATCTAACACATAACATTTTTGGCACATATAATAAACACATAAAGCATATAATTATCTAAATACTTTATATCTATGTGTAAGATGAATGTAACTATGCACTCACTTGTTAAAGTGATGACTTGAAACTTAGACAATGCTTCACTTCTAGCAACTATCTTTTCCTTTGACGTAACCTAGTATTATTATCATTTAGTCTTAGTCTAATATTTGTTGCGACTAATTATTAGCCTAGATTCATCATTAGTTAAAATTCTAAGGATCTATAGCTGATAAGGGACAACCAGACAAGATCATATCAGAGGTAGGGTCCATTTGGCATACATAGTATACTGTTTTGAAATCCCACACTAAACACCTCACTAAATCTAGCCTTGTCATCATCGCCGTAAGTAGATCAATCAGTATAACGACTTGGAATCACTAATAAATCTTGTTTATTGGTTCATAAATACGATAATAAATTTAAACATAAGAAAAGCGTAATAGGTGTAGCTCAACTTATAGGGTTTCTAACGAAAACTTAGAACTCTGTGGTCAGAACTTGGTCATAGTAACTTTCTTCTAAAAAGATTCTTA
Source organism: Lactuca virosa (assembly GCF_052849685.1). Classification (NCBI taxonomy): domain Eukaryota; kingdom Viridiplantae; phylum Streptophyta; class Magnoliopsida; order Asterales; family Asteraceae; genus Lactuca; species Lactuca virosa. The sequence continues at coordinate 113,228,007 of NC_136432.1, read as the reverse complement.
TGGCGCTTCAGTGCTCACCTTACTATACTAAAATCATAGAAAAAGAAGTCAAATCATGAGGGATCGAAATGCACGAGGGTGAGAAGAGAAATTCTCTTAAGAGATGAGTGAATGGTGTAGTAAATGAAGAGAAATATGAGTTCTATTTATAGTTGAACTATTTTCCTAACGCTCCCTTTAGCTTATAAATATTAACATTTATAATACCTTAACCCATAATAATAACTATTTAAATAGATTCGACGATATTTATACAAAAATATCTAATTTTTATTTATACAATCATAACCCATTTTCGACGTACTTTAATAATATTCAGATTTATATCGTATATCTTTAATATATTGTTGAAAGGAATATGAAGTGTAAGTCTGATAAAAGTATGGATTATACAAAAATAGCACCAAAATATTCCATTTTTGGTCTTATATTTACCACATCGTCGATACCTATTTAACGACGTAATTTATACTGTATTTCAATACGTAAAAGTATGATAAATTACGTTATTTAATCATGTATAATATGAAAAATAAAAATATATAAAAGTATAGGGGTCTAATGTGTAATTATAAAATTATTAAAGACAATGGGACCCTCTCTCTATCTCTATCTCTCTCTCTCTCTCTCTATATATATATATATATATATATATATATATATATATATATATATATATATATCCCCTAATCTAATAAATAACTAGATTTTTGTCATGTGGCATCTCTTAAACCATTCTCAGAATATTTTCCCGCCAAAAATTTTCAATGTGAAATTCTACATATACCCTCCTCCTTGATCCTAATACCGAAGGCATAACATTATTCAGCCATTTCAAATCAAACATTAAAATCTAAATTAAAAATCAGGAACTATAATAGGAATCTACCTTGTTTGGCATCCATTCTCACTCATAATTTTTTCCTCGATAACAAAGTTAGTAAATATGGCCAATAAATAAGGGACGTTATCACCCGAAGTTTGTTAAAGATCCCGAGATTTTAGGAAAAAATTGATTGCATTGAATTACATATCTCAATCGATTTGCTTCTTATCCCACCCTCTTAATCAATTGCTTTTGTTTGATGAGTCGGTCTCTTGATGAGAAATCGGTCTAGGAATTCTTTTTCTGATGTGAATAGCAGAAAGGGAATGTACTCACGAGATTGTAAGTACTTGGTCCTTACCTTTTCTTTTCAATTCTTCGATCTAAACCTTTGATTCTTGAACGAGTACATAACTTTTCGTTCATTTTCAGAATGCAAATCCATCTACAACAAAACTACCATATTTTAGGAAGTCAAGCTACCACTTTTTATTACGGGTTGATAAAACATGAAATCCGGGTGTTCAAAGGAATATCTCAAACCGATGCTTAGATGGTTGGTTTGTTTATCTGTTTAGAAAACCCTCTAGTAGCCTCACTGATGATTACACCTGCTCTCGATTATCTGCCTGCTGCTCTCTCCAGGTAAACACAAATAATACTCAATAACAATGTTTTTCTTTTAATTTTAGTTTATGTTCTTTGCTTATGAATTATAGTTTTTTATGAAATGAATGGCAATCGTTAAATGTTTCAGTAAGATTGTTGATTAGCGATGAATGTGAATTAGTGTTCATCGCACCCACCTACATCAAACATTCTTCAGTGGCCACTTCTTAGCAGGTAATAACTCTTAAATTTAAACCCAAGTTCTTATAATCAGATTTTGGTAATGATTGTTTATTAGTATTCTTTTAGTCAGGATCAAGGTGGAGCTCTAGACTTTCATTGCTCTTAAGAACATGTTGAAAAAGACTTTCAATGATCAGGTAGGACATTTATTACATAATTTTACTCTCAAATTGCATAAATTAAATAAACAATTGATGTGTGAACAACATTAACTGATGGATGATTTTGTAGCTAATGGTGTTCTTTTGTTCTATAAGAACATGATTAGGTTGGTTTAGAGCCAACGATGGGAGGGCAAGTGATCAAACTCTAAGGAGTACAAGATGTCAAAGCGTAAGAGGCAACTCATATCAAGATTCAAGAGGTATCTTATACATTGTTTTTTGTTTTCAAAAGGAATATTTTTTATTGGTTTATATGTTTTTTACAAAAATTGATAGGTCAAGAATTTGCGAGAAAATGAAAAGTCTACCCTCTTATAATCAATCATTATTTTTTTTAAATCTTTTGAATACAGTTATACAACGAATATATTCTATATATTTCAATCCTTCCAGGCGACGTAAAGCAATTCACATGAGCAAGAAACCTTGAAAGTTTGATCTGATGGGCAAGTTGACATGTGACATGCATTGTGCAACTAAAAAAAATACACATGTAAGATTATTTTGACAAAGTTTTGTCATATTCATGTGTATGGTCCTTCCGTCTGGAATGTTCAACTATTAATATAATGACATATTCAATAAGTAATTATATGTGTATGGCCTCAACTGTGGAATGATTTCTCTTTATATTGATTACTAACGAGTCAATGTTAGTATGTTACAAACTATTGCATATGTTACACTTTAAAGTGACTTCAATGGTAAAAATTTATCTATGACATACTTTTTTCCATTTTGTTATGGTTATTCGTAAGTGTATGTAGATTGCCATAATTAATGCGAATATTGTTCATGTTACTATTTTTTTGAAAAAAAAAATTCAAAACATATTCAAGGGAATCTAATTGTCTCAGAAAGCCATTCCCATTGACTTTTAATATTCCTTATTATAAAATGGAAATAAGTTACTATTTTTTGAAAAAAAAATTATTTCGCAAGATAATCCTAAAATAACAATGTACTTTTAAAGTACATTGCTAGAATTGATGTAAATGGTTCGTGTCACTATTTCTTGATATTAAATAGAAATAAGTTTATAATTTTTGAAAAAAATATGCAATATGAAAGTACATTGCTAAAATAAGAATGCACTTTAAAAGTACATTGTTATAATTGATGTTAATGGTTCTTGTTACTATTCTTTTGAAAAAAGATATTTCAATAACTTATAAAAGGGTATCTAATTGTCTCAAAAGTCATTTCCATGGAATTTATTATTTCTTGCTACAAAGGATAAATAAGTTGCTATTTTTTGCATTATATATATATATATATATATATATATATATATATATATATATATATATATATATATATATATATATCAACCGTTTAGTATACGAGTTTTAGTCTATTCAATATTATATTTCATTACACACCATCATCACTTTTTTTCATTTATCAAACCATAAAGAATGTCGGTCGTATCTTCAAAACAATTTACATATTAATTTGAATCAACCATTATAAAGTTACATCCAAATCATCTAACTTTGTAAACTAATAAACGTTTGAAAATCATTGATTAATGATTATCTTTTGAAGTATTAATATTATTTTAATTTGTTAACCGTGGTTTCCACGGGTTTAAACCAAGTATATATATATATATATATATATATATATATATATATATATATATATATATATATATATATATATATATATATATATATATATATATAAAAGTAGGTTCTGCGAAAACCTAAATAAGCTGTGAAAATGAAAAGAACCATTTAGGAGATTACACGTGTGTTTTTAGAATGATAACTCATTTACAATTGATTAAAAACTTATTTTAAATATTAAGGATAATATGGTAATTAGTTAACGATGTTAAGTGCGGCGGTTATAATTTTAGATATTTGGATGGTTTGCAATCCGCACTTTGTTTGTATTCTCTCTCCCTAACTACTCTTTCAAACGTAATCACTGCCTCCTCCTCTCCCCAACCCACCACCAAGACCGGTGACTTACACCTGATGCGGTCACCATGCCCCATCGACATCACCACCACCCTAGACTCCGATTTTACTCCTTCCGCCTTAAACCACCCAAAGTCGGGGTCTGCTCGGCTACTCCCTTTTTTCCACCGCGAACCACAATCTGTCACCATAACTCCCACCGTCAGTGTCCTTTCCACCATGACGAACCACCATAGTAGCACCATCGCACCAAGGAAATGCAACACCGGAACCCATCCACCTTCTCTATATCTTTGTTTGTGTAAAAACTACCGCATCACCTCCATCGAGAACCTGAACGATCAAGATTCAGAGTTTCAGTTTTAGATCAGTACCAAACTACAAAGAAAGCAAACAAACATAAAGAAAAATGGAGAAATCAAAGACCGGGAGAAGATTTGAAGGGACGCTGTGATTTCACGATTTGCCCTAATTTCCGTTGAATTGATTGTTGCATTTCACGATTTCAGGTGTGCTTTTTCCCTAATTTGTTTGAACAAACTGTATCTTTCTTTATTTCGATTCATCCATTTTTTTTTCATAAAATGATATGGTTGCTTGAGGTTTTGATTTCAATCGGAGCACTACCTCCTATGGGTTCATGGCGATATGTCAACTATCCATGTGGATTTCTCTTAAGATTCGTTTAGGTGTAAAAGAGATTCAAATTGACGGAAAAATCAACAACATTTTTTAATTTCCGGATTGAATAAGTTTTTTTTAATCGGTGGGAATTCTTAAAATCCGGATTGACTATTATAGAACAAGAGATTGAGTTGTTTCATTTGCATCTTAATTTGTTTTCTTTTCTGTTCTTTTTAATTCTATCTTTATAGAGTTTTTTATGGTTTAGTTGGCTATTGAATCCCATTCATTTCAGCCAAAAAAAAGTCGTAATAGATTGTGATTCCCAGTTCTTTTCTTGATCTGTGGTTCTTTTCTTCAGGAGGAACTAACTCAAAACAAGTCTCCTGATTATGCATTGAATGACCTGAGGTAAATCCATTAAATGCGATTTGTACTGTGTGTTCTTGAATTTGCTTGTTTTGCTGCAATCAGAATCGGTTTTTAGATGCTAAGAAGGTTTCGAGTAGGATAGAGCATACCCGGAACTGGAAACGACGGTTCCTAGAATGTTGAAATCGGAATGAATGTGTCTCCGTTGGGTTTAATTCTGAGTTTTAGGCAAAAGTGGTGACCGGTTCAAAGCATAAGGTTTTATTAGGGGTATTTTAGTCTTTTGTTTAGACTTTAGAGTATGAATAAGTAAATGGCCATGTTGTCACTAAAGATTTAGTAGGCAGTAGTTGTAGTCTTTTTAGGATAAGTAGTTAAAATTTATGTTATTTAAAGTACTCTTGTAATCTTTGATAGAGGGACATAGAAAAACACATAAAAGTTGGTCCCAAAACCTCTGTTTCGTTTCTCATCTTTTACCAACAATTGTGTGCTTTGTTTTGGCAAAATCACTTTATTTGTGTTATGTATAATAAGTGATTTTGTGAAGAATGCAAATGTATCTTTTAACATGCATGTAACTTATAATGTTATCCCTTATAATCCTATATTTTATGAGTTATTAACATTTATAAAGCATGAAAAATGTGTTACAATACAAAATGTGAAAATCTTAACTTTTAGTTACAGAAGTTGATTTTTGAATTTAGCTTTTATTAATCTTCAGTTACTCATTAGTCATTATTAGTATCTTCATTTTATTATTAGCATCTCAAAAGGCGATTTCTGTTTGCTTGGTTTCTACTACTGATAAACCTTGGTGCTGCCTTTACTCTCAAGACTGTCATTTTTCTGTTGTCTTTTTTGCTTTTCTCCCTCTTTTTTTCGGTTTCCTATATACTTTGTATCTTATACAACTTCTTTTTGGCTTTGGTAGGTTGTTCAACTATTTTGTATGCTAAATGCAGATTGCAAGTTTCACTGTTTTCAATAAGTTTTCAAGTTCAGCGAGTGGATCTTGCTAGCGTGTAGTTATTGAACCTTATTTCTTTATTCATTTATTTAATGCTTATATTTGAACTCATTTTCTTAATTTTCCTTCAAGCAGAGATTTGAGAAGCTCTTGCAGATCAACACATAACGACAACCTCATTGACTGAAGTTTTGTTTGAAGTGACTCCGATGATGTTGCATCAATGAAGCAACCACCTTCTCATCCACATGGTGAAGCATCAATGAAATTAGTATGTAGAAATGGTTGAAGAAGCCAAAACAACAGCAGATGGTTGAAGTCTTCCTTGTTGATTATTATATTTCATTTAAGGATGATAACAGTGTTGATTTTTATGTTCAATTTAAGGATTATATCAATGTTGATTTTTATGTTTGATTTAAGATTTATATATAAGCGTTAATTTTACTTGAGCAAAGATACAAATTTTGAAAAAAAAAACAGTCTTGACGTTTAGATATAAAGGTAATTTGCACATGGAATGGTAAGTTTGGAAATCTGAAAAAGTTATATGGACGGTATATTCTTCCATTGTGATTCAAAAGTGGGATATATATATATTAATTTGCACATGGAATGGTAAGTTTGGAAATCTGAAAAAGTTATATGGACGGTATATTCTTCCATTGTGATTCAAAAGTGGGATATATATATATATATATATATATATATATATATATATATATATATATATATATATATATATATATATATATATATACTATTGAAAAGATTCAAATTTGTAAGTTATTCCACTTCAGTTATAATATGTAACCGATCCTGAATGAGTGGAATCCTGTTTTTTGTAAATGACATAAATAACCTTTACAACTAATTAAAAAGTTTTTTAATTAAAGCATATGATTAATGATGTGTAATCTTCTAATTGGTTGTTTTCATTTTTACATAATCTTTGCATTTTCGCATGAGCATTCCCCTATATATATATATATATATATATATATATATATATATATATATATATATATATATATATAATAGTAATAATAACAGTAGGACCCACATGTCTCTAATTATTAAAAATTCATATATTGATCATACGAACTCCGTTTTTGACGTACTTTATAGCTACGCGTAGGTATTTCCGAGTACTACAACTTTCATTAAGACTCTGTCAGCTAATTCTCATCTGAACTTAAATTTAATAGTCTACGAAAATTACACTATAATCGACTATGTAAAATTTTTTACTTCTTCATACGAACTCTACTGTCAAATGTCTTTATATCGTTGGAATCCTATCGACAGGATCTTTAATTCTCGTTTAGATTGTTTCGGCTAACAATCAACCGATCAAAATTTGATTTCTATGCTAAAATATAGTTACGTTGAAATATTAGAAAAATCATAACTTCTTCCACCGAAGTCACATTTAGGCGTTCCTTATATCCATGAAATCCTCATCGCGATTACTTCAGCTTTCTTCAAGGATATTTGGTCTAATTATTATTTTGTTTTAGACGCGTATATTACTCTTATTTTATTATATCATTATAAACACGTATATAATGCACATAATTTACACATAACTCACATAATACTCAAATATTTATTCCTTCTTACATCAAATAGGTTACAATTGTTGACCGTAACTATTACATCATCTTATCAGTTCCTAACGTAGGCTTTACAATTATCTTCCTCATAGGATGATTACGTCCCGAAATCATCAACAAAACTGGGCTTGTATAATGACTGCGCACGTTACATTTCCATCATTGGTGGTAATCATAACTCTTATGTTATTTCAAATGAGTACCTAACTCTAGGACTTCTTGACTGTTGGCGGTGCTCAATCTTGCACCCACTCTTTATCCTATGTTGGGATTTCAATCGTAACCTTCGAGTTACAAACTCGTTCCTTATTTGAGACTCCTGCTCCTTCTTAAAAAAACATAACTTAAGATAAGTTCTTTACTTCGACTAATATAACAGACTGATGGGTTGTGCATCTGATGACCTTTCGTCGTATGATGCAATGGCTAGATTCAGGTTTTTTAAGTCAGAATCCAACATGGATGACACCTTGCTTCATTTTCTAATGCGATACAATCACATTACAACAGGTAGCAATTTTAGCTACAGGCTTCTTAACTTTACCGACGGTCACGACACTTTTGTTGATTGCTTTGATTATCCTTTCCTTTAACCTCCTGACTTGAGTCGAATACTACATCGAACATGGTTCTCTGAACCAATTAACTTATTTCACAGAATTATTCTCAAGTCGGACTCGATTTGATATGACTACTAGGGTTGGAATAACAGTCATCTTTGTAATCATTACCGAAACGATAGTAACGACAGAAACAAACGAAACAAACTCAAATACCAATACCTTAGTAACTTTATGACATTCCCTGATCCAAGTACGAGTCATGTGCTTCCAGTATTTTAGGCCTTTAATATCTTTCACACCTAATCATACTCGTCCCAAGGATTGTCTCGTAGTTTTCCAAGTCACCATACAAGAATCGCACATAGTCATTTAACATAATTAGGGATTATATTACTTATTCAAAAGTGATTACGAGATTTATTTATGATACATTCCAATTACATTAGGCCACACACCCTAATACTACTCATCTTCTTCTTTATATCCTATACTTGAATAAGTCTTCCTCTATTCCTGACCTATTGTTGTCTTATCAAGGATCATATGATAGGTCATTGTCTTCGGCTTTGGCGGCACATTTTTCCATGTTGCTTCGTTTTTATTTGGGTAGTTCTTCAAAATATGTCTACCATCTCCACATTCGTAACATTTCTTGTTATCAAATGTACAATCTCTGGAATAATGACCGGTCCTCCCACACTTATAACAAGTCAGATCTCCATCACATCTTCCGAAGTGCTTCTTCTTTCACTTGGCACACCACTTGGCTTCATTGCTACCCCCATACTTATTGGCGTCCGGTTCAGACTTCGTGAATCTCCCCTTCTTATCGGATCTTATAGATCCCTCCAACTTTCTTTTCTCTCCGGTCTTTGTTCTCTCCAGACCCTTCTCCCGAAGTTGGGTCTCCACGTTCTTGGCTGCTCTGACGGCTGTCTTTAAAGTAGTTGCCATTTTCACCATTGAACCAAAGTCTGCCGGCACCCGTTAGCAAACCTCTCTATCTTGGAGAGTTCAGTAGGCACCAAGTAGGGGAATAGCTTCATCTTCTCGGTGAATGCGGTGGTGTACTCATCGACACTCATCTTCCCCTTCTTCAGGTTCTGAAACTCGTTGTTTTGGTAAAGCTCTATTTACGATAGACGTATAAATCTCCTTATCACTACAAAAACTTATATGTCAGTTCTAATATCGTAGTTAAATGTTCAGAAACCTGGGCACATAAAATTTCCAAATCCAGTCGGCAATAGACCAGAGATCCGATCAAAAAATAGAATCATAAACCATATAAGGCATCTTATAGCATAAATCATTTAGCACATAAAAGTAATTTAGGCATCTTCCCTAAATAAGTCGGTGCTCATTTTTATTCAGCCATACTTCCTAAATGTAGCAGACACTCATCTCATATTCATCGCTTAGCATTCTAAGTCTAAGTCTAGAAATAAATTTATTACTCTTAGTTCACTTAAACTAATGCTCTGATACCAACTGTGACATCCCCAAATTTACAGTCATTTTTAAAATTTTTGTTTATGCTTATTTTTAAAACAGAGTATTTCTTTTGCTGTGGAATTGGTCCCGAAATTATTTTTTCAATGTGAGATAATATTAGCATTAAACATTTTTGAAGAAACGTTCAATATTGATATCTTTTCAAAACTTGGGATGTCATAGTTGATACAAAACATTAGCATAAACAAAACTTACATTAATTTACACTAATGATTTACATCTCCTTTAATCTCTCGGTGTAATGTATCTTTGCATCGAAACTTGTGATACAAATAAACTGAGTGGGTCAGGTTGGGAAAACTGGTGAGTACATAGGCTTGTCAACCCACAATAATATAGTTAATTTTGTTATTCACATTTTTCATGTCAACCAATTAACCCGATTACCAATCCCCTTTTCCTGTATATTTTCTTCCCTATGATTTTATCCTAAGGGTTATCTCCTACATCGAATTTACCTATCATCGCCTACATCGCATTCTCGTATGTGTTTGTTGCTAAGGAATTTTCCTAAGGATCATCGCCTATGTCGTATAGATAGTACTTTTTCGAGGATTACTCCCCCAATATGTGTCCAGTAAGGGTTAGAGTATCATCGCATGAATACATAGTTACTACATCGCCTGAACTCCTAATTTATCACCTACAGGTTATGAGCCTGGCGGTGTTTCCACATGACTTGCTTGGATTATTCAGTGATCCTCAACTATACTCCGGTAGATGAGTACATCGCAACATCGCAAGTCAAGGTTAGGGCATCTCCTAGTCATCTCCTATTTATCATTACTTATCTACCATCACCTATCTATCATCTCCTATCTACCACTCCCTATCACTGCGCAATACATATTTATAAGTGTATAATACTTACATGATTAAATCAATTTGAATGTCATATCATACTATTTTATATAAAACATAACATTTTTGGCACAGATAATAAACATATAAAGCATGTAATTATCTAGATACTTCATATCTATGTGTAAGATGAATGCAACTATGCACTCACTTGTTAAAGTGATGACTTGAAACTTGGACAACACTTCGCTTCTAGCAACTATCTTTTCCTTTGACTTAACCTAGTATAATTATCATTGAGTCTTAGTCTAATATATATTGCGACTAATAATTATTCTAGATTCATCATTAATTCAAAGTCTACTGATCTATAGCTGATAAGGGACAACCATGTAAGATCATCCCCTTAAGTAGATCAATTAGTATAATGACTTTTCATAAATACGATATTAAAAATAATTTACACGTAAATTGTAATAGGTGTAGCTCAACTTACAGGGTTTCTAGCGAAAACTTAAAACTCTATGGTCAGAACTTCGTCGCTGAATCTTTCTTCTAAAAAGATTCTTGTAGCATTTCAATGCTCACCTTACTATACTAAAAATACAGAAAGATAAGTCAAATCATGAGGTAACGAAATGCTTGAGTGTGAGAAGAAAAATTCTATAAAGAGACGAGAGAATGGTGTAGGAAATGAAGAGAAATAAGAGTTCTATATATAGTTGAACTATTTTCCTAACGCTCCCCTTAACCTATAAATATTAACATTTATAGTGCCTTAACCCATAATAATAACTATTTAAATAGATTCGACGATATTTATACAAAAATATATGATTTTTATTTATACAATCATAACCCATTGTCGACGTAGCTTAATAATATGAAGATTTATATCGTATATCTTTAATAAGTTGTCGAAAGGGGTATAAAGTTTGATACAAGTAAGAGTTAAACTAAAATAGCGCCATAATATTCCATTTTTGGTCTCATATTCACCGCATCATCGATATCTATTTAACGACGTAATTTATACTATATTTTAATATGTTAAAATACGATAAATTATAGTATATAATATGAAAATGAAAAGATATACAATTATATGGTCTAATGGGTAAATATTAAATTATTAAAGATAGTGGCACACACACACTCTCACACACACACACACACTCTCTCTCTCTCTCTCTCTCTCTCTCTATATATATATATATATATATATATATATATATATATATATATATATATATATATATATATATATATATATATATATATAATAGTAATAATAACAGTAGGACCCACATGTCTCTTATTATTAAGAATTCATATCTCATTCATACGAACTCCATTTTTGACGTACTTTATATCTACGCGTAGGTATTTCCGAGTACTACAACTTTCATTAAGACGTTGTCGGCTAATTCTCATCTGAACTTAAATTTAACAGTCTACAAAGATTACATTGTAATAGATCATGTAAAATTCTTAACTTCTTCATACGGACTCCGTTTTCGACTGTCTTTGTATCGTTGAAATCCTATCGACGGGATCTTTAATTATCGTTTAGATTGTCTCAGCTAGCAATCAACCAATCAAAAATTCGATTTTTGTGCTAATACATACCGCTGAAATATTAGAAAAGTTATAACGTTTTCCACCTAAGTGACATTTAGGCGTTTCTTATATCCTTGAAATTCTCACCGCCACTACTTCATTTTTCTTCAGGGATATTAGGTCTAATTGTTATTCTATTTTAGACGCATGTTTTACTCTTATTTTATTATATCGTTATAAGTGCATATATATTGCACATAATTTACACATAAATCATATAATACTCAAATATTTCTTCGTTCATTACATCCAATAAGTTACAATTGTTAACCGTAACTATTACATATCTTATTAATGCCTAGCGGAAAACGCGAGCATTACACAAAAAACCCCAAAGTTACCTAAGTATCAATGCTTTGTAATGAGATACTTTTAAAAAAATATTTTTAATAAAGAATATGTGTATCTTTCTAAAACAGATATACAAAATGACAACTACACATATATGTCTCATATATGTCTGTAAGATGGATGTTTTTATTATATACTATAAAACCTATTATCTATTATATATATATATATATATATATATATATATATATATATATATATATATATATATATAAGCTATTATCTGTTATCCATCATCAATGAACACAAGCGTGTTTCACGATTGTACTTTGGAGATATTCAGGGTGCCCTACCTGATTGACCTGATTCCCATCCCTATGGGGGATGTATGTGTGATTGTGGGGATGGACTGGCTGAGCAGGTTTGGAGCTGTGATCGATTGCGATATGCAACTAGTGGTTGTTCAAACCCTAAGTGGGGGAGAGCTAGCCATTTATGGAGAGGGTGCCAGGATTGTTTCGACTTTCTGGTCAGATGATAGGGATAGACAGTATCATCAGCGTAAATATTTAGGATATCTCGCATATGTGGTTGACACTCGAGGTAAGGAAAAGAAGTCGGTTGTGGATGTGCTAGTAGTTAGAGAGTTTCCAGATGTTTTTCCGGGGGAGTTACCCAGTGTGCATCCCGCAAGGCAGGTTGAGTTTAGGATCGACCTGATCCCTAGTGCAGCCTTGATTGCTAAGGTGTCGCATCGCCTCGCACCGCCAGAGATGCAAGAGTGGTCATCCCAACTCCTGGAGCTGTTTGGCAAATGATTTATCAGACCGAACAGTTCACCCTGGGGAACACCATGTCTGTCTGTGAAGAAGAATGATGGATCTCACCGTATATGCATAGATTATTGGGAGTTAAACAAGTTAACGGTGAAGAATCATTACCCACTTCCTAGGATTGATGATCTTTTTGATCAGTTGCAGGGTACATCTTGGTTCTCCAAGATTGATTTGAGGTCGGGATACCATCAGATGAGGGTCATAGATGAGGATGTAAAGAAGACCGTGTTTCAGACTCGCTATGGTCATTATGAGTTCATGGTGATGCCGTTTGGGCTCACCAATGCATCTGCATCATTTATGGATTTGATTAATCGGGTATGCAGACCGATTCTCGACAGATCGGTCATTTTTTTCATTGATGATATTTTAGTCTACTCCATGACTAGGAGCAACAAGAGGAGCATCTTCGAGAGTTACTTGGGGTACTGAAGCGGGAGAGGCTTTATGCCAAGTTCTCCAAGTGTGAGTTCTGGTTACGAGAGGTCCAGTTCTTAGGACATCTTGTCAATTAGAATGTGATTCTAGTCGATCCAGCTACGATTGAGGCAGTTATGCAGGGGGTCCCGAAGTCCCCCTCGAATATCAGGAGTTTTATGGGATTAGCAGGTTACTATCGGAGGTTCATTCAGGATTTTTCCAAGATTTTTGTTCCTCTGACTTGCTTGACAAAGAAGGGTGTGGATTTCTGTTGGGGGCCTGAGCATTAATCTGCATTTGAGACTCTGAGGCAGAAGTTATGTGAGGCCCCGATATTGACCCTTTCAGAGGGTTTTGAGGATTTTATGGTGTTTTATGATGATTCGATCACGGGTTTTTGGCGGTACTCATGTAGCGGTGTAGGGACATTTCGTATGCTTCTAGGCAGCTGAAGCCTCATGAGATTAGGTATCCGAAACACGATTTGGAGTTGGGGGAAGTGATGTTTTCCCTCAAGATTTGGTTACATTATCTTATAGGGTCCGTTGTACCATCTACACGTATCATAAGCGCCTGAGATATCTTATGGATCAGTCGGATCTAAACATGAGGTAGCGTAGGTGGCTTGATGTAGTCAAGGATTATAACCATGAGATTATTTATCATCCATGGAAGGCCAATGTGGTCGCCGACGCTTTGAACTGCAAGGCGGCTAATGCTTCTGTTCTAGGGCTCTTTTTGAGGATGATCATCGACTCGCCACTTTTATATTTGATTAGGGAGGCTCAGGCTAAGGGAATCACGAGAGAGAATTAGAAGAAAAAGAAGATCAAGGGCCAGATTGGTAGATTTGCCGCCGATAGTCGCGGGCTTATGACCTAGTGCGGGCGGGTTTGTGTCCCAGTTCCTGGTGGGGTCCGACAGACATTGATGGAGGAGGCACACAAGTCCAAGTTCTCGATTCATCATGCAGCCACGAATATGTATCAATATTTGACACTTAGCTATTGGTTTCTATGAATGAAGCGAGAGATAGCATGGTATGTAGAGAGATGCTTGACCTGCCAGATGGTCAAGGAAGAGCACCAGAGACCGCATGACAAATTGCAGCCCTTGGAGGCTTCCATGTTGAAATGGGAGTAGATCACAATGGATTTCATCACCAAATTACCGAGGAAGGCCAAGGGATTTGATGCCATATGGTTTATTGTTGACCGTCTGATCAAGAGTGGCCATTTCCTCGCCATTTTGGAGAGTTCTTCAGCCGAGAAGTTGGCCGATGTATATGTATGTAAGATCGTTGCTCACCACCATGTACCGATTTCCATCGTATTTGACCGGGATTTGCGATTCACTTCTCAGTTTTTGCAGAGGTTTCATGATGAATTTGGTACGAGATTGCAGTTCAACATTGTTTATCACCCGCAGACAGATGGTCAGAGGGAGCGGACTATCCAGATGCTCGGGGATATGTTGAGGGCTTATGTCATCAATTTTGGTGGTAGTTAGGACTCCTACCTCCCCCTAGCTAACGTTTCCTACAACAACAACTATCATTCCAGCATAGGTGCACCTCCATATGAGCTTCTTAATGGGTGGAGTTGTCGTACCCCAGTTTGTTGGGGAGAGGTCGGCAATAGGGTCATGGGGAGGACTAAGGTGGTTCTCCAAACGACAGAGCTCATTTAGCAGATCAGGCAGAGGTTACAGACAGGAAAGAGTCGACAAAAGAGTTACGCAGACAGACGTCAGCCTGAGTTGGAGTTTTAGGTTGGAGATATGGTTCTACTAAAGGTATCGCCCTGGAAGGGTGTTATACGCTTCAGGAAGCAGGTCAAGTTGGGCCCCCATTTTATCGAACCTTTTAGAGTGGTGGCCATAGTGGGCAAGGTGGCTTAACGGTTGGATCTGCAAGAGGTGATTAGTCAAATTCATAGCACCTTCCATGTTTCTCAGCTTCAAAAGTGCTTGGTCGATGATACAACGGTGGTTCAGTTATATGACATTGATGTCAATGAGCGCCTGAATTAAGTGGAGAGGTCGTTGGATATTATAGATAGGAAAATGAAGACCTTGTGCAACAAGGTGGTACCCGTAGTGAAGGTTTAGTGACAGCATCAGAAGGGTTCCGAGTGGACATGGGAGCTCGAGTCAAAGATACGTGAGCACTATCAAGATCTATGTGTAGTCGAGGATTTCGAGGATGAAATCTAGTTCAAGTAGGGGGAATTATAACACCCAGTTCTAGGTAGGATTGATTCCTAATTATTAATTAAATTTTTAAGGATTTAGACCTTGGTCACGACATGAGCACTTATGTGTCACGACGTGACCATGCCCGAGGAAACATGCATCCCATTTAATCATCATGATGTGACCACATGAGGGTCACAACGTGATAGCCCTTGTGTGTCAAACGGGGATTGGCCCCCTATTTAAGGGAAGTGAGGGCTATGGTTTGCTCACCCTCAGCCTCCACCACCTTCGTTCACCCTTGAAAAACCCTAATCTACCATTATTGATCTTTGAGCTCCATTTTTGGTGATTTGAAGCCTTATAGAAAAAGAAAAGGCATTTGGTACATCATTTCAGCTTGCTAGCCACTCCATCATCATTTTTGGTTGCATTAGGACTCTTGTAAGTTCTCAAGTTCCTACCTTTTTAACTCAAGATTATTATATCTAGTGTTTGGCTAATTTTTCTCATAATTTATGGAAGTTTGAGTGTTGGGGTCCCATAAAGTTGACAACTTTTGAGTTCCCAAGACTCCATTGCTATCCTTTGTCCCAGATCTGGAATATTAGTGAGTTTTGGGTTTCATACATGGGATTAGAGCTTATTTTCCCTCCACTTTGACCTAACATGTGTTTGGGACATGCATTGGACATGCATGTCTAAAAAACTACGATTTTTATGGTATTCTGAGATAGAGAAGTCCTTCTGGAAGATTTGGTTGCATGGCTTAAATAATTAAGAGCTTAAGGCTTTAGTCTGTCCAGAGCGTTTGTCATGACGTGACGAGGGTCTGATTCGCAATTCTTTTGTCTCCAATATGCCACGACGTGACCAATGGGTGGTCACGACATGGCGACTGGCTAAATGACTTTTGGAGTGTTAACTTTGACTGGGTCTGGACCGTTGACTTTTTGAACAAGTTTGACTTTAGGTCAAACATAGCGTTTTGGGATGTAGATTGAGATTTGGTCCATGTTTCCTGTATAGGTGACCTGTAGAGTTGGTTATCGGATCTATGATCATTATTGTTATCTCCTATACTCGATGTGAGTTTTCTCACTATACTTTGTACTACAATATGTGTCCTTGTATGTAGGATGTTGGTATACTATAGTGACCTGTTAAATTGGTAGATATGTATGATTACATCTATTGATGGTTATTGTTTATTTGTTTGCATATGTTGACATAATATGGTTGGGTTGAGGCGGTACTGCTTTGTGCTGCAAGCCAACAAACTCGGGAGCAATCCAGTCATAAGCTGAGGGTCGGGACGGGCAATCCAGTCTTATGTTGTGGGCTCGAGAGCAAGCCAGTCATGAGTTGTATGCCGGGAGTGGGCAACCCAGTCTCATGTTGTGGGCTCAGGGGCAATCCAGTCTGATGTTATGGGCCCATTGTATATGTATTGTTATGTGGGGTATTTTGGGGAAACTCACTAAACTTAGGCTTATAGTTGTTGATTTCAATGTTTTAAGGTGCTTTAGATGATCGGGGCAAAGCGAAGACGTGATTGTACACATCCTACTGCTAGTTTAGTTTGAGAGATTTATTGATACTCTGATTTTATGGATTTGATTTGAAAAAAAATGGTTAAATTTTGTATGGTTTTGTTGGAAATATTTTTTAAAAATGAAAATTTTTGTCATGGTTTTTGGGATGTTACAAATAAGTAGAGAGTGAGACATCCAATGCACTTTCCATATTCACAACTCCAAGTTGTGATACAACCCTTAGATAAATGATCAAATATTCATTTGTGCAAGATATCTATATGAACGTAGACATGGAGATATGTCAATCTCAAACGCTCAAGATTATGTTTCCTCGATGGAGACTTGTGTCGACCACAAAAGACTGCATAATTGATATATATATATATATATATATATATATATATATATATATATATATATATATATATATATATAAAGGTATTTCCTAGATTAGTGATGTGGTAGCGAAGATATAGTGAAGTCTGTGGTGTCATAACACATTCTAAGTAAACATGTAGTGGTTTGGGACATGGTGTCTGTAATATTTTAAATACATATATTATT
The DNA here is from genome assembly GCF_052849685.1 of Lactuca virosa. NCBI lineage: Eukaryota > Viridiplantae > Streptophyta > Magnoliopsida > Asterales > Asteraceae > Lactuca > Lactuca virosa. The sequence goes on along the minus strand of NC_136432.1, from coordinate 113,210,311 downwards.
AGTTCCATAGGAATCATGGCAATCAATCACTTATAAAACCTAATTTTTATCCAATATATATGGAATGGAAGCTTTCAATGAACCATATAGGAATAAAAATAATACATTAGTCAAAGAAAAAATAAAAATAAACAGATAATTTCATGGCTAACAACATTAATCATCATCACAACGTGAATAAAAAATTCCGTACGTAGAAAGCCTGTATGAAACTTGATTTTACTCAATGATATTGGTTTATTGTTCTTCAGTGTAAAACTATTGGTTTAGCGTAAAAATGGAAGTAGGCAGTATTCGGCATAGAAGAGCTGCAACAAAGTAAATCTAATGAACTAGATAAAGGAAAGCCTAATTTCCTTTTTTCTATTAATGGGTGAAATGATACCCATATTTCTTAAATTTTAATGATATATTTATGAACTTAGATCTTGATACAAACCTGCCATAGGAACATATACATTGATTGTATGTCTTCCTTGCTTTTCAAATCTACAGATTTGGCACGCATCCATAGTAATGATGCCATCGTCAGATGTCCCAATATCTACATAGAAAAAAAAAAGATATGAGCGTTACAAAATGGTATTGTTGTACTCCCCTTTCTACAATAGAAATAGTCGTCTTTGTGTGTATGCAAAATTGTCCCTAAAACCAAATATTTTATAGAAAATATGTCTTGCAACTATGTAGTGTGCTTTTATGAATATTTCCTAAAACATGCTTATATTTATGAACCTATGTTATATTTAGGTTGTTTTTGGTGTGCTAGCTTAGAAGCTAGATTTTAACTTATAAGATAGCTTATTAATAAATTATCTCAAGTAGCTGCTACAATAAACCATTGTTGTGGTTGGTAAACACTAAGGTTGGCATACCAGCCGAAAACAACTTATAGTTTATAAGTTAGTTTATTAACAAGTGAAACTTAATATAAAAAAACAACCTTATAACCTAGCATATAAGCTATTAGATGCTACTTTTGTGTTATCATCAAACAATAAATTACAATAAGCTCACAAAATAAGCTACCTTATAAGTGTCAAACACAACCTTAATTAATATTTTATTACTCGAGAATGCTCTGTCTAAGTGATTGATTATTAACATAGTTACATAAAATGAAAGACCATTACTGTTATGTGGTTGTCTTGTTTTGTTGTTTAACGTTTTGGTACCCATTTTTTTATTTAATAAAATTTCCGCAATCCTAAAAAATTGTTGTATAAAGTTTTTATCACTATTTTGAATTATTTTACTGCTCGGATATATATTACCGTTACATATTTACTCCAAGTGATGCTTGACGTTGCTCCCACAAAGGCAACAACAATATAAGTGATTTCAAGGACCCAAATGCAACTCCAGAACATCTGCATAAGTTTTAGTCATATGTAATCATACAATCTTACTGTAGATAAAACTGAAGTCAACAAAACAATATTGCGTGTTATTATTACCATAAGATGAAATGGACTTATCAGTACTCTATCACACATTATGTATTTATGTAGTATTCAAAACTAAATATTTCTCTATTTGTTTCTTCCTATGATTTTTTAATTAGCTAATTACCCGTGTTTGACCTAGACGTGAAGCAAGTGATTTAATTCCATGCATCTGGTCTCCCTTAATATCGGGGATGTCCTATCAGAATAACAATTTAGTTAGAACCAATGACAATATTATAGATAAAGGTTTAGTTCTACAAGATAACATAAACTAGAAGCCAAGATAGTATTACTTTCACCTTAAAGAATATTATGGCAATTGAGAACATACTAAGTATTCCAAAAGTAAAGAGTGTTTGTCTTGAGAGTAAACTAGATCTTCCATGGATAGAATTCTGTAGAATTTCAAGAATAAATAACATCATCAAGCAAAAAAGCACCATGTAGGTAAGTATTAAAGCACATTGGTCTACACATGTTTAAAATAAAATATATACCACTCTTGGCAACATCCTACTATAATATGTAACAAAAACAAAATAAGACCTTTTAAGATGACACATCATCCATATCATGATGCCATGCAATACGTTAAAGATAAAATCATGGTTAGTATATATATATATATATATATATATATATATATATATATATATATATATATATATATATATATATATATATATATATATATATATATATATATATATATATATAAAACGAGCAATGGGAGCTAAAAAACGTAGTGGGAAACTACGCATGAGTTCAAATTAAGTAGTGTTAGACCCATGTTTCTATTCACTAAAATGACCAAAGATGGAAGCTAATTGCATGAAGATAACCTTACTTTTACTTTCTAATTGACAACCAATATTGCGCAAAACACTTTGCTAAACAGAAAAGTACTACCTCCAAAGAATTTTGATCCTGTGAGTTCTGTGTGAAGGGAATTTACTTTGCAAAGTATAGCTGGTTGCCAGATAGACGAGGGACTATTTATAGGTGCAAATGTGGTAATTTTCGAAAATAAGGAGACTCTTTATATGGTAAAATCTTTGGTTTTCCAAACAATTTGCAGATATTATATAAAACAAAGTCGGTGATCAAAACTGTTATTAAGCAGTTTTTCTAAATAATGGGTCGCAAGTAAGTTGTTAAATTATTTAATTTTCCATCATTGTTAGCACTTGATTGTGTTAAATACCCTTTGTACTACAAGAAATATCATGGCGACACCACCAATAGTGGCAACATCTCAACTCCATGTTTTGATGTCGCAATTGTGGAATCTTTTTAAGTCCTTAACTAATTGAAATTATAATATAATCTAGATATATGTTGAATGTATATAAATATTCTTTAATTTAGTTTGTGAAAATGTTTGTGAACGTCTTTAAATTGCTTTACAAGTTCTTTTTTTTCATGTTATTTCCTCTTAAGTTGTACAAAATCATATGATTTAAACAACCACAATTTTAATAATCACTTGTAATATATTTTTTTTCTTTAGTTCGCATATTTTCGCAAAGTAGTTATCATTAACATTTAATGTTCTAAAATATTGTTTTGCAAAATAGTACATAATTTTTGAATACATTAGATTATGTCTAGCTTTGTGTATTTTGTTTATTGAGCAACAGAAGGCCACGAGAAGCTTCAAATTATCTATAAAAGAAAAAAGAAGAATTCAAGGAATTGGAATAAATGTCTGATGTTTCTAGATAAGGCTAGGTAGTCCCTAATTAGTCAAAGTATGATTGAGTATCGACAAACCTCAAGATGCATGTAATGTGATTACAGAGGACCTTTCATGACCTTGATTTCCCTCTCGATCTCTAATGAAATCATCAAAGAAATCTTAGAGCATTTTCTAGGAGATGCATAATGATTATTAATATTGAAATTTGTATTTTATACTGTATCATCCGTATTTTAAGGCTAGAACTTTTAGGAATATTTTTGGTGAAAATATAAATTTTGGAAAAATTAAATTATAATAAATTAAATAAGTAATAAAACAATAAAAACAAATGATATTAATTGAAATTTTGATGTTTTAAATTTTGTTAGAATGATAAGGGAAGATTAATGGAAGAAATTAGGGTGGAGGGATCATAATTGCAAAATTTGCAAAATTTAGGATTTGACCCGGGCCATATGACCATTTAGGAGTAGAAATATCACTTATATGATAGGGAAGGGTTGAATATGGAAATTGTGAACTTAATAGTTATTTCCTAAGTCAAATTGTAATATTAGACTGGAGGGACTGGTGCCACCGAAACTGCACTCCCTTCATTGCTACATAAGCATCATATCATTTTTTACCACAAAAGTGTGATTCCTTGCCACACCCAAGGAGTGGTGTCACATTTTATTTTAAAAGAAAATTTAAATAAAAACTTTAATTTTTTCCCCACCCAATCACAAAACGGGACAATTTTTTACCACACTGCGGTCTAAACCGCATCCAACCCGCACCCAGGAGGAGGTGTTCGCTACCTAGGTGGCGAAACCGCACTCCCTCTACCGCACCACTCCCCCAAGTCTTAGTGGTAACATTTGTCATACAGGGACTATTCTTTTCCCTGATCCGTAACTCTTCTTTCCATATCCTGGCGAGGGTTTGTGGGTTTTATATAAGTTGAAATTTCAATGGTTAAATATCGTATCTTAGATTTCTAGAACTGATTCTCTTCTTATTTCGTCATTCAGAAAACTCTATATAGTTGTGTGATTTGAAGTTTGAGTGAAATTTTGGGGTTATTCTAACCCTAACTTCTATGAACTAAAGTTTTGTGTTGTGGCTAACGAAGTTATAAACTATGTAGCTTATACTAAGTTGTTATATCAATAATCTAGGATAATGTTAGATAATTATGCTTCTATTTATGTATATTTAGGTTTTTCAAGTTTTTCAGCTTCTAGTGTGTTAATTTGGGGTTTAGAGCTTATTGTTAATCAATGATTAAGTTCTAGAACCTTATGACATCTGAATTTCATGTATTATAAGTTATATATCATGTATTGGTCTAGAAACAATGAAAGAAGTAAAACATTTTTTAGAATTAGACTCAAATTTTTTGTTTCTCGTTGGAAATCTTCTTGGAGGCTATGCCAATTAGACAGTGAATCCAAGGTAGCAATGCCAACAATGATACCATGTTTGGTGATGGCATGTCCTTCATCATGCTTAACTTGGAATTTTACAACATAAACATCTACTTCATCCTTTTTAAGGCTTCATAACATCCCCGTCTACTATAGGATTCTGAGTCGCGACTTTATGTCTACCAATATATTCACTTGATTCAACTTTTATCGTCACTTCCATTGCATCCATCCATTTATCAGTACCAAAAATATTGACGTCGTCTTCTTTTTCATTACTACCATTTTTTGTTTCGGTCAAAATTTTATTGACCATAACTTGTTTCCTCGTATTTATCTTCTTCCAAGGAATCCAAACTTTCATGATCCAATGTCTTCTTTAACTTTAAAATTTACATTCTTCATCATTAATTTATATCATCTTCTTTATAAATAGTTCGAACCCATCCTGATATTTCTCTAACCTTTACAACATACTCAACCCTTTCGATCATAACCATTACTTGATTGGAGATAATATTAAACAATGATGTATTTTTACACCCGCTTCTTGTTTTAATATTCTCGACTTGATCTTCCTTTTGGAATATAATCGACATTATAGACTAGCCACCTTTTTTAAAGAACTAGGATACAAGAAGCTAATGATAGTCCATCAAACTCCATACAAATCATTCTTTCATTCACAACAAAGTTATTTGTCAAGAATCTAATCTCCTTGACGTATGTTTGATTCTGTTATGTTGCTTGAATTTAGTACATGTACTTCTTGTTCTAAATTTAAACCAAACCCATGACCATATCATTAAAACCTTCATTTGAACATATTTTATACAAATATCCAATAACCTTAACATCCCATACATCACCAAGAAACATATCAGTGAAATCTAGTATTACAAATACATCTACAACTACAAAATAACTTTTATATTTAAATTATTCTTGTAATCAATTAGTTTAATACTTTCCTGTATTAGTTCTCAATCAAACCATTTCCTTGTATTCAATTATGTACTATGACTATAAAAGCCAATGTAAAGACTCAATGTAAAACATACATAAGCAATTCTTTTCAATAACCTTTATATGGTATCAAAGATCCACAAGCTCCACTGAGCAATCCTCGATCCCTTCTCATAACAACCCTAATCCATCATTCATTCAAGACCTACCAATGGTGAATCAAACAACCATTCAATTGATTGTCGCCACTCACTTCCCCATCAAACTCACTACTATAAATTTTCTTGTCTGGCGCAAGCAAGTTGAATCCACCTTAATTGGATTACAACTTGAAACCTTGTTCATAGAAGAAAAAGTGAAAGAAAGAAAATCCACAATACTTATTTTATCAGTGCCATTCTTTGGGAGTAGTTTAGAATCCATTCAGCATCTCATCTCATCAGCAAATACTGTCCTAGAAGCCTGGGCACGGTTGAATTTAAGTTACGCCAGCACCTCCAAGTCTGGTGTTATCTCTCTGAAATCCAATCTTGTGAAAAATCCTAAAGGAGACAAATCTATTGTTCACTATCTCCAAGACATACGATGTTGGATAATATAAGGTTTATGGTGGAGATCTGAATACCAACTTGGATCGTGAGAACACTTTCCGAATTGATATTTCTACCCTATGCTTGGGTTGCAAGAAATTCAATCTAGGATAATCCAAGTGGACACTTACGATTCTAGGCACAGAAATCGTAAGCCAATTTGCTAGAAAGATTTTGTGAGAGTTTGAAGAAAACGAGAGCTAATTTTCAGATCTCACTCCACAACAGGAAGAGTCGTTTATATAATAAATGAAATTAGGGTTTCATTAGGGTTGGATAATATAAGGTTTATGGTAGAGATCTAAATACCAACTTGGATCGTGAGAACACTTTCCGAATTGATATTTCTACCCTATGCTTGGGTTGCAAGAAATTCAGTCTAGGATAATCCAAGTGGACACTTACGATTCTAGGCACAGAAATCGTAAGCCAATTTGCTAGAAAGATTCTGTGAGAGTTTGAAGAAAACGAGAGCTAATTTTCAGATCTCACTCCACAACAGGAAGAGTCGTTTATATAATAAATGAAATTAGGGTTTCATTAGGGTTGGATAATATAAGGTTTATGGTGGAGATCTGAATACCAACTTGGATCGTGAGAACACTTTCCGAATTGATATTTCTACCCTATGCTTGGGTTGCAAGAAATTCAGTCTAGGATAATCCAAGTGGACACTTACGATTCTAGGCACAGAAATCGTAAGCCAATTTGCTAGAAAGATTCTGTGAGAGTTTGAAGAAAACGAGAGCTAATTTTCAGATCTCACTCCACAACAGGAAGAGTCGTTTATATAATAAATGAAATTTGGGTTTCATTAGGGTTGGGTTGTCATTAGTTGCTTTGGAAGCAAGTCAGGGTAATCCAGATTAATGAGGATCAAGGGTTACCAAAACTAACGAGTTTCGTTAGTTTTACCATAATCACCCTCAATAATCTGAATTTTCCAATATGTTCCCATATGTAAAATTCAGCGGGACCCCAGCCAGGAGCTCTGCCCCTTGGACCCCGCTAGGGGCGCTGTCCCTAGACCCCGCCAAAGGGGCGCCGCCCATTTGGAAACCTCGGACCCAGGGGCGCTGCCCCTGCACCCCCGACTTGAATTCGAACCGGCATCTAGTTTGATCTTATACATGTGTGCACTCCGCACCAACATGTCTCTGAATATGGGGCCCAAACGAAATTCTACTTGGAAATGGTAGAAAATTACCAATCTCTCACACTGGTTCAACACACATCCACACACCTACAAAATCATTAAACTTACATGATATATTGTGTGTTCCCAATCTAAAGTGCAATCTTATTTCAGTAGTTAAATTTTTGCAAAGCTAACAATGTTTCTATTGAATATTTTTCTTATTATTTTTCTGTGAAGGGTCTTCGTACGAGGGCACGTCTAATGCGGGGGGGGGGGGGTGGAGAACATTGATGACATCTATCATGCCACCATCATATCCTTAAAGAAACTCAACTTCACAACAGTCAACAAATCTCTTCATTGGCACCACAAACTTGGTCACTCGTCCATCAAAGTCTTTAAGTCAATTATTTTGAGTCTAGGCCCTAAGTCTACCTTCCTGTCAAATTCCCACACTCATTGTCCCTCATGCGCGGTTAATAAAAGTCACAAATTACCTTTTGGACCAAATTCATTTGTTGCCACTAAACCATTGCAATTAATTTACTCTGATGTATGGGGTCCCGTTCAAAAATCAATTGATCAATTTACATACTATGTTATATTTGTTGACTACTACTCAAAATATATCTAGCTTTACCTAATGCATCAAAAATTTGATGTTGCCAAGCTCTTTCTGTTGGGGTACAAAGTTTTCCATGTATGACTTTGTAATGTGTTGACTTTTGTAAAACCCACTTGTATGTGGTGCATTAGCCTTTTGACTCATGAGATAGAAAGTGAGAGAGAGACATGTAAACACCTCTATATAAGGTGGGTTCATACCACTTATGGAGGTGTGCTTGAGATGTGTAAAAGTTGAGTGTGTGAGTGTGTGTTATTTATGTAGATGTAGATCTATGTCCCTTTTTGTAACACCGTACATATTCAATACATCTCTTAAACACCGAAATCACCATGTTCATTGTGCAATCTTTAATTCTGCATGCCAAACCATGTTCTATAATCACATCAATTGGTATCAGAGCGGGTCTTCAAAGATCAACGTGATTTTTTGAAGAACGATTCTCGGTTTGGCAAAATTTGTCACAATTGGAGCATTTTTGGTGAGTCTCTCTCTATGATCTCTCTTAGTCTCATTGAATCGTGCGTTGCGTTTTAAATTTTTTATCATTTTGTCTCGGTTGGATCGAATTTGTTTCAAGCCTACTTGGAGATTCAATCTATTTTCTTTCATAAAGCAATTTCGAAACCAATATCTGATCATTGTTCTCTATTCAAATGTCAAAGCCAAATACAAGTTGTTTTCAATTGAGTCCAACAAGAATTCAAATCACTGTTCATCAATTTTTTTTTTTTTTTTTGATTTAGCCAATTTCAAATCGATTTAGCCCAAAATCACTTAAGCCTAGAACTGTTCATTTAATCAGTTGTAAAAGCCCGAATTCTTTTCCAGGTTATTTGTTAGTCTGATTCATTTGTAAAATGCTTCAAATACTTGTACGTCTCATTATTCTTGACCACGAATTCGATTTCATCTTGTCTGTCTTGATAATTGATTCTTGTAAAGTTTGTCTTGTGAGTCGATCTTATTTGATTTATATAAATCTAAAATCGATTATGATCAAGATGTCAATTGTTGATTCAATTGAAAAGTCAATTTCAAAGTCAAAGCTCGATTCCAAGATTCAAAATCGAAAAAGATTCAGATGGATATGGTTTCATTTTGAGTATTGATTATGCGTCTAAGTTCGTTTTTTATGGTTTTGATGTCGATGTATGTTGGAGTCGATCGATGTTCGCATCAATGGTTTGGGGAGTCAAACTGTACTTGGATTAAAATGCATTCGACTGAGTTTTGATCCTGAAATCGAAATTTGTATTAGAATCGAGTGGGTATATGAATCAAATTGGCATATCTGGAATTGAATGATTGCGAAGGGTTGGAACTAGGACGTGATTTCAAGTTTGTGAGTCACGCCTTGTACTTTTGATTGTTATAGATTTGTGATATCGATGATGGTTTGGGAACGAAAAGAACTTGGACTTGGATTCGTTGGTTGGTGGTTCGTTAATCATTGGTTTCTTATGATTAGATTTTGGTTCTTGAATGTCTACTGGGAAGCAATAGTAGAAAAATGAAGAACGAATTGTTTGAGAAGTCATCTGATTTCGAAAAGCGAAGGCTGAATCGATGGTTGGATTGACTTTTGATAGTCAAAGGATGATTGGGACGAACAGTAAAATCGATGAATTGGATTTTGAAGTTTCGAAGGGTTGATGTTCATTTGTTGATTGAGTTTAACTGAGAATTGGAAAGATTATGAATTGTCGATGGGCTTGTATTAATGTAACGAAGCTTTACTGGGTTCGTGAATTGAAGAGGCGAAAGTGTTTATATGCGAAAAATTGATTTTGGGGTTAAAGAACGAATGTTTGATTTTCTGTGATTTTGAGTTCGTGGATGAAAAGCACAGCGTGATGTTTTGGTTTGAATGAAAAAAAAACGAATATCTGTGATTTGGAACTTGATTAACGAAACCTTGTTTTGGAATGAATAACGAAAGTTTGAGTTTATGATTCGTTAAAATGGGCCATGGGTTTGGTGATTGAAACTAACGAACGAGAGAAAATTTTCGTTAAAATGATGATATGGATTTCTAACGAAGTGATGAAGAACAGAAATTCGTTAAAATGGTGCAGTGAACGTGGATTCGTACGAATTGGGGAAGAAACTCAGAATTTTCGAAAATGTTCCCTGCACTTACAAAAGTTTGACATCTTTTACAAAATTTTGACAAGATGGTATAAGTTTAGTTAGTTTTGAAGAAAGGAGGAAGAATTTTCGAAAACAGCCCCTGAAATTTCGACAGTTTGACACATATTAAAAATTTTCGACAATTTGTGACATGTTTTCGACAATTTTGAAGACTTGTGCAGAATTTTCGAAAAGAGTACCTGAAGTTTCGAAAGTTTGATAGTTTTTGCCCAATTTCGAAAAACGACTGATTTTGCTGAGAAATTGAAGAAAAGGCATTTCAGGCCCCTGCAGTTAATGCAAATTGACGCTTTCTACCCTGTTTCGAAAAAGGGGGAGAGTTTTGTATTTTTGGCTGTTTTGGGCGCACCGGGTCACTGCAGAATTTTGAAATTGACAATTTCTACACATTTTTGAGAAATTTTGTCAAAGGCGGTCCGTGAACGAAGCTAAACATTGAAGATTTTTTGGGTTTTCCGGATTAAAGCACAAAGTTTATGCCACATGTTAAGGGGGAGATTTGACACGAAAAATTCCGAATAGATTACGTTCTCTTTCCTTGAAGGTTTTATAATCAAATTTCGATTATAAAAAGGGGGAGAAATTTATATGGAAATTCGAACTTGAATTTTTCATATTACGCGGATTTGAAGACCGAAGTGACCTTGAATTTTTGAAGTACACGAAATGATGCAATTGGAAGTTTGGAAGTGATTTCTTTTCGAATTGGGTTTGGTTTTATTGAAGATTTTTGGGGTGTGTTTTTATGCTCAACTTTTGGGTGATCAATTTGGAGTTTGAGAAGCTCGTGATCATTCGTTGATGCTCGGTTTGTATGGTCTCACATCCTAGAGCCCAAATTGAAGAATCATGGAAGAATTAAAGATTTGAAGTTCATTTCGACATGTGTCACCCACCCTTAAGGCTCGGATCGCGTAGTTGCTCGATTTTGGAAGATTTGAAGTGGGTCATCCATTCCTAATTTTGAGGAGGAGAATGTTAAGGTAGAAAGTTTTCCATGTATGACTTTGTAATGTGTTGACTTTTGTAAAACCCACTTCTATGTGGTGCATTAGCCTTTTGACTCGTGAGATAGATAAAGGCGAAGCTTATATAGGGCCAGGGGGGTTGTGCCCCCCCCCTATATATTTTTTTTATAATTAGTTCCTAACTTATAAAAAAGTTACATATTGTGCATAAAACTATAAAATTTGATTTTGCCCCCCCCCCCCCTGTTCTTCAATTTTTATACATATTCCATTCTCGGCCCCCCCAAACCAAAACTTCAAGCTCCGCCACCGGAGATAGAGAGTGAGAGAGAGATACATGTAAACACCTCTATATAAGGTGGATTCATACCACTTATGGAGGTGTGCTTGAGAGGTGTAAAAGTTGAGTGTGTGAGTGTATGTTATTTATGTAGATGTAGATATGTGTCCCTTTTTGTAACACCATACATATTCAATACATCTCTTAAACACCGGAATCACCATGTTCATTGTGTAATCTTTAATTCCGCATGCCAAACCATGTTCTATAATCACATCACTTTCCATAGTTCAAGATACTTGTTGAAAAATTCTTCAACCATCAGATAGTATCCCTCTTCACTGACAATGGGGATGAGCATCTTGTCTTACTTCCCTTATTCCACACCCACAATATCTCTCATTACACCACCCCACCTCATACTCCATAACAAAATAAAGTTGCGGAACAACGTTGTAGACACATTTTTGAAACCATTCTATCCCTCCATTACGCCAAACTCCCACTTAAATACTTGACTCATTCCTTTCAAAATGCAGTTCATATTATCAATCGATTTCCTACCACCATTTTAAACAATAAAAGTCCCTTTCAAACACTTTTTCATAAGCCTCCGAACTATTCCAAACTCAAACTGTTTGGATGCCTCTGTTACCGATGGCCAAGACCATATACTACCTCCAAACTTCAGCCACACTCCTCACCATGCATTTTTCTTGGCTACTCCACTTCCAAGTCCACCTACAAGTTCCTTGATCTTAACAAACCCGTCTATATCACTCACGTCATGTTCAATTTATTGAAGATGATTTTCCATTCCATCACGAATCACAATCATATACCCTACCCACAGCTGATGACTTTTTCTCTTCCTTACCTTCACCCATCTCCTCACCTGCACCTACCCAATCATCTTTAATCCCCTCACAAACACCACCTATACCGTACCGTCTGCCTCCCACAAATACCATTGACCCCACTAAAAATACCACTCCACCTAACCACAACTCTCCACTCTAATTTTTTCCTAAACTTATAACTTATTCTCGCAGATCAAGATAACCACCGGCTTCTCCATTCCTGCACATCCATCCTCGCCCATCTCCTAACCATCCTCACCACATACCTCTTCATCTCCTACTACCATACAACCCTCTCCATCATCCTCACCAATCACTCCCGCTGTTACACTTATTCCATCACCATTTTCTCCTCCTAAAAAACGAGCTCCAAAAAAAACTCCAAATACTTTAAACACAGTTTCATAAACACCACCACCCTTCATCCCATACCAGCCACCCTTGAACCACATACTCACAATTAAGCCATGAAAGACCCCAAATTACGCGAAGCCATGGATCATGAATTGAATGCTCTCTGGCAAAATGGCACCTGGGAACTTGTCCCTCAAACCTCTCAACAACCCATTGGTTGCAAATGGGTTTTCGTGTCAAAAGAAACCCAGATGGTACAGTAGCCAAATACAAAGCGCACCTCGTACCCAAAGGTTTCCTCCAACAATTTGGCAAACACTATTTTGAAACCTTCAGTTTTGTCACGAACCCTGTCACCATGCGTATCATCTTATGCATTGCTTTTTCCAAAAATTGGCCACTCCTTCAATTTGATGTAAACAATGCATTTTTGCATGACACACTTCACGAGGAAGTATTCATGTCCCAACCACCCAGCTTCATCCATCCTCAGTTCCTAAACCACATTTGCAAGCTTCAGAAATCTCTATATGGACTCAAACAAGCTCTTATAGCGTGGTACATGGAGCTTACACAATTTCTTATCACTTTTGGTTTTAACAAATCCATGGCAGACCCCTCTCTTTTCATCCATAATCATGATAATGTCACATGTTACTTCATGGTCTATGTAGATGATATTGTGCTTACTGGAAATGACTAAAAATTCCTTACTTAGTTCACTAATAACCTTGCAAACTGTTTTTCTATAAAAAATCTTGGCCCTCTTCACTACTTTCTTGGCATTAAAGTCCTACCTACTCCCACCGATCTATTTCTATCTCAACATCTCCATAGGATCTTTTATCAAATTTTCACATGGATGGTACCAAAGAAGTTGCTACTCCTTTGTACCCTTCAGTTGTTCAAACCCCACTAGATGGCTCCCCGAATGTTGATCCAAAACCATACTAGAAACTTGTGGGTTCCCTACAATACCTAGCCTTCACTTGGCTTGACGTATCATTTGTTGTGAATCGCCTCTCTTAATTTATGCATTCACCAACACAAAGTCACTGGCAAGCCTTAAAACCGGTCCTTCGCTACCTAAAGGGTACAATCCATCATGGATTATTCCTCAAAAAAGGCTCCTCACTTGATATCAAGGCCTTCTCGGATTCTGAATGGGGTGGAATAACCAATAGCGGTCACTCTAAGATAGCCTATTTATACCTTGGATCTAATATCATATCATGGCATTCAGCTCGTCAAAATTCGGTTTCCCGTTCATCCATAGAAGTTGAGTACAAAGCTCTAGCAAATGTTGCAACTGAAGTTATCTAGGTACAAAATCTATTGCACGATCTTGGTTTGGCATCCTCTACTAAACCAACACTTTTTTATGACAACACCGACGCTATATATTCCTGTGCCAACCCAGTCTATCACTACCGGATGAAACATGTTGCTCTAAACTACCACTTTGTGTGTGAAATGGTATAGGATGGTTTATTTCACGTGTTACATATAAATTCACCGAACCAGCTTGCAGATACTCTCACCAAACCAGTCAGTCTTGCAGTATTTCTACGTCTACGTTCCAAGATTGGAGTCTCCGATGGATCCTCCATCTTGAAGGGGCGTATTACATATACATCTACAACTACAAAATAACTTTCATATTTAAGTTATTCTTGTAATCAATTAGTTTAATACTTTCTTGTATTAGTTCTCAATCAGATCATTTCCTTGTATTCAATTATGTACCATGGTTATAAAAGCCAATGTAAAGGCTCAACGTAAAACATACATAAACAATTATTTTCAATAACCTTTATATCTAGGACCTTTAAAAGACATGTTGTTCCACAGAGATCTTTTTTGTGTATAATTTGTCACCATCTTCTCTCACATGATTATCTTCATAGATTACCACATTTTCATAATTAAGAATTCTTGTCCTCGACCTTCCAGATTCCTCCCCATTCAAACTTAGGTAAAATACCATTATTTTGCATGCGGGATTGTTTACTGTCTCGACCATTAATCGTTGTATATGAAGCATAAAATATGGTAATTCTCAATCCAAAAACTTGATAAACACTTCTCAAATTCATATGCATCTTATACATATAAACAACTCACAAACACAAATCGTTTCCCAAGCTTTAACTATTTGTGTTCTATGTAAACATCTAACACCTTTCTATATTGCGTACACAACGGCCATATTTTCATCCGACTTCATGCTATTCAGGAAGTTGGTTAGATAATACGCGAATAAAAGTTCTCTAAGGTCTTGAAAGCCCGGGTTGATATATATATATATATATATATATATATATATATATATATATATATATATATATATATATATATATATATATATATATAGGGTGAGGTTCAATAGAGAATCATAATTAACCAAGGAACCAATATTTTTTTTAATTTTTAGAACTTATTTTTTATCAAAAAAAAAACTAAAAATACAGAAATTCATAATTTTTTATCCATTTTCCAATGATATCAAATTCGATAAAAAAAAAAATTCGTCAAATTCACACGGTGAATCCGAAAAATATATTTAACATTCACAATGTTAAGTTATGAATTTAGATATTTTTAGTTTTTTTTTCGATAAAAAATAAGTTTTAGAACTCAAAAAAAAAATTTGGTTCCTTGGAAAACCAATAATTATGGTTCTCTATTGAACTTTTCCATATATATATATATATATATATATATATATATATATATATATATATATATATATATATATATATATATATATATTACCATGTCCGACCACATGTTGCTTGCATGGGATGTTATAGCTTTTCTTGACAATACAAACTTCCCTTCTTCCCTATCCTTCTCGCCTTCTCATTCCCTCCATAATCTAGTGTCAAGATCACAGTCATAAACATGTATCATCCTGCACTTTGTCGGACTGTTACGCGGAAGCACAAGATACCTTATTTTTTGAAAAAAAATAAAATAAACATTGAGAACGGGAGCGTTCATCTTATAAGATACCTTATTTTTTGAAAAAATAAAATAAACATTTAAACCAAGTGTAGGAAGAAAGTTCCTAGTTCATTGGGTATGAAGGGATAATTTGTAGGGATTCATGATAACAATACATATACGAAATTCTTAAGATGACTAAACCTCCATCCACTAACAACAAGATTGATAAATAGTCGGTGTACGGAAGTTGGCACGAAACCCTGGTTAGAAAAGTTCTATTTCCCAAAAAAAAAAAAAATTAAAAAGACATTTTTTGTGGTAACTACTCCACTAAACGTGAAATACCTTTCTATAATTTATTTGGTAAAAGAAAATTTTAGATTACAAAATAATGGATAAAATGGATCTTTTACGCAAGCATTCTAATGTAGTGAAACCCAAAGAAAATTTCCAATATACAGAGTGACAAAGAAAGGCCACGAAACAGGTTAACTTCGATGCACGGATCAAGTTCACTTAGCAAAGTGATCTGGTAATACCCTCAATAATTTTGTCCACCTTTGTCTGATCAATTAATTTCCAACATTTATTATCTTTACTTGGAATTTAATTGTTTCCATTTTCGTCGGGAATCTTTTAAATTAGTATAAGGCTACTCCATATGGTAGCTTTTTCACGTGTGAGCATCGAAACGTGGCATAGTGTTGTGAACACCGCCCCAACCGGACGTAGGTGTGTTGTGGCGTTGTGCGTTTCAAGGAAGAAGACGGGGCTTTTGATTGGCTGGTCAAAAAATGCGAGAAGATTGAGGGAAACAAATAACCACCAATACTATCTCTTCAACGATTTCAACCAAATCAGAATTAGACACTACAAATTTTCGGACAAAGAAGAAGAAAAGAGGAGGCGCCTGTGTAATTTATTGTGTGGCTGCAAACAATAAAGTAAGAACAATAGTAAATAGGGCACGTAATTAAAAATTTGGGCTTAGTCAAATTTCAATAGGTAGACATATTTTTATTGGGCTAATTTTTTTGTTGGCTAAGGATGGTTTAACAGGCCTAAGTAATTCTGGAGCAAACTTTGGTTTCTTGGTTTAATTTTGGGCTAATTTTTAGTACATTACTTAAGAAAAAAAATGTTGTTTAAATGCAATTTTTATTCTTTTTAAGCAATATAGGTTTTAAATTGAGAAAATTCATGAAACGACCAAATTATAGGGCGTGTATGAAGAATTTGACCATGAAAAACTAAGATTTGTAAAATGACCATGACTTCCGCATAGACCCTCTCTGCGGAAGCCTTATAGCTCTGAGGAATGTGAACAACAATGGGGAAATGATGTGGCAGGGGAAAAAGATAAAAAAAATCGTAAAAAAAACAATTTAAAAAAAAAAACGCAATTCCGCAGAGGGTTTTGTGGTTCCGCAGAAAGGTCCTCTACGGATCTGTTCTTCATCCACACACCTCTGAGAAACTGTTCTTCGGCTAACCATGACAAAAATTGGGATTTCCGAACTGTGTCTTATCAATAAACTAGGATACACCCTAAATAACTTATAATTAATTCAAGAAAGATAATGGTACTCAAAATCGTAAAAAAAAAAACAATTATTTTTAAAAAAACGCAACAATATGTAACAACAATCTTTCTTTGATCATTCGATTGTTCGTCTTCCGGCCTTTGTTCCGCAGCAACGTCCCCCAAACGGCCTAAGCCGTTCGCACTTCCGCAACCAAGCAAGTAGGAACCATATTTTTTTGTGTGATTTTACAATATTACCCCTGCCACCTCAATTTCTCAGAGATAGTACCATTCCTCAGAGGTTTAAGGCTTCTGCAGAGCCCCTCTCTGTGGAAGTCATGATCATTTTACAAAACTTGATTTTTCATGGTTAAAATCTTCAAACAACCCCTTTCTTATTGTCATTTCATTAATTTTCTCTTTTAAATTTCTCTGTTTTTTAAGTAATGTAAGGATTTTTATTAGTAAAATGTAATTTTTTTTATGTGTAAAATATTTATTTATTTTTAATAGTTATGTTTTTCATTTAACCTAATGTAAAAAAAACTAAAAACTAAAAAAAATGTGGAGTAGCAACTATTTCTAAGACTACTCGGTACGGGCCTGTGGAGGGGCGTTTTTGCCTACGTGGAGGCAGCTTAACGGCGTGGTAACGGCTGGAACACCGCCAGCCTCTAGTTATGAGATGTGGTGTTATGAAATGTGGTAACGAGCACGAGAGGCAACACCCAATCAAATCATTTCATTCTTTTTTTCTTTTTTTGCTCTCTCCTCTTAACACCATGTTATAACATGGGAACACCACCCCCACTTCATGTTATAACATGTTAAAATGTAAGGTGACAATATTTGGCTTGATAACCCCGTTGCCCACACCCAACACTCTAAAGGCTAGTAGTTTGATAATGAACATATAGTGGAGATGAGGTGGTGCATAGGTGACATTATTTTTCTAGTGGGTTGGTAGTAGGGATGAGATTTAGAACCGGAAAACCGGACCGGAACCAGAATCGGACCGGAACCGGAATATATAGAACCGGTTTCGATTCCGGGTTTAAAAATTGGTTTTATCCGGGTTTCGGGTAATCCGGGTTTGGGTCCATCGGGTCCGGGTAAACCGGGTCTAAAAACTGGAACCGGTGTTTGGAACCGAAACCACTTTTAGGGCCGGAACCGGTTTTTGTGAAACGTTTAAAAGATGCATATCTCATTCGTTTCAACTCCGATTGACATACGGTTTTTTCCAACGTGTAGTTTAGAGTTTGTATATGATTTTAGACTATAAATTTGCCATTTTTAGTTTTATATTCATTGACTTACAGTCTTCTAAAGTCGAGATATCAAAGCTGAAAGTTTTTAGTTTTTCAGTTTTTTTGCATTCTGTGAAAGTTTTAAAACATGCATATCTAATTCGTTTGAAGTTGGATTGACATGTGGTTTTTTCCAACTTGTAATTTACAGTTTGTACATGAGTTTAGACTATAATTTTGTCATTTTTGGTTTAATATTCAATGATTTACAGACCCCCGAAGTCGGGATATCAAAACTGAAAATTTTCAACTTTTCAGCTATTTGTTTTTGTACTTTGTTTTCTGTGAAAATGTTAACACATGCATATCTCATTCGTTTACAGTCGAATTGACATGCGGTTTTTTTGCAGAGTGTAGTTTAGAGTTTGTACATGATTTTAAAATATAATTTTGTCAATTTTGGTTTCATATTGAATGAGTTAAAGTTCCCCAAAGTCGGGATATCAATATGAAAATTTTCAAAGTTCAACCTACTAAGTAGTAAGTAATTACTAAAAAAATCCGGTTTTTCCGGGTTTTCCGGTTCTAAACCCACTTTATCCGGTTCCAACCTACCCACTTTAATGTTTCCGGGTTTTCCGGTTCTAGACCTACTTTACCCGGAACCGAACCGGAACCGGTTCTTATATACCGGTCCGGTTTCCGGTTCTAAAAAGTCTCGTTAACCGGTTCCGGGTTTTCCGGGTCCGGGTCCGGGTCCATCCGGTCCGGGTTTAGACCCACTTAAATATGATCTTTATTTATTAAGTTTTTCTTTTTCACATTACGAGTTTATGCAAAACCCCTTTTGATAGAATTAAAGAAGATATATTTTAATATATATCTACTTTATATGAATCAACTTAAGAAAAAAAAACATTTTAGAAAGTCAAGCTCAACAAAGAGTTCAAAAAAATTTCAAGGCATTCAAGGAGATCATTGTGGAGTAGCTGTAGGATGAGTTTTGTATATTATCAGTTTATGTAAATCCCTTTTCAAAGGCTTAGAGAATAATTTTAATCTTCCAAAGAACAAACAAGATTGTTTCTTAGAGCTGTGGGTGTTTAATTTATTTAAGCTACAACTCTTTTTAGTTCATTGTGTATTACTTTCATCTTTTAGCAAGAAGATATAAACATCGATAAAAGTAGAAAAGTGTGACCTTCATATGCATGTAGCATCCTACTGGAAGCATTAGTACTCGAGCCATTAGCATGTATAAAGCCGCTGTCAGAGGAAACCTCTTCCATCGTAATAAAGGAAGCTGAGAATTTATACCATACAAAGAGTAATTACTTTTGCTGTTTGTAGATATTTCAATACCATAACATATATAACTTAATGAAAATCTCACCACATTGGCTGAATATGCGGTCCCCACCAGAAACCACCCAACCAAACACCAAAGTAAAGGCGCAGAACCAGTTATCCATGCAATCGATAAGCTCTACAAAATATATATATATATATATATATATATATATATACACACTAAGTTAGAGCTACACTAAGTTTTTATAGAAAACCTTTGTACAATGGTTTTTTTTTCTACACTCTACATATGTGTCTCTATTGTTTGGTAAATGGCATCTAAATGGTTAAGAGACGAGCCAATATTTAGAACAAGTGGAATTTACATCATAATATATTTTTATCCGAATAACGTAATAGAGTCTTCAAATTTAAAAACAAAAAATAAATAAATAAATAAATAAATAAAACTTGTTTTGTAGAAACTTCATTGATTTTTCTGGATTTCACCTATCATGCCTTCTTGAAATACAAAAATGTTCATTTTATGGAAAAATATATTTACCTTAAATAATAAATGTTTCAGTATTTAATATAATAAATATTTAACATATATAATAATAGATATGTTAATTAGTGGAATTGATTAATTTTTTATTAACAAAAAATGAAAATACCAAATAATGACATGTGCAATTAAAGTAATTCGAAAATCTTACATAACTAGAAAAGATTCTCCGGCGTTGCCGGGGTCGGAAGGTATTGCTTTGTAAAGTAAAGTAGCATGTTAGTTGTTTTTTGTCCGTTAATGTGAGGGTAATTTGGTCTTTTCAGGTAGTAGGGACTGAATTTGTCACCATGGGTAAACCATATGGACCATTTATGTAATTTTGGCGGTGGTGGTGGTGGTGGTGGTTAGGGTGAGAAAAAACCGCACCGCAACTAAAATTAACCGCAAAACCCGCAACCGATAAACCGCAACCGCAATAAAAACCGATGGTGAGGTTTTCTGATTTTTAAAAACCGCAAATTTGTGCTGCGGTGCGGTTATTAGTTTTCAAAAACCGCAAAAAAACCACATCGCACCGCATATATTATATACAACTTTTTTATTAAATTTTAATATATTAAATATTAAAAATAAGATAAGTTTAATGAATAAAAGATGAATAAAATACTAGAAGACAAAAATGTTGGTTTTTTGTTATGTTTAACTTTGAAAAATGATGAAATTAGACAATTTTAAGAAATTTATTGTTAATTACTATTGATTTGACGTTTTTAAGATATTAATTGTTTGTGATTTAAGTTAATTGTCTTATACCTTATGTTTTTTTATTACACGTAATATGTTTGAACTCTTAAAACCGTTTGAGCTCTAAACTGTGGTTATAAATCACACAAAATAACCGCACCAAATCCATTCGGTTAATAACCGCAACATACGAAAAAACAAAACTACACCGCAAAAATAACCGCCTAACCGCACCGCAAAAATAACCGCACCAAGCGGTTTTGAAAATGGATTAACCGCATTTGCGGTTAGTGGTGAGGTTTTGGCTAATAACCGCACCGCGCTCACCCCTAGTGGTGGTGGTGATGGCAGATGGTGGGTGGGTTTATGGTATTGGGTGTGTATTTTCTAATAAATAAAACATTAATTTAAAACCAAAAAGAGAATGTTAAATCTGGTAAACTACAGGGACCAATCGTGTAATTTTGTCTAACAATAATAATAACAATGATGAGGGACCATTCTGCCAAAAGACTAAATACTAATAATATGTAATAAAAGGCGAGGGTTATGAAAATTCAAACCAAAGTGAAAGGGTTGTTTGTGAACAAAAGCATAAAGATGAAGGGTCAATGTTGTAAGTTGGAGGACCAAAATTGACAAAAAAATGTGTCACTTTACTGTTAAAACTTTTCATAACTTTAATATATATATAATAATCACTTGTGGCAAAAATCTTGAGGAAATGACAAGTGACACAAACATTTTCATTTATTAGGGTATATATATATATATATATATATATATATATATATATATATATATATATATATATATATATATATATATATATATATATACTAGGTGTGAAACCCGTGTATTACACGAGTTTATTAAAAGGACCAAAAGTAACGGCGTGAGCAAAAAAAGGTCATTCACGTAAGTTTTGGTAACCACAATGACCATGTTCATAAAAAAATAAGTAATGACTGAATTTGTGACTTTTGTAAACCACATGAACCATTTATGTAATTTGGTCTTAATTAATCTATACTAATAAAATTAATTAATATGAATTCAAAAATAGAATGTACTATCTACATTAATATACATATACATTAATTAATATATTAATAGAAAGAAGAATTCACAAATATAAAGTTATTATATACATTAGTTAATATATTAATAAAATTAATTAATATAAGGAGGCATTTAATAGGTGGAATTTAAATAAAAAATGAAAAAACTATAAAAATGACAAGTAGATATTAAATAATTCAAAAAAAATCTAGAAAATAACAAGTGTTAAAATGAAAGAGAAGATGACATGTGGCAAAATTATTCATATATATATATATATATATATATATATATATATATATATATATATATATATATATATACTAGTTGTGAGACCAATGTATTACATGGATTAATTTAAAAAAAAAAATTAAATATAAAGGTCTAAATATTTAAAAACTTTGAATTTATAGGAAAATAAGAAAAATAATGAATTGTTATAATGAAAATGTTTTTTTATCTTCTAAATTTAAACAAATAATTTAAATAAAAAAACAAAAAAACTAATGAGCTTTAATTTTGAGAATTTTGAAATTAAAAGGTAAGTTTATTAATGACATTGATATCCATTTATTATGTATTATATTAAAATATTATGTGAAATTTAAAAAAATAAAAAAACTTATAAAATGACATGTAGAAAAAAAAATTAATTTAAAATAATCAAAAAATAACATTTGTCAAATTAAATAAAAATGTGACAAGTGTAAGTTAGCCACTATTCGTGGGTGTCTGTGATTTACATATTTAAAACTAATTTATGTTTTTTTATATAAAATTACTTACTTTTAGTTAGGTAAGAAACTATGTTTTTCTTGTCGGTGTAGAAGTAGTCTACTTGGTAGAGACTTTGTCTTTTAGATTGGAAATCTCGAGTTTTAATCTGGGTGTTAGCGAATTTTACTAATTTGATGATACTAAGTTTTGACTAACCAACCGCTAAAAAAAATTATGTTTGAATTATATTATATGTAATATCAAAATAAAGTAAGCTGATAATTTTCTTTAATGTGTGCATATTACTGCGGCGGTGGTGATTGCTTGCCGAATATGAAAAGGGTGAGGGGGACGAGTTGGTTTTTTTCGGACTGTGGCGACGGTGGTAACCCGGTGGCGGATACGCCAACCGATGCCGGAAAATGGGTGTCGCTGACAAGTTTGAGAATGGTAGGGTGGGTCGGTTGAGGGGTGGGTGGTCCTATCTATTCATTTAATAATAAAAATAAATCTAAAATACAAAACATACAAAATAAGAAAGAAACAAAAAAGGAGAGGTAATTTTTATACGTACTTAACGAATTCATATAGACGCTAATTTTAGTACAGAACAAAACTGAAGGATTTCGAAACCATGATGATTGTTGTTTTAATTCTCCAAAACTATGACCAAACTAGAAGCAATGTGCGTACCATAGAGACTAAAATTGCAATTTAATAAAAAAATTATATATTAATAACATTATAAATTAGGGGGTATTTTCAAATTTCAATAACTCAAAGGGCCTTTGGCATTGCAGTATTAGGAGTTGACAAATACAAGTCTCTCAGCCAAAGATCGAGTATTCAAGTCTTGTTTGTGACGAAAAATGAAGATTTTAGAGTAGATGAGTAGAATATGTAAGCCGTTTAAAAATAATAGAAAAATATTAATTTACTTAAAAAAATTCTTTCAACAACAATTGCTTGATCAAATTTGAAAAAAATTAGAGCTGATTAGTTTAAAAATAATAGAAAATATTAGTTTACTTAAAAAATTCTTTCAACAACAATTGCTTGATCAAATTTGAAAAATATTAGAGCCGATTAATTTGATAAAATAAACTGAAACTTTAAGTCTTTACTTAATTTTTTTGTGAAAGTTTGGTTATTTTTTTTTTCTCTTTTTTGAAATGGTAAATCTAATTTACACTACAATTACTTATGATTTCATTTGTATCACATAAATGACTTGAACTAGGGTGTTCGTTTGGATGTATCGGTTCGATCCGATCCAATCAAGTGAATTCAATTTAATTTCGGTTTTCAAAACATGGATCCGAAAAATCCAAACTAAATTCAAATCTGATTTGATGCAACCAAATTACAATCCGGTTAGATCGGTTTTTACAATCCGGTTTTCAAGAGCTAAAATTTTTAAATATTATATAACTTGAATATTAGCCACCTCTATAAAATAAACTAAAAAAGTTTAGTTGTGAATTAAAATATATAAAAAACTACTAAGAAAAAATTATTGTAATTTAGCATTTCACAGACAAAAAATATTTTGATACGAAATACATATTAAGGTATTATATTGTATGAAGTTTTCTAATCTATTAACAATATAATTTAGCAAATTTATAAATGATTAAAGATATACTATAAATATATAATTATTTAATTATTATTTGGGTTTTTTTGGACTATTAGGTTTTTATTTTATAAACCAGAACCAGTCCGAAATCCAAAATAACAATTCGGTTTTGCTAAAAATCAATCCAAAAATCCGAATATTCGATCCAAATTGTCCAATCGGACAATTCGGTTTTATCCAAATAATGAACAGTCATAACTTAAACCCCAAACCTCAAGGAGAAAAAACAATACTTGATACCGTCGAGATAGATCAAAATATACTAATTACCTCAAATAAGAAAAATATCGAAGTTAACTTCTTTTTTTTATACAATTTCCCCTTTTACTTATTGTTGAGTGCACTCGTGCTTTCAGTTTTATATCTTGAAATACTATTAAGTCATAAATAAATATTAACACTCTTGTTCTTGAGTTGAAACCGGAAGGAATGGAATATAGTAAAAGAAATGAGATGGAAGGAATGGGAAAAGAAAGAGGAAGAAAGGAAGCGGAGGAAATTTGCTTCCAATCAGCCCATATGTGGCTGGTAGCTTCCTAAACAAAAATAGCTTATTCTTTTCGCCCCCTCGTTTAAAAAACTCAAAAAACATACTTCATCCTTTTTTTTTTCCTTAAAAAAAAGCCGCAATTCCTTACCTTTCCTTCCTTAAGTAAACTAAAGAACCGTGGAGACATATTTCAGATAAGTAAATTAAGTACCATAATTGCTGATAATGAAGAGACGAGAATAGCAGTTCTCATAGATAGATCCCCTGCAGCTAATGGGAGAAATGGCTTGTTAACCTGAAACACTATACTCTCATCAGCCATATATCCATGTGTGTGTGTGTATGTATATATGTGGCTAGCAAATATATATAAGTTGCATGTTTAATACACCTTGTCGAGTTCTATATCACATATCTGGTTGAAACCGGTGACATACATTTGCATCAACAGGCTTCCAACGAGAGCCTGAAAGTAGTATTTTTTTTAACATAGATTCTTAGAACGCATTTATTTATGATTTATGAAGTACGCTTCTAAAAGTTTATAGTCATAAGTTCAATCGAAAATTACCTGCAACAATCTCACGAAGAACAGTGGTGAGAAATCCGAAAGCTTCTCAACAGCAAGTAGAGCCATTGAAGCTACATTTAGAGCCTATTAAATGAGATAAGATATTATATATATTATACACCTGGAGTTACTCGTATTGGAATTTAATGGTGATAATGAAACTACGAGTACGACATTGTAATTTAATATTATTAAAAATCTCACCGTTCCAAGTGCTGCATACGGCCTTATAAATCTGTAAAGAACGTCCAAGAAATTCACAGTGGTTTGCATCGGATTCATTGTATTATGAGCTGCATCAGATCCAGAATCGTTGGTAGATGTTGCATCCAATTCGAACTTCTTTTCGGGTCTTCCATGGAGCATGGATCGTTTGTAGAAGCTCTCAGCCATGTGATAGTTGACATGCCTTTGTTGAAATGTCATGTATCGATTCTTATTGAAGATACATGCTTGATGCTTCAAAACTAGACAGTATACACAGATTCTTGTTAGTGGTAATTAGTGTAGAAGGATGACAAGTTTCATGAACGTGTATTTTGATCAAGTCCCTGTTAATTTGATAGATGTTGAGGTCTATATATCCAAAAGGACTCACACTGACTCATTTGATCATCAACCATATAACCAATTTGACCCTTACATTCTAACAAAGTAATCTAAAAGAGTATTTCAACAATGAAAATAAAAACGGAGACATTTGAAGGATTTAAAGTAACAAATAGATGTATATGTACCAAGTGAAGAAGATGGCTTAACGACTCCAGAGTACTGAATCATAGCAGCTGGCTTGCGAAGTGACCCAATAGCTAGAGATTCCATATATTTCTCTCTTGAAAGAGCTCTTAACTATTTTTTATGTTCAACTTGTATTTGAAACAAACAAAACGTTATATATAGATAGATGTATGCATCCGCGTGAATGTAAATAAGTCAAAGTTACTATTCTTCAACTTGTATAGATGTTCATTAATTGCCCTGCAATCCAGTTTTGACTTTTAGACTTAAAACTGATTTGATGGGAACATTTTGGCCCAAAGACCCAATTGTCTATGAAATAGAATCAAATTGAAGATTCAATGATGCTTCGATTTTTATATTTAACTTATCTTTTTATTACCTTTCCGATACAATTTGGTTACTTCCCAAAGTGATGTCAAGATATCTGTTAGTCATTGTCTGAGTGTTCTTTTTTACCAATTCATAATAAGCGCTTGGGAGGTTTTTCTTATTAAGCGCTTTGGAGGTTTTTCTTATTTATATACATTTATTTTTATTTACCACTTAATATCCTTAAACCTATGGGTATGAATCCAAAAAACCCCATTATGGTTGATGTGACAGCCCAAAACAGCAGACCCGGTTATAAGGAGGGGCAAGTGGGGCATGTCCACAGAGCCCATTTTTTTAGGGGGCCCAATTTTTTTTATGTTAATTCCGAAAATACATTTTTAGACTTTTAATCTCGCATTAGATTACACGACTGTTTTGGTTCTTTTTCCTTGACAGTGGCAATTCTTCTTATCAATCACGTTCAATTATGACCTAAATTAGAATTAAAGCATATCTATTTTCTCTTCAGCAACCAAATCGCAAGAAATCATGGAGCAAATCATCTCCAAAATTGAAAAGGGAAGATTTATTTTCTCTTCAGCAACCAAATTGCATTGCTTTTAACATTTGGGTTTGATTATATGGGATAATATTCCGTTTGTTCATCGAAGCTACAAGATCAGGTACGTTTTCTTCCTCTAGGATTTTTATATGATCGCTCCCTCCTTGTCTGTTCGTTTCGAAAATTCTGTGAACTTGATAATATCTTTAGAAAGTAGATCGTTGGGACATATTTGGTATCGTTCAATTTAAACATTCTAATACACAATTTCATCTTGTGGCTTGAAAATTTTGGCCAATTAAAAACTCAAAACCGACTTAGGAATTGGGAATTCACAAATGACATGCCATGCGTTTTTTTTGCAATGATCAACTTGATTATGGTATCTCAGATGAGGCTTGACAAAGGGTAACTATCAAGCATGGAAGATTGAAAGCAAGCAACTTTTTTGCATGGAAGATTGAAAGCAAGCAACTTCAGAATGATATTCTTAAATTTCTTCTTGCTGCCTCTTTTAACTACATATGGAAATAGACGAATTGGAAGCTCTTTAAGAAGATTAATCACGATCCTATTTTTTTGACTAGATTGATTTTGGAAGAAGTTTTGTTTAAACTCTTGGATATGAAATCTGGTCACAGTGGTGTAAATGTGAATATTAATGAGATTTGGTTATTACCAAAGCAAAATATTGATTTTTATTATCTTCATGGGTAATACAAATTTAATTTTTAGAACTGTTCTGTTGATACTATTTGGTTTTCAGATTAATCTAGAGTGGGATTTGGGAACTTCTAGATGTTAAGGTGAATTAGCCAAAAAAGAAAATAAAAAGATCTAGGGGTTTTTTGCAAACCTAAGGGCCTTTTTTTCGGCTCGTCCTCGACATATGAATCCTCATAACCGGCCCTGCAAAACGGCATGGTAACACTATGAACACTGTCCCATCTCCGACGTTATGGTAAGAAATGTTATAACGGAGAGCAACGCGATCAGAGCCTCTCTCTCTCTCTCTCTCTCTCTCTCTCTCTCTCTCTCTCTCTCTCTCTCTCTCTCTCTCTCTCTCTCTCTCTCTCTCTCTGAACACCATTTCCTACATAAATGATATGGTGTTAAGAACGACATGATATTTTAAGTGGCAGTTTTTTAGTGTTGTAACACAAACCCAAACCGGTCTAGATATGATAGTTTATATATTTTTTTCTTTTTTTATTTCGATCACTCAATATTGAATGGTTAATAATTATATTTCATTGTACACCTTTAGTTTCTCTTATAGTTTAGTTTTATATATTTTTAATTTATTTACAATCTAGTTATTCCTATAAAATGTTTAATGACATCTCATCTGTAAAATATAAATTTATAATGATAATATAATATTTTCAATGTTTTTATTTTATTTTTATAACTATAACATAATAATTTTTCATATTTTATGCATATAAATAATGAAAGGATATGTTCGTAATTATACGTTCGTATTAAAATATTATTTCAGTTTAAAAATGGACTAATTAAATGTGAAGTTTTATAATACATTTTAAATTGATGTTGTTGAAACAAAGTTCAATTAGGATCGATAGATTCTAGACAGACAAACAATTAAGAACGTAATTATGAACACAAGAATGGCTTTGAATATGTCGTATGATTAATGTTTTAACACTTCAGAAGAGCTCGATTAAGAACTTCGACTGTAGAGGTGTTTAGGGTTACAAAAACAATAATCGATAATCAAGAACGTTAACCTTATAATGCATACATGCATGTATTATTTATAGTCTAACCCTACTAGCTAATCATGGATGGGCAGACCCAATCCGGATACAAAACATAAGCCCATGACGCAACACAATTAGACTCAACAATCTCCCCCTTTGCATCAATGGAACAGAAAGCTCACTTCGGCTGAGCTGCAGAAGACTTCTTTATTGTTTTGAACACCTTCGGAATGATAGCCAGCAAATGATGACGAAACGTTATGTACCACCGAAGCATGTCCGTGAAGTTCTTTTTGCCTGCTTCTGAGTTCTGCTTGCACCGATGAATAATGTTGATGATGTGCTCCAAGCAGTCGGTTGAAAATAAATGTTTATCAACAAGAGCGAATAAAAATCTGTGTGCTTCGCCTTTTGTAAACATCATAGTAAGATGTGTTGAATCTATTTGCCCCATCTTCATCTTATTCACATCTCCTGGTTTCGGTGTTGACTTGATGGTCGGTTTCTTATTCATCACTTTCGCTATCTCTTGATCCATAGCTGCAACCTCATGGATGTAAGAAGCCAACATCCTCTTCAAGTGCTCCAATATCGGCTCATATTCCCTCGGATTTGTGAGCAGAATATTAAACAAAAGAATCCAGTCATGAGGATTTAGATTTGGAAGGTCTGCCAGGGAAATAGTCGACACCGAGTTTGCAGATCCTCATGTGATTTTAAAATTAACATTTATAAACCTCCCAGCAGACGTAGGTTTCAGTACCTTGACAGTGATTATCTTCTGTGCGCTCCATGTCAAGTACTGCGGTTGACCATACTTCAAATAAAAGTCTATAAGCTCACGAGCAACCTTAGGATGAGGAAAATGAACCTCAGCAGTCGAATCAAAACAGTGAAACGTGAATGCCTTTCGTGTTATTGGCATGTCAAACTGCGAGTCCTTAGAATTGTCACAGTCAAACGAAGCAACAGGTTCCAACCAATAAACACTTGGAAAATCTATAGCTTGATTGATAAGTGTCTCTTTAGTCCATAGGGGAAACAAGGCCTTCTTGCAATTTAAGGCTTCTTCTTCTTCCTTGTTTCTCATTTCCCTCTCCTCTGCTTCCCTTACAATCCTCAAGGTTTCATCCAGCTCTTTATCCCTCTTCTTTCGCTTAAGAGCCTCAACAATAGTTTCACCAGATTCGTCATATCTATCATCATCAATCTGCTTTTGCTTGGCTTGTGAACCAGAACCTGAAGCTACATTACCCTTCAGTTCGGTTGTAACTTTGATCTTCGGTTGAGCAGAATCAGTTTCAGTTTTAACCTTCGGTTGATGAGCACCCTCTCCCCCTTGTTTTGGAGCAATAAATCTCTCCGAAACACCCTTCATCTCGTGTAACAATGCAAGGACAGGAATAAGTTTGGTAGTGAGATGATTCTGAATGGTCAAAGTAAGGATAGGATCATGAGCACCAAGAATGTTGGTGAGCATATCCTTCATATCCCCTGCACAGCTGCGAAAAACAGCTCTCTCCGTCTTCAACAAAGCAATTTCTTTTTCAGCTTGAGCGAGCTGAACCTTCTGAATTTCAATCGTGGATGCTTGTAGAGCAAGTTCTTCCTTCAGAGCACTTTCTCTTGCTAGATCAGCGTGAAGAGATTCCAGCCGAGAAGACACAGAACTGAGAAGTGAAGTGTTCTTTGCTTGGATGGAAGAACGAACAGCTTCAAATTTTGTGTGCTCTTCTTGAAGGGATTTGGAAAATGAATCCACAGAGGCTTGCACCTTAGCTGCACTTGTATCAGCATGCCCTTTAAGTGACTCGAGAAAAATCTGAGTAGTATGAACAATATCAGCAACATCAGCAGTGGCCTTTTGGCAAGAGGAAGTAGACTCATTAACCGCCTTAGTGGATTTGTCAATGGAATTAGTGTATTGCTCAAGAGCTGTGTCCAAAAAGGCTTTGAGCACAACACCACTGTAGGACTTGTTGTCATCAAGCAATTTATCCAGTTTCTCATGAATGCCCTGCAAGTGTTGCCGTGTGACGGGAGCATCATCATCCTCATCAGTAGGAAGCCTATAGGGACTGTAATATGTTGAATCAAACTCATCATTAGCACCACCGAGAGTGGCACCGGAATCGGTTGAAGGTGAGGGTGAAAGTGGTGTAGAAGTAACTGGAGGTTCTGTTTCAGTAGTCGCCCCCATATCAGATACGTTGACTCTTACTGTTGAGTCAGGAATAGTAGTGGTAGTTGATTGGGAAATTATAGGAGGTGGTAAGGGAGTTGTAGAAATAGGAACAGAAGAAACTGGTGGTGGTGGTGGAAAAGAATTTGTTGTTTGAGATGTGGTAGGTGGGGGAATAGGAGCAACCGAAACTGGAACTGTCTGTTTCGGTCATGGAGGTGGTGTTGGAAGTTTGTTATGAGGAGATTCGGTTGGAGTAGGAGATCGGGGAGGAGTGTTACCTCTCGGTGATTCATGATGAATTTCTTCTTCTTCATCCTCCTCATCGTGTTCTGAACTGGGAGGAGTAGGACTCTTGGACCTTTTCGCCATCTTTTTAACCTTCTTCGGTTTAGAAGAATCCCTTTTCTCAGACTTTCGCTTCTTAGACTTGGCAGTCTTAGACTTATCATCCTCTGTTGGCTCTTTCTTGGTAGTAGTCCGTTTTCCTTGGTTACTAGGCTTGTCCACAGCATCTAGGGCAGCCTGTTGTTCAGGAGATAGGACTCTCGGTTCCGTTGGAGGAAGCTTGCGATAATCCGCCATGACTTTACTCTCGATTGTGACACACAGGTACATTGTCTCTGGGATAGAGCCAATGTGAGGGAACTTCTTAGGATCAGAAATTATGATTTTCTTGGTGTGAAACGTAGCAATAGACGCAACTAGGGCATCCTTCATTACCGGAATTTCCAAAGAATTAATCGTTCTTCGTGTAATGAGAGTCCAGAATCGTGCACACGAGATTTCAGAATGCCTCGTTGAAGTGTTGAGGCTTTGCACCACTTGAGACCAAATAATCGTCCCATAATCGAGATTGAGACCATTGTAAAGGCCGTAGAGAAGGGTTAGAAAACCCTTACTGGTGCCATCAGATCCACCACTTCTCTCCGCCAAACTCTTGATGAGAAGAGTAAGCATTCCATTCCATGGGGACGGTAACTTCTTAACCTTCGTTACTGTGGTAAGCACGTCAGTGTATCCCATTTCGTAAAGCATCGAGAAAAGTTGAGTAGTGGTGATGAAGTCTGGTGAAATTACAGATGAATCCACAGCCAGGTGCAATAGGGAACAAAATCTCCCTTTTGAAATTGAAGCCTTATGAGAATGGATTTGGAAGTAGATTCGTTCCTTGTTCTTGTCATAAGAGGCAGTAGAGTAAACCTGTGATAAGAGTGACATAGGGACGGCTTCCACCTGTGTTAGGGCTAGAACCAGTGGAGAATACTTCAAACACTCAATCACCTGCAGCATATACAAATCGTATAGAAACGGATTGAGTTCAATAATCATGTTCTGATTTGGCTTGATCGAAAGCAATGTGGATGAAGTAGTTTGATCGTGAACTGATGAAGAAGTCGCCATTGTTGATCGAAGAAAGAAGATGAACAATTTCAACTTGCCTTGTAATTTGAGAGAATTTGTAGCTGGTAAAAGACAAATAAGATTAGAAACCCTTTATATACCGTTGCCAGGAGAGAGAAAAATCATCATAATAATGACGCGATCACTAAAACATCGCCTGAAAAAGCGCGATGTGACAGGTTGGTTACTCCTAGGTATACGTCATCACGCGTGGCTATAGAGACCGTTCAAATTCATGCGCCCAAAATCTTATCCTCAATCATCGTTTGAAATTCAGTTTCGCTCCAAGATTTAGGATTACCCTTGTTTCGCCAAAAAATAAACAAAAATCGAACCAACAGCAACCAGAATGTTGGAAAATAAAAAATTTCATGCAATAGAGTGACAAAAGATAAAGAAATAAAGCAAAATGTGTATTGGATGTGAGTGATGTCTCATTAGAAGACAGAAAGCAGGTGATTCCGGGCAAGAATCGCTTCCTTCAAAGTCAAGAGAGACTTGAAGTGCTTGTGTGGGTCCCCGTGAAATAACGATCAAATGTTTGTAGAGAAACATTGAAAGGCTTCTTTTTAATTCATAGGCTTAGGGTGGCTTATCTTCAACCAAACGTCGATTCCTAACATAAGACCGAACATTGGAAGAAGTACTTGTGAGACCGATGTGGTCTGTTGAACAAGTAGGTGAGATATAATTTATAGTGACTAAAGAAGTGATAGAAATCTCAAAAACAAAAATAAACTGGATCTTTTTGGGAAGAAAAGCCTTGGTGTTAGACAAATTCATAGAAGATCACTCAAAAATAAAAAAAAAATGAGATTTCAATAGGTAACCAGTTAGATCTTGAATATTACAATTCACCGTCAATTCGTTGTTGGTGTTGGATTGTGGGTTTCACTCAGCACGTGGTATACGTATCTAAGATCACAAACACAGATTTTGTGCAACCATAAACCTCAGTGGTAAAGACTGAGAGTCTCAAGGGTTACAGTGGTGAACCGAAAGTTGATGGAGAATATAAGGAGGGTGGCTAAAGAACCGAAAGTACCTTCTGCTATAAAGTCATGACTAAGCAGAAAAACTCTTAACTCATTTGAGAAGAGTAAGGTAGCTCTTGACCGAGTTGATTTTAACAGTCTGATTGGGAAGAAACGATAGGTATAGATCGAATCATTAAGGCCTTGCTCTAAGTCATAGAGGCTTTGGTCAACATGCAGTAGCATGCTTCTAGGGACCCTCAACTAGTTCAGATGGGAATGATTATACCTGCCTTAGCTCCAAATTCTGTTGTACTGGTACCCTTGTGACCTAATGAAAAGAACAAGCAAACAAACACACCACACAAAAAAAATATTTTGAAGTTTTGAGATTTTCTGAAAAATAATAAAAACAGAAAAAGAAAATATTTTTGGATTTTTGAAGTTTTCTGAAAAATAATAAAAACAGAAAAAGAAAATATTTTTGGATGAACTAAGTGAACAAAGTGTACAACCGAAACCTTATCTTAAAAGAATGAAGCGAAATAGACCGAGCGTTCGGTTCATTTCGGTTCCTTAAAATTCCAGAGCCGAAATGGACCGAGCGTTCGGTTCATTTCGGTTCCCGAAAATTATAGAGCCAAAATAGACCGAGCGTTCGGTTCATTTCGGTTCTCGAAAATTATGGAGCCGAAATAGACCGAGCGTTCGCTCTATTTCGCTTGTCTAATTTTTAGTAAGAGATTTGAGGATTCGGTACAGACTCTGCTTCCATCATTCCCAGGCCTTGTAAAATTTTATTGAAACTCGCTTCAGGTAAGGCTTTAGTGAATATGTCAGCCAGTTGATCAGAGGACCGAACGAAATGTACTTCCACGTTCCCATCTTCTACGTGGTCCTTGATAAAATGATATCTAAGTGCAATATGCTTAGTCTTAGAGTGTTGCACAGGATTGTGACAAATCCTTATTGCACTTTCTAAGTCACAATAGAGATGAATCTTCTTCATACTCAGCCCATAATCTCTTAGTTGACTTTGAATCCATATGACTTGAGAGGTACAAGATGCTGCTGCAATATACTCAGCTTCGGCTGTTGAAAGTGACACACAGGTTTGCTTCTTGGACTGCCAACTAACCAGTTTTCCGTCAAGAAATTGGCATCCACCTGTAGTGCTCTTTCGGTCCATGCCACATCCTCCAAGATCAGCATTAGAAAAGGCTTGAATGAAGAATCCAGATCTAGCAGGATACCAGAGACCGAGAGATGAGGTTCGCTTCAGGTAACGGAAAATATTTTTCACCGCCACCATGTGAGGTTCTCTTGGATTAGCTTGAAACCTGGCATAATAACAAACAGAAAACATAATGTCCGGTCTACTAGCTGTTAGATACATAAGGGACCCTATCATTTGTCGATAAAGTGTTATGTAAACGGCAGGTTTTTCTAGAGAAGGTGTTAACTTGGTGCCAAACGCCATAGGAACCTTCACTTTCGAGTCTCCTATCATGCCAAATTTTGTTAGCAGGTTCTTTGTATACGCCTCCTGGTTGATAAAGATACCTTCTGGTCCCTGTCTAATATTCAAACCAAGGAAAAAATTAATCGGACCCTTTACGCTCATTTCAAATTTAGTCTCCATCAACTTCCTAAATTCAGCCGTTAAGCTGGGATTCGTGGAGCCGAAGATGATGTCATCGACATAAATTTGAACTATCATTAGATGTTCGCCTTCTTTCTTTCGGAAGAAGGTTGGGTCAACCGAACCTTGCTTAAATTTCGACATTTTCAGAAAGCGAGTTAAAGTTTCATACCAGGCTCTCGGTGCTTGCTTCAAACGATATACCGCTTTATCCAGCACATAGCAATGATCAGGGAATTTCTCGTTCACGAACCCGGGAGGTTGCTCAACATACACTGTTTCTTCTAGTTCTCCATTCAAGAAAGCGCATTTGACATCCATTTGGAAAACTTCGAAGTTTTTATGAGCAGCATATGCCAGGAAGATTCTAACTGATTCCAACCTAGCTACTGGAGCGAAGGTTTCCTCATAATCTATCCCTTCCTCTTGGCAATATCCTTTAACCACCAACCGAGCCTTGTTTCTAATGACATTCCTTTCTTTGTCCAATTTATTCCTGAATACCCATTTCAATCCAACCACTGAAGCATCCTTTGGTGTGGGAATCAGCCTCCAAACTCGATTTCTTTCGAACTCATGAAGCTCATCTTGCATTGCTTGAACCCAATCAGAATGATCAAGTGCAGTATTAACTGTTTTTGGTTCGACTTTGGAGACAAACAAATTAAACATACAGAATTCAACTTTAGAGAATAATGCAGTTTGTTTCGCTTTCAATTGAGAACGAGTGAGAACTTTCTCAGATGATTCACCAATGATTTGTGCTTTGGGATGATCCTTGGTCCATTTCACTAATGGAGGATAATTTGGGTCATAGGTTGGATCCAACTCTGCATTTACTTCCTCTTCAAGTTCTGATTGATCACCTTCGTCAGTTGTAGTCTCTTTCTCCCCCTCGACTGGCGAAGTGTAACTCGTGTCAGGATCAAAGTTGTCATCCTTTGTGGAAGTCGGACTCTCCCCCTCGATTGGACTATTATGGGGTGGGTTTGGAGCTGTATGGTCACCCTTGCTTGGACCTTTATGAGTTGGGAATAGAATAGGATTCTCCCCCTCGAAAGACATTTCAGTTGTCTTTGGTGCTGATGAGCTCTCCCCCTTGAACATTGAGCCGTTGTTTGGAGAGTCAGTTGAGGGTTGACCACCTGTAGTTTTAGGAGGTTCACTTTCCATTTCTTTGGCAGCTTCATCTATGATCTTTTTGAGATTATCAATTTTGTTATCTGCTGCTTTCGCTTCTGAGTGTGCCGCTTTCTCTGGTTCATCAAATAACCGAATGTACTCTTCAAACAAGTTGGATATTGGAACCGAGACCTGTCCAGATTCAGGAAATATTTCACCTAAGTCACTTTCACTCCTTTAATCTTTCTTCATGTAATTATCGTCAAAGGTGACATAATATGTTTCTTCAATTCGTTTGGAGCGTTTGTTCAACACTCTGTATGCTTTTGAAGTGAGTGAATAACCAAGAAAAATTCCTTCATCTGCTTTGACGTCAAACTTGTTTCGGTTCTCCTTTGAATTAAAGATGAAGCACCTTGAACCGAACACGTGGAAAAATTTGACGTTGGGCTTTCGATTGTTTAAGATCTCATATGGAGTGATTGAGAATCTCTTGTTGAGCAAAGATCGGTTCTGAGTGTAGCACGCGGCTGCAACTGCATCAGCCCAAAAGTATAATGGAAGAGAGGCGAAGCTGAGCATAGTTCTGGCTGCTTCACACAATGAACAGTTTCGTCTTTCAACAATCCCATTCTGTTGTGGAGTATAGGGGGCTGAAAAGTTGTGAGATATCCCCTTGTCTGCCAGAAAATCCTTAAAATCTTTATTCTTGAATTCCAGCCCATTGTCGCTTCTGATATTCCTCACTGTCTTTCGCAGCTGTACTTCCACTTGCTTGATGAACGTCTTCAGCTTGGGAGTTGCATCTGATTTCTGTTTAAGAAAGAAAACCCAGGTGAAGCGAGAAAAATCATCTACTATGACTAGAATGAACTTACTACCACCGAAGCTTTCGATAGCCGAAGGTCCACATAAGTCAACGTGCAGAAGTTCAAGAGCTTCAACAATCTTCGTATGGATGCGTGTAGGATGGCTCTTTCTACTTTGTTTGCCCATCTCACACGCTGCACATAGATATTCCTTGTCAAACTTGAGAAGAGGAAGGCCTCGAACATGATCACCAAGCACCAACTTATTAATGTCTTTGAAGTTCAGGTGCGATAGTCGTCGATGCCACAACCAGCTTTCATCAGTGTTCGCTTTTGATAGCAGACATATAGCTGGTTTTCCTCGAATTGGGTTGAGATTTAAAGGATACATCTCTCCCTTGCGTTCAGACTTCAACAGAACCTTTTTAGATTGTTTCTCAATTATTTCTGATCCCTCATCATCAAATGAAACTTTCAAGCCTGTTCCCACAACTAATTGTGATACACTAATGAGGTTATGCTGCAATCCTTCCACATACGCTACTTTTCGAATCGAGAAATCTTCGTTGGTTATCATCCCATATCCTTTGATTGTTCCATAGGAGTTATTGCCATACTTCACACATCCACCATCCTTTAGGGACCGAAACTCCCTCAGCTCTTCCTTCCTTCCTGTCATGTGACGCGAGCAGCCACTATCTATATACCATTCGTCATCGAACTGCTCGTCACTTATCACCTGCAAATTCAAGCAAATTTAGGAACCCAAAGTTTCTTGGGTCCTGGTGAGTTTTTCACAGAAAAAGGAATTGCAGTAGAAACATCAACCAAATATGTTTGTTTTAGTAAAGTGGTTTGATCTTTTCTTTTGATGGTATAAACCTTGATTTTAGGTTTATCTGGTTTAAACTTTGGTGTTTTAGATGGTGTGTTGTTAGATGTTTTTGGTGTTTTCTTTTGAATCCTAGGGTTAGCTGACTTTCTCTTATTATTGAACTCAGAATTAAGCTTTCCTTTGCCTTTGATATCCTTTAATGGTTTTAATTTGGTTTGTGAGTTTAAAGGACTGAAACTTGTCTTCGGACCGAAACTTGACTGAGGGCCGAAACTTGACTTTCGGTTCTGAGTTTCTTTGTTGGGACAGAAAGTTGATGTTCGGTTGTTAGCTTTGACATTTGGGCCGAGACTTGACTTTCGGTTCTGAGTTCCTTTGTTGGGACCGAAAGTAGGCTTTTGGTTGTTAGCCTTGATGTTTGGACTGAAACTGGACGTTCGGTTCTGCGTACTAGTTTTGGAACCGAAAGTCGATGTTCGGTTCTGAGATTTGGAATAGTAGGAATTTGGACTGAAATTTTCTTTTCCTTTCAGTTTTTCCTTTCCTTTAGCAATTGATTCTTTCTTTGGAGAAACGTAGTTGGGATTTTGAGATTGCCAATGACGTTTTCGCTCATTTAGATTCTTCATGTATCTTTGATTTCTTAAGCGTTTCTGTTCAGCTAACTCCTTCTGCGATTTGTGGATATTGAAGCTAGCGTGTGGCTTCTCCTTTTGAGTTAAGGTTGTCCTAGTTGGAACTATCGGTTCTTTCTTTGGTTCTTCAGGGATTTCTTTAGTTCCGCTTGTGCTTGGTTTGTCGAAACTCGAGGGTTTGTTGATGGGTTCAGCAATATATCTTCCTTTAACCCTCCATGATGTTTGCTCAGATAAGCCTATGGTTTCATCTGCGTTGTCAATAGGGGCTGACCAGAAGTAATCGTCACACCCTTCAGCATTGTCTTTGTCGACCAAGATTTTCAACTCTGCTGTTTGTTTTGCAGTGACACCGGTAACTGCATAGACCTGATTCGGCACAGTTTGAACCTTCTGATAAACCATGGCTTTCTCTTTGAGTTTCTGTGGCTTGTCCCTTGACAGGCGAGCGATTTCAACCGAATTTTCAGATATGAGGGGTTTCTCATTCTCGGTTTCGCTTTTCATAAACTCAGAGCAATCAACAACGTCTTCTACTGAGATTTCGCTCATCTCACTCTCCTCATCAAATTCAGACGTGTTTTCTAAGTTCATTTTATTTTCTGAAATTAATTTGGCGTTAGACGTGTCAAATGATTGAATAGTTTCGGACTTTATTTTTAACCTATCATTTTCATCTAAAAGATTTTTGAGCATACATTTATGTTCCTTAGAGTCAATGAAGGTTTCTATCTTGTCCAGTCCGATTTTGTAAGACATGGATGTCTCTTCTGAGGACACTATTGATTCACACTCAACGATGACCTCATCCTCTTTAAATTCAAGGAAGGGCAAGATCATCTTGTGAATCTTCTTCCCTATCTCACAACTTAAATGCAATTGAGCAATATTAGTATATAAGCGCTTAGCAATTAAACAAAAAACATTCCTTTGTTTTAAAAACTTTAAATTGTCTCTTTGCAAATAAAAACTTTCATCCCTAGCTCTATTTAAACCCGCCTCCTTCAGCTCAATCCACATCCTTCTCTCTTCACTTTTTGAAGACACCCTGCTGAGTTGGTCAGTTAGGTTAGAATTCGCTAAGCGAGTTTGCATGAGACTACCACTTAAGTTAGAAAATTTAAATTTTAATTCTTTTAATTCTTCTTCATAATCTATTACCGGAACTTTAAGTGATTCAAGGATGGATTGTACCTTTTTGATCAGCCGATCGCAGTCGTTGATCTTTTCACTTACGGGCTTGGTTGCAAAACATTTGTCCTCATTCAGGTTCGGTTCCTCACTTGCACTTTCGGTTGATGCACCAGCTGTGACCATCAAACATCTTCCAGCCGAACCTACATCCTTTGCCACATAAGCTCTTCCATGAGTGGGCTTTCTTATCTCTTTATCTTCAGAATCGGTTGACCAAACTTCAACGCCACCGAACTCATCTTCATCTGTATTCTCCTGCACAATTAAGGCATTCATAGAACTGTTAGTCGCCTTCTTTTTCTTGATCTGTTCCAACTTGCGCATGTAGTACGCCTCATCATCTTCACCATCTCTTTTCTCAGCCATTTTCCTCAGCATGCAATCTTTGTTAAAGTGGTTCTTGCCATGACAGTAATTGCAGTCGAACCCAGAGTTTTCTGCAAGCTTGCTCTCCTTCTTGTCTTCATCCTTTTGAGAAGAGATTTTTGCTTCATCCTTCACCTTCTCAAAACTGTAACTTCCATGCTAGTTTCGGTTCTTGTTGACAGGAAATTTTCTTCGTGCAAACTTCTTTGGATTGGTGACCATCATAGCATACTCCTCGCTTGTAAGGTCACACTCAGACATATCAGACTCTTCTTCTTCTTCTGCAATGCTTTTTCCTTTGGAGACAAGGGCCAGCGATCCCACACCAGAAACTACCTTCGCTTCTTTGGTTACTACACTCTCATGGGACTTAAGTATTCCCACAAGTTTCGCTAGTGAGTAGGATTTAAACTGTTCATGCGCTTTCACGGTTGAAACCACAGCCATCCATTCTGGTCTCAGACCGTTCATGAAGGTCACCTTCTGCTCGATCAACTTTCTTTCTATTCCATGCGTGATCATCTTACTTAGGAGATGATTGAACCGATCGAAAGTTTGTATGAGTTTTTCTTCTGGTTTCTGTTCGAAAACTCCAAATTCTGACAGCAGCAAGGTTTGAATGGAGTGTTCAAGATCTTCATCAGTTGAATAGAGTTCTTTCAACCTATCCCAGATTTCTTTGGCCGTCGTGCATGAACCAACCAACCGAAAAGTGTCAGATTGCAAGGCGAATCTGATCATTCTCATGGCCTTCACGTTACATAGCAACTTGTCTTTCTCATCCTGTGGCATCTTCTCTACATCTGCCACCAGCTTGTTATATTCCTTTTGGGACTTAACTGTCATGTTCGTTCCTGAGTGAACTGTTGGATAAGGTGTCTAAGTCCATAACTATTTCTGGTATGTACTTGACCCGACCCGGCATGGTCCATTTGGGTTGCATGGCACCATGCAATTGGATAAACTAAAATGAGAGAAATAACACTTATGGTTTATTAATATATTATAAGTTCTAATATATTAATAATATTATTTAATTAGTTTAATCAAGAATTAATTTAGAATTAATTAAGTGATCAAAAGATAACTAATTAAATATATGGGTAGATTATGTAAATCTTCCATATCTTATATAGTGGGCTAAGAGGCTCCATGGATTATCAAGTTGGGTTCCACCCATAGGATGCTCCATGGGAGTTACAAACCCATGGGTCATGGAAATGAAGAGTCATGACACATTAGGGTTTACATGGTGTAACCCTAGATGTGTCAACACTATATAAGAAACCCATTCTCCACCAAAATCGGCGACACTAAGAAACAAGAGGGCTAGAGCCGATTTTGCAAGTGTAAGATTCTCTCAAAGTTTATTCCTTTGCATTTGGTGTTGTGTGAAGCATTTGAGGCATCACACTTGGGGTGCTAGGCTCACAAGGTTTCAAGGATCATAATCAACAACAAGGTAAGTTATTCTATCTTTCATTCAAGTTAAAAATGTTCCCCATGTATGCTAGATAGGAATATAACCTTGGAATTCAACTTTGCATGATTATTAGACAAACATAGATCCAAGGTTCTTAGGGTTGCATGTACACTTAGGAAGTGTTAGAATGCTCAAAACCCATCAGTGGTATCAGAGCCAGGTTCGTTTGTTGTTTTTTTTTTGTGTGCAAACAGCTTGAAAAAAATCGTTTTTCTGTTTTCTGCTCGTATGAAAGTTTGCACATTTGTTGCTGGAAATGGACTAGAAACATTACCCTAAACTGTTTTGATGTTTTAAAGCTTGTTTTAGATGGTGTAATGTTTATGCTAATCCATTTACAATGGCAATTATTAAAATTACAAGTTTTTTTTTAAGTGTAATTTTTGATTCTTGAAAGTGTTCATATTCATGTTCTTGAACTTATGAAGATTAGATGATCATAGGAATTGTTTGTAACCTTCATGGTAGTTTAATTCATGATCATAATGTGTTTTAATGGAGTCCATAACTTGTCCTCAAGTTATGGAAAACCAAAAGTCTCACTTTTATTAAAGCCATTAAAAGAACACAAGAGTTATAAAAATGAAGAGTCTTCATTTTTATTACTCAATTAATTCATAAGTTATAAGAAATGAAAAGTTTTGGAAGTTTACAAAACTTGCCCTCAAGTTTTGGAACATGTAAAGTCTTGATTAAAACTTTAGTTCCAACCCTTAGAATTTTAAAAGCTAAAATTCAACCCTTATACTTTATAATATTATAAGTTACTAATATATATATGTATAACGTCAAGTCGTCTTACCGCTAGTACGCCTCATTCACGAAGCCAGTCTATAAGGGGGTATAAGGTTGTTGCCTATAAAATGGCAACTTAATGGGTGTCCACTCTCACCCACCGCTTCCTTGATCGGTGGAGGGTCGTTAGCCGAACGGGTAAGACAAGGACTTATAAATTCTCATTAAAAGTATGATGAATATTATAAAGTAACTAAATGCTTTTATTAAATTCCCAATCTTAGTTACTTTAGGAAAATGTGAATAAGGTGCTAATCCATGAAATTACACTTTACACTTTGTTTAAGTCGTTGGTGGAGCGTGTGTGGTTAACCGGCACACTAACTTGGACTTAACAAGGTAGGTAAAGGGTGACTTAAGGTTTACCATATCATCGGTGGAGCGTGTGTGGTTTACCGGCACATCGATTGAGTGATAAACCTTGAGGGTACCAAGTGATTTGCATGGTTACTTCACACCTCGTTTTGTGATCCTCGGTATCCCAGTCACAAAACTTGGAGGGCACACTCGAGATTGAAACATGCCTTTGAAAAGTTCATTGAATCTCAAAAGAATCTAGGAATTTCTAAGAACCAATTAAAAACCTAATATTTATATTTCGTTTTTCATGGTGGAAATTGGTGAATCGTGATTCACCTACCTTTCAAATATGTTATAGCTTGGATTACGGCATACCTCTTCTAAGTTATAATATTTTGTGATTGGATCCTAGCCTTAATATTACATTTGGGTGTTTTATTAAGGACTCTCTTAATATCTAAACTAATCTTGTTCTCTTCTTTCAGATGTCTTCAAACAATGTTGCTTCTGGCTCTAATCCTAATGGCTCCTTTACCCTTATGAACTTGTGTGGGAAAGTCACTTTTGATGGATCTAACTTCAATGAATGGATCAGAAACATTAGGATGATTACCCGCTACGAGGACAAAGAATATGTCCTTGACAAGGAGCTTAAGGAGATTGATGAGACCACTGCAACTCCCCAGGAGATCGCTGACTTCCGGGCACATGAATGGGATGCTACAAAAGTGGCATGCATCATGTTGGCCACCATGACAGCGGAACTCCAAAAGTCCTATGAGGACTTCTACCCTTTTGAAATGCACCAAGATCTGATGGAAAGATACCATCAAAGTGCACGACAA
Source organism: Lactuca virosa (assembly GCF_052849685.1). NCBI lineage: Eukaryota > Viridiplantae > Streptophyta > Magnoliopsida > Asterales > Asteraceae > Lactuca > Lactuca virosa. The sequence goes on along the minus strand of NC_136432.1, from coordinate 113,167,144 downwards.
GAGAGGTATGAAATCATATGCTCTATCATAACAACCATGATGAAGGACGGGGAATCCGTCACGAGCCACATGCAGAAAATGCAAAGGTATGTGGATCGGTTGCTGAAGCTTAATGTGAACTTCCCTGAGGAGCTTGCAATAGATATCATTTTGCACTCCTTACCATCGTGCTATGATCAATTCCGCATGACATATCACATGAATAAGGAAGAGGTCACACTCAGCAAACTTCAGGGACTCCTCAAGACCACAGAAACAGGTCTTAAGGGTAAGTCGGTTGTTAACACTCCTACTCCAAACTCCGCCCCGGTTTTTGCAATCGGGAAAGGTAGAGGGAAGAAGAGGAAGAGCTCTTCGAAGGGTACCAAGGCTAGGACCCTTGATGGCTCTTCTTCAAGTGGAACCAAGAAAGGTTTTGTCACTCCTTCTTCTGACCCTAAAGAAGCTGAATGCTTCTATTGCCATAAAAAGTCACATTGGAAGCGGAACTGCCCAAAGTACCAGCAAGATGTGAAGGATGGGAAAGTTAAACCCAACCATGCAGGTATTTACACTATCTTATCTAATAACTCACCCCATTCTAACTCTTGGGTCCTTGATACCGGTTGTGGTATTCATATTTGTTCTGATTTGCAGGGACTAAGAAGAAGTGAGAATGTGGAGCATGGAAGAATAAACTTAATCATGGGGAATAGGAAAGCTTTACCTGTCACCAAGATTGGAGTTTATACTTTATCGCTAAGTAGTGGGTTTAGTTTAGATTTGAATAAATGTTGTTATTCGCCAGAAATGGCAAGAAATATTATTTCCTTTCATGCATTGTATAAACAAGGTTTCACCTTTTCATTTGATAATAAAGTTGGTTCAATTAATGCTTTCTTTAATAATGTTCTTTATTTTAAAGCATTACCTTGTGATGGTGTGTATGAAACTGTATTTGTGGTTGATAACTTAGGAAATAATGTATTGTGTATTGATTCTGTTAATGATAATAACTTGGATAAAGCATCATTATGGCATTGTCGTCTTGGACATATAAGCAAGAAACGCATAGGCCAACTCCAAAAGGATGGAGTATTGGAGTCATTTGACCCAAAGTCAGATGATAGTTGCGAATCATGCTTACTTGGAAAAATGACAAAGTCACCCTTCACAGGTTCTTGTGAGAGGGGTGAAGGTTTGTTGGATCTTATACACACGGATGTGTGTGGGCCCTTCAAACATGCCACAAGGGATGCTAATCATTATTATTTGACTTTTACTGATGATTACAGTAGATATGGATATGTCTACTTAATCAAGCATAAGTCAGAGACTTTTGAGAGGTTTAAAGAGTTTAAACAGGAAGTCGAGAATCAATTGGGCAGGAACATTAAGATGCTTCGATCCGATCGAGGTGGTGAGTATCTTAGTTCAGAGTTCCTCGACTATCTTAGGGAATGTGGGATTGTCTCACAATTGACACCTCCCAGGACACCGCAGTTGAATGGTGTAGCTGAGAGGCGTAATCAAACCTTGTTGGATATGGTTCGTTCCATGATGAGTCGAGCTTCGCTACCAATCTCATTTTGGGGGTATGCCTTAGAGACTGCCGCCCATATCCTTAATCTAGTTCCCACAAAGAAAGTTGC